>NW_023458555.1:115711988-115719694 GCF_013731165.1 Rhagoletis pomonella
TAACACTTCTGAGAAAAAAGTTTGAATTTTGGTTGAAAATTTGTTGTATTTTTTGTAGTTTTCTACGAAGTTTTAAAATTGGGTTTATATGGGTTTTGTTAGAAATGCAACTTTACTTTTGTTGCAAATTCTTAGCAATAAATAAACTAACATGAGAGGGAAATAATATCACTTTGAAATGGGGTTGCTATTGATATGACCGATACTGTATGTATATAATAAATTTTGTACAATTAAAAAAGTGGATTTACTAAAATGAACACAACGTATTAATTACAAATTCTGAAATATGTCGTTAATTTCAAAAACAAATAAATAAAACTTTAAAAAGTAGTCAATGCTTGCTGTATGACACGAACTTGGATATACGTGGACTTGGGTAATGTATAATTCCTTATATGATTCCTCAAAGTATCCCTTGTATAACACTGTGGAACACAAAAAAACCTTCGTGCGACTATATCAGGTTTGATAGCTGTTGGCCATACCAATAATGCCTCATACTAAGATTTACTAGATCAATTCGTGTTCTCCGAGAAAAAAATTTTCACGATCCAAAAATCTGAAAAATTGTTTTTCTCCAAAGTTTGAACATTTATCGTTTTTGGCCTATATTTTGTTGAAAATACCATACAAAGCAAATATAGGGCAAAAAACAGAGAATTTTCAAAATTTTTAGAAAAGAATTTGGCGGCTATACTCAGATTTTTGAATCGTGACATTTTTTTTTCTCGAGAACACGAATTGATCTAGTAAAACTGAGCATGAGGCATTATTGGTATGGTCAACAGCTATGAAACCTGATATATGCGCACAAGAAGCCCATATGAAAGAGGGGGACAAAAGATCACACGTAAATGAATTCCTCTTTTTGGCCTGTACAATATAAGGGACACATTTCAAATTCATAAGGGATAATTTTCTTAGTGATACGGCTCATAAAAGGAATTATATAAGCCATACTGTTCTAGCTGGGTATTCATCAGCTCGAAAATTTTAAGCATATTATCATATTCCTGTGAATAAAAACACGCCTAATTTTATTATTTTAATTATCTACAACTTTATGAGACTACCAAGCCATATATATACCTATTCTGATAATCGGAACGCTGTTGAGAAGGCATACTATTTAGTACTTTTTCAACTAAAAGGCTTTTTTTTATTCCCGTTTATCTTGTACTTCCAAAATACAATATTGACCTAAGGTAGTTCGATTTCGAGCTGTCACAACGTACAACACCTTTCATTATTGCATCACGCTTGGAGTCAGCGACAAGGGCTACTTTGACGCCGGAAGGCGCACTCATGTTTTGCGAAATCGCTTGCGAAGGTTGCGATAAATGAAGAAGTGTGATGTAGTTGCTGGACTTACAATTTTTAACTATATGTCCATTTTTTAGACAATTGATGCAAAGTTGCAACTTTTTGGCTTCTTTAAAGCGCAAGGAAGGTGAAAGGTTTAGGAAAAGTGATCAAGTGGGGATTGTGTGCTCAGTCGCATTACAAAATACGCAATTATTGATAGGGCTAGTAGTAACGAACGGTGACAGGTAATAAGATCAACGGAAATAAGGTCAATTGACTTTATTTCGCACCAGGGTGGCATTATAACCTTTTTAAAAACGAAATAAAGTCCATTGACATTATTTCTCTTTCAAACATTAAATTTGCTTAGCTTCGCGGCGGCACACCACGTCACGCTACGCCGACGCATTGCACTTTTGTTTTGAAAATGTGGCTTTGTGTTATTGATAAATGTGAATGAAAGGAATAACACCTTTTTTGGCACTTTTATTTTTCTCTTTGGCACATTTTGGCACTTTTTTATCCTCAATATGGCACCTCATAATTAAGGATAGTTGGCAGCCCTGATTGGAAGATTTCTGCTATGTTTTGGGCAACAACTTGTCTGCAGTAAAAAGGTATATAATTTGTGTTTCAAAAGTGTGTGAAAACCAATCAATTAACTTATATAATCTCGGTTCCGATATTAAATAATCAATAATTGTTTATACCCGCATATACACATTGGCTCGTTGAATGTGCCATCTAATGAATAGTGTCGTCATTCTACTTAGCTGCTTTTAAATGATGTCGACACAAATTGCTGGCGGAGACATGAATACAGTGTAAGAAAAGTCTTTTTCTAGAATTGTTTCCTTATAGAAAGGTTGGTTTCTTTTCCACCTTAGACATTCCGAATTCGTTCAAAATATGCTAATTTAAAACACAGAATAATTTCAGTGTTCCTCCGGGGTTTTGGACATGGACAGTTTCTTCAATTTAATAGTGTTCGCTTTATTTTTGTGGAAACGAAACATGTTTAGTTATGGATCATTTCTACACTCTTTCTTCAAATATTTCTCGTATTTCAGCTGTGCGCAGGCGTTTAGTTTTTCGTATCGTGTTGTTACATATTCGTAATTTAAATTTGTTTAATAAAATCAATTGGTTGTAGTTCATGATTGTGTGTGGATTAATATCACAACACTGAGGATTTGGCAATAACCTTTTTCATCTATTAAAAAACAACACTTACGGGGCAATGTTTATTTTTAGAACAACATTTTTTTCTATGAATCGACATACTTTTAGAATTGTTGACGCTATTTCCATTTGAATGAGGAAATAGCGTCAATGACTTTGTTTCCAAATATTTGTTGACTTTATTTCGCTTTTGAAAAGGTAATAAACTCAATTGACCTTATCACCATTGACCTTATTACCTGTCACCGTAACGAACGATTGGTTACGGTTAATTTTTCTACTAATCACCTGTTTTAAGGAGCCTGAGGGGTGGTAGTAACGCTTTCCAAGATTCGCACTCTCCTTTCCAAAAAAGTGTCAACGAGATCCCACGAAGGCAAATTTTGAGTCGGAGCTTCTTCTTCCCATTTCGCTTGGGTGCTAGTATCTGCCTTGTTTATAATTCTTCGTCAGACACATGTTTCGATTGGCACATTCGGTACGCATGAGGCTGGCTAGACCCACATGCAAATTGTATGCATTTATATAGAAATTATGTGCAACTTTTGTGCAGTTAAACTTATTTGTTGTATAATATGTATATTCATTTAATTTTGGAGCTTTCTTTTGAAAATAATTTTTAAGTTTTGAACTTTTCTGTTTTGAGATTTTAGGAGGTATATATCATGAGGATTGTGTAGACTCCCTTGCTTTTAATAGCGATTTTCATACGGCTCTGAATGCTCTCTACTGAGCTTTCTATGATTTTGCTTGAAATATTACCCCATTATAATTTTACTCCCCTCTAAAGCTCTTCCATGTTACTCGGAGCTCGCTTGCGCTATGCTAATCCTCTCTTGACCACAGCGCTCAATTTTTCGATAGCTTTGAGGTCTGGGATTTGTGCTGGCCACCATGTTAGACGTTTTTCTTGGCATGGTGCTTTTGAAGATGTTGATGAGGTCTTTCCCAATAATTCCCTTTTATCGCTTTGGAAACAATTAATTTTCGTTCCATTGGACCATATTACCCTATTTCAGTCCAAAGGCTCCAATTTTCGTGACTTTTACAAAATTTCAGTGGCTTGGGATGTTTTACTTGCTGGCGCTTGGTGCCATTTGTTAATATAAAAGGAATAATGAACACATCCTCCAAACATATTTGGCGGACTTTGTAGACAAAAGCGCAAACCCTGAGGAAGAAGTTGTTTGCCAGCAGGATGGAGATCCAAATGATTCTGAAAATATTCGACACTTCCGGCTGCTTGAGCTAAATTTTCACGTAATGCAGAGGCCAACACAAATCCCAGACCTCAACACCATCGAAAAATTGAGCGCTGCGGTCAAGAGAGGATTAGCATAGCGCAAGCGAGCTGGAGGCGAGTAAAATTATAATGAGGTAATATTCCAAGCGAAATCATAGAAAACTCAGTTTAGAGCATGCCCAGACGTATGAAAATCGCTATTAAAAGCAATGGATTATCCACAAGAATTTAAGTAAATAAAGATGTTTATAGAAATGCTTGTGAAAGAGAAAATATTTATTTTTACACTCACATTTATTTGTTTCCCGAAGAATGCCGATTGCATTCCTTCATACTCGGTAAAAATGCAAATCATCTCCTGCCTAGTGTTGTTCCGATACAAGTAACTACGAGTAAATACTCGATACTTTCTTCAAGTACTGAGTACTTTTTGTACTCCAATCTTTTCCACAAGTACTTAGATGGGTATCGAGTACGCTGTTAGAGTATTTACTTGCTTTTCCAGCTATTCAGAATTTTGGTTGTGACATAGTGTGCTATAGTATTTTTGGCAAAACGTTCAGACCTTAAGTTACTTAAGTTGTACCCAACCTTAACGTGTATGAAGCAAATAAAATAAGTTGGAGAATCGGACTTTGACAAGGCCTTAATAATTGAAATTGGATACAGAAATGAAGAAACTGTCAAGACAGCGTTCCCGTACTAGTAAAATTTTCACGTTTTGCAAGATTTACGGCCACTCTTTCGGTAGGCTGCTCTTTTGGTAAGTTTCGATCGGAAAGTACTCGAATTGTTTAATTTTTTCTTCTCATGATGTAGCATTGCCGCGGCGTATAAACATGCACAGGCCCTTCAAATTTGCATATATAATATTTTCTGAAATTGTTATATTAGTTCTACGGAATGCTGTAATGAGTTCGATACGAGTAAGTATCGAGTACTTCTCTCCGATACATTTGTAGCATCGATACTTTTCTTCGATATTGTTAAAGAGTACAGGTATCGAGTACATGACAGTATCGGAACAACACTACTCTTGCCATGATAATTCAAAAATTCAAAAGAAATTTTTTATAAACGGTTGCATTTCTTCATTTTAGGTAAAAATTACATACGAATTTATGTAGGTCCAGCCAGACCTATGTGTTATGAATGTGATGTAGTAATAAACATACCTATATATCTAGCTTTATATGTATGATATTAACATGATTTTTTTACGGATTGGTAATTCACTAAACTTTAGTAAGCTACCTGAAATTTCAAGCCTCTAGCTATATTTAAAGTGCCCTTTATTGTAATTTGAAAATGGAAAAGGCCTGGCTGGACTTATGTGTCAGACGAAGGGATAACTAAATGCGTAAGCAAACCATCTAGCAACTCTTCATTTGTAGCAATAGTTTGTAATGCACGCAGATGACTGCTGATGTTGCCGCTAAGCTCCCGCAAGCAAACGGCCGAACCATCAGGCACCTTCTTCAACCCGAAAATGTCTTTGATGTGAGCCTGAACTCTCTTAATGTCAAGTCGTACCTTTAATAATTTTACCGCCTTTTCGTAGTTTTCCGCACTAATTTCCAACGAGCGGATAGCATCCAATGCGACACCAGATAGGCATGACCTCAAGTGCTGGAACTTCTCGATGTTCGTCAACACCGGTTCTTGATCGACGATGACATGAAACATGGCCCAAAAGTCTGGCCACTCTGTGGTTACTCCGCTAAATCGGGGTAACTGTAAAACCGGCAAGCGCGATTTAATTGGACACGACGACGTGTGCACGCCTAGCTCGTCTTTCATAGAATGTTTTCGCGTAGATGTTCTAGCACATGAGATCGACGATATGCTTGCCTTTATGTATACGTATGTCTCCGAAAATTGCATCCTTGCTTCGCTTTCGATTTCCGTTACGTCTTCCCTCTCAAGTTGCGACTGGGTTTCTTCGAATTGCTTTTGAAGCCTGTCGAGTTGCTCTAACTGCACCGCCAAAGTTGATTCATCAAAGTGTTGAAAGTTGATCGCGTCCGCTTTGACCTTCAGTATGCTCATTTGTTTCAGGAACCATACACTTTTTCTTTTCAAAAACATGTCGCTTGAACTCTCTCCTAGATCGCTTGTATCACGCCGTTTTGGCATTTTGCTTTGCTTCAACTTGGATTCGGTTGCTTCCAAAAGGAAATGCCACGGGGTGTATCCAGCAACAAGTGCACTGCGACCTAATGCGTGCCTTCTTTTGCTTGTAGAAACGAAATGTGCGACGCAATTTTAGCACTAACTATTGTGCTGCTTTCAAACGCGCGTTTGTGCATATACACTTTCCCCTGGCTGAAGGTCAAACGAGATTTCCAAGGAGGGCCGAATATGTAAATTGTTGGACTCGCGCCTTCAAATGCTGAGCATTGAGTAGTTTATAAGCGATGATTAAATGCGATTGAACGACAATTCTTTGATAAGCATCAAATTGAATGCGATAATTTGATGCGGGGTATTCGAAAACGTTGTGTTACTATGCGAACAATTACTAATCGATTAGTTAAACGAGAAACGAGAACGTGAGAGGATCACGTGGGGATCACCAATGTTCGGAGATGGCAGGCGTTTTTGCCACCTATTAATAAAAGCCAAGAAAATGATAAAGCGCGCGGCTATTCTAGCTGACCACTGATCTCGAACTCCTTCTTTATTTTAGGTTTAGCTGAATTTATACTATTACATAGAATTACAATGTACTGTTTTATAACTTAAAACCTGTGCATGTACATACATGTTTTGTTATTGCGAACAAATTTCCGCATATCGGTTCGCTTATCAGCTAGGTAACTAATTATTATAGTACATAAGCGACAATAGAATGTAACAAACAGCTAGGTAACTATAACTTATAGTACATAAGCGACAAAAGAATATGCATGGCAAACCAACTTGAACGGACTGCAGCGAAGGTGATGCAAAGGCAAATCATGATGAGCAAACCTAGACAGGAGGGTTACAGTAAAACCCCACATCTGAACAATCAGTTGTATGGGGGCAATAAACAGGTTATAGTTATCGGGTCTTTGTTAATTTTACTGTAAACTTTCTGTTGATAATGAGTGAAAATAGTGCGAAATTTTATGTTTTTAGCTGCATAAATGGCGGAGTTATAACGAAAGTTCTCATAACTGAACAATCAGTTGTATGGGAGATATATGTTATAGTGACCCGATCTTTGTTATTTTCACCGTAAGTATTCTGTTAATAATGATTGAAAACGGTGCGAATTTTGATGTTTCTCGCTGCATAAATGAAGAAGTTATGGCAAAAAATCTCATATCTGAACAATCAGTTGTATGGTGGATAAAGGTTATACTGACTCGATCTTTGTAATCTGTTGATAATGGGTGGAAGTATTGCAAAATTTCATGTTCTTAGCTGCATAAATCGAGAAGTTATAACGAAAGTTCTCATAACTGAACAATCAGTTGTATGGGAGGTATATGTTATAGTGACCCGATCTTTGTTATTTTCACCGTAAGTATTCTGTTAATAATGATTGAAAACGGTGCGATTTTTGATGTTTCTCGCTGCATAAATGAAGAAGTTATGGCAAAAAATCTCATATCTGAACAATCAGTTGTATGGTGGATATAGGTTATAGCGACCCGATCTTCGCCATTTTCACTAAAAGTATTCTTTTTATAATGAGTGACAACAGTGCAAAATTTCATGTGCCTAGCTATATATGAACTATCAGTTGTATGAGAGCTATAGGTTATACTGACTCGATCTTTGTAATTTTCAGTTTTCTGTTGATAATGGGTTGAAGTATTGCAAAATTTCATGTTCTTAGCTGCATAAATCGAGAAGTTATAACGAAAAATCTCATATCTGAACAATCAGTAGTATGGGAGCTATTTGTTATTGTGGTCGGATTCTTCCGGTTCCGACAAATGATTAATATATTATAAAAATGCACCCACCTACCAAATTTTAT
>NW_023458555.1:115719794-115720195 GCF_013731165.1 Rhagoletis pomonella
TGGTCGGATTCTTCCGGTTCCGACAAATGATTAATATATTATAAAAATGCACCCACCTACCAAATTTTATCCGGATATCTCGAAAACTGAGATACTAGGTTGCATACAAACAGGCGGACAGACAGACAGACAGACGGACATAGCTAAAAAACTCAGCTCGCCGTTCTGATCATTTCCCTGTGGGGAAAATCTCTAGTTCTGAACTGGGGCGCTTCTAGTACATTTGGACCCAGTACTGGTTCGCGATAAATCTCTTTTGCATGCAAGCAACTGGCGAATTTAATATGGCGATGTCCTAGGAAGTGTCAATTGCCCCCCGCTGCATCCCTTTTTCGATGGTTCCGAACTAGTCCTAAATTCTATAGTTCCGAACCAGTTCTAAAATCGACAGACGAAAGAAA
>NW_023458555.1:115720295-115728203 GCF_013731165.1 Rhagoletis pomonella
GGGCGCTTCTAGTACATTTGGACCCAGTACTGGTTCGCGATAAATCTATTTTGCATGCAAGCGACTGGCGAATTTAACATTGCGATGTCCTAGGAAGTGTCAATTGCCCCCCGCTGCATCCCTTTTTCGATGGTTCCGAACTAGTCCTAAATTCTATAGTTCCGAACCAGTTCTAAAATCGACAGACGAAAGAAAAAAGTATCATGATTTTTCAATGTTTTCGGTTCTTCCGTGTGCGATTTTACATTATTTTCAAAGAAACGTTTTTTCAATTTGAAATTAAATTTGTTTGAATGATTGTAAGAAATGTACGTTTACATATGTACCTTGCTGTAGCTGACTTTGCAGAGGTGCTCGCTGTTAATGGTTACATTCCAGATGGCCCCAAGATGTTAATATGTTAACACAAAGCTTTGTTTTTTATTACCAAACTATGAAATAGCATCTGCGAAGCACAGAATAGAAGCGTATTTGAACGAAAAAGCCGCCGAACACATATCTATGTAAAGTAAACAAGCCCCCCGCTGCATCCCTTATTCGATAGTTCCGAAATAGTTCTAAATTCGACAAATAGGATCTAGTTCGTTCTGCATCCCTTTTTCTATAGTCCCGAACCATTTCTAAATTCGTCACTTTAGATATAGATTTGTAGTGAAAAAAACTGAAAAAATTAGTTTCTTAAAAGTACTTTTCGCAGATTTTGGACTGGTAGGGATCTAGTTCCAATCGGACTAGTTCCTTTTTGGGGATAAAGGCCTAGTACGGAACTAGAAATTTGATTCACTAGTCCGCGGTTTCCCTGCAGGGTCTAGTAATTTTTTTGTCAATGTATTGTGTACTTGAGTGCCGTTTTTGTAAATGTGTCGTGTACATGTCTATTTATAAACGTATGTGTTATGATATATCTGTACTGTAGTGTTTTCGGACGGTACTAGCTCTTACTGCCAATATAGGAGTATTACATATATGCTAATACATGGAAAACCTGCGCATGCGCAAAACGCACGATCCAGAAAATAAAGGTCGCGCTAACCCTCTCTTCGTCGATTTGACAGCATCCACCCAATACTTTTGTTTACATACACTGTTGCCAACTTCATGCTTTTCGCAACAAATTTAGTGGGTATTGAAAAATTTTTTACAAAATCATGGCACAGTGACAATCATAAGCGACAAGAAAATATGTGGCAGCACCTTCAATCATGCCAGAAGAAATCGACCGTCGTGCAAGAAACATTGATTTTTATTACAATAATAGCTTTTTTCTAAAATTTGACACTCCCACCCACAGGCATGGTTTTTAGAAGCAGGAAAATAAGGGGATGAATTCAATTACTCTTCCTAAAATGGTAGCTTAATTCCACAAAAAGGTGGGGATAATAGTGCATATTGGTAGTTTAAAACAGAAACTAATTTTATTCAATTATTTAATTTAAACCAGCTTATTTACATCGAAAATAACCCCTGATTGTTATTAAAAACAAACATTTCTATGGATGTATGTATGTATGTATATATGAAAGTTGCGTACGTCAGACGGCGAATAACTAGAGAATGGGTGGTCCACTTTGAGCTACTTCTTTGGTATGTTTGTTTGCCTTGTAAATTCTTTGCGGTACCATTTACAATAGATGGATATGAAGAAGCTATTTGTTTGTGGAAAAATTATGGCATATTGATTAAAAAACGGCAAATAAAACCATTTTTTCGCGGTTATGGCTCGATTGCTTCGAATATGGTAATTTGAATTCTTTGATGTTGCACTTTTAATATTCTGGGGAGATTATGCCGCCGTCAAAATATTAAACATTGGCTTACACAGTCGCGATTGGCGCTTCGTGCCGGACGACAGGAAGAATAAAAAGGACACGCAGCACGACTGAGGTAGGGAACCTGATCTACATTGTCAAATGAGAAGTGCCGTAAGTGTGCAATTATATCGCGCAATTCACTAAACCGAGCTGTCGTGTGTTACGATTGGCCCCATGGACGCGGTTTGCTAATATTATATTGCAACGTCTCGTTCGGAGACACCAGCAGCCGAATTCCAGCATTCGCTATCGCTAAAGGTCACCAAAAGAACGCGCGCTTAACAGCATGCCACGTTTAGTTACATGCTCCTCATAATACCAGATTTGCCTGATTACACTTTGCTTCTGTTACTTTTCCTTATTGCGTACTTTTAGATCCCACGGCTTTTAATTTAGAGAGTTTTAGCGATAGAAATTTAGCGTAGCCATTGTCAGACATCCACTGCAGGATTGTGTTGTGTAGGTCAATACCTAAATATCTTCGTAGACTCATTTACCAGAACCATTTCGCGCTTTACTTTACAGCGACTTGGCGGAATCAATAGGTCTCCACGAATGCCGACACACACAACTATGCGGCATCTAAGGGAATTTCGTCTCTTTATCCTACATTGAATATCTGTAGGCCAACGATTCACACCCATTTTGTCTTGTTGTCGCCAGCGAATGCAGAACAAACATTTCTTCAA
Source organism: Rhagoletis pomonella (assembly GCF_013731165.1). Taxonomy (NCBI): domain Eukaryota; kingdom Metazoa; phylum Arthropoda; class Insecta; order Diptera; family Tephritidae; genus Rhagoletis; species Rhagoletis pomonella. The sequence goes on from NW_023458555.1 coordinate 115,722,796, forward strand.
ATTGAAAAGGTAAAAATTTCGCTACTAAAAATTTAAAAATGTTCCTAAAACTTGCAAAGAAATTTGGAAAAGAAATATCATTGTTTTTGTTTTTAGGAGTATGGTGGAAGTGTCATTGATAAAATTAGAGTGAGAGAAAGTTTTTCTTAGAAAACCTTTCATTATTGAATCATGGCATAACCAACCAAATATTTTTTTTTAGTTTTTTATTTTTTTTTTTAATGCCAAATTTATTAAAAACATAGAAAACATAACATTTAGCAAAACTAAAACACAGCTAGTACATTAAAAACAAATTAACTGCGTATAACAATTCATTTTACAGTACAGACTTATCCAAATGTATGTCTCTTTCAGTGTTGCCGTTTTGGTTCAATTGGGCCAAAATTGGTAGTTTTATTTATTAAAATAGGGCTTTAGTAGGTTGATTGGTTTGTTGTGGTTTTCGAGGGTTTTTGGCAGTCATCACATAATTTATTAATTTCAGAAAAACTTCAAGAATCTCTGAAAATAGAAATGGGGTATGTCAAAATTATTCTTGAACCGAAGTTGGAACTGATTAGACCATCACTTAATGCATACAGTTTGTTTAATTTGTAAGAAAATTGGACAAGAGCAACGGTCATAGCAGAGCGATTTGCCTTGTTATGCAAATGCCAAATTTTATATTTCGTAAAGCGAGTGAGTGAGAAGCGAGAGCATTTGCATTTTCTTTTCCTCTTTTCCCTTAAGAAAATAATAGTTGGCAGCTCTTAATTCATCTTCATTCTATTTACCCAAAAGCAGCACGCATGAAGACAAATTAGGGACATTAAATTTTAGATGATTTCTCAATAAAACCCCGAAAAATGATGGATCAGCGATATTTCTTGCAGGTAAACGTGATAAGTATGTAATTTGTAGTATTTTTTTAGCTATAAATTTATTGCAGTGATCAAAATGAGGTGTCTCAAAAATAAAATTAAGAAGGGAGTAGCTGCAAATGTTTGACTGGCTGAATGGAAAAATTGTATTTGATTTATTTTTTTTTTAAAAGAGTTGTACATTCCTACTTACACACATATCTATATAGGGACATTTCATGTCACCGCGGCCACCTCTGTGCGCGACCTCTCCGGACTTGGATGAAAGTTGAAGAGATTGAAGGTCTAGGCGACATGAATATACGTGCAGCATATTTTGCCGATATGACGTAGGGTCGCCTATTTCCGTGGGACTTAAATTTTTAGAAAACGTCATACATACCTTTCTTTAAAGTGCTGTAACTTGGAAACCTTTTAACGAAACTTAATGATAAAAAATGCATTTTTTCCGTCTTATTATGGCCTATAATTGTACATTTTTAAACGGTTTTATTTAGCTCACCCCGTTTGTTTTATTCTTGGGTCAAATTTAGTAATTCAAATTTCACCCTCTTCCTGTCAACCGATTAATCTGAAATTTTGTATACACTTTGGATTTTGGTGACAATACAATTATGTTTATTCATTATCATTATAAATTCAAGATGGCCGCCGCTACAAAATGGCGGATAATTTATGTTTTTTTTTATTAATCGCATCAATATGGGTATCAAATGAAAGGGCTCAACAAGCAGAATACAATATACTATAAAAAATTGAAATCCAAGATGGCGGCCGCTACAAAATGGCGGATAACGTAGGTTTTATCAATCCCATCAACATGGGTATCAAATGAAAGGTCTCAACAAGTAGAATACAATTTACTATGCAAAATTGAAATCTAAGATGGCCGCCGCTACCAAATGGCTGATAACAATTTTTTATATTATATATAAAACTAAAAACTAGAAAATAAAAATAGGTAAAAAAACTTTTTAAGTTAAACGGTTTTATGTTAAACATACATTGCAATGTTTAAGATAAATGTACTAAAAACCAAAAAATAATAAAATAGATACAGTCGTGGGAATTATAAACATATGCATAGACTAGACTAAAATAAAACCGTGGGGCACGTCAATTGTCTACAAATTATCGACTTAATGTGCGATAGAAGAATCGTTTAATTCGTCGTTAGGCAGTTGGCCCGCAGACGGTGAGGAAATTACTTACTATTTTCTTGCTCATGGAAATTCCAATAGTTATACACTCCATGTAAATAAAAGAGATGTTTCAACTAGTTTATCGTTGGACATTCACACTGCTGGCTGGCGAGGAATCGTTTCACTGCTCGTAGTTTGTCTTTAATCGACAAAACATATGATAAAAGTACTACTCGCTCACCACTATGAAACCCTAAAACTCGCTTATAATCGAGCTTGCTAGCTTGTTTCCACATTCTAGCCCTACTTATCACACGTCCATCGTTGTCGGTTGAACAACTGCCTAATTATAGTGTAACATTACAAAACAAACATTTTAATCAACGATTGTAGACAATTGACGTGCCCCACGGTTTTATTTTAGTCTAGTCTATGCATATGTTTATAATTCCCACGACTGTATCTATTTTATTATTTTTTGGTTTTTAGTACATTTATCTTAAACATTGCAATGTATGTTTAACATAAAACCGTTTAACTTAAAAAGTTTTTTTACCTATTTTTATTTTTTACATTAATGTGCAACGTATAAAAAACAAAAAAAAAAAATAAACATATTTTTGATAATTTTAATTGTACATTTTAAAAATATTAATTTTTACACAAAAATATTTTCTATAATGTCAACTTTGAGTACCCAAATGGGCGTAATGGGCTACTTATGCGTTTGGACTCTTGTTCGTCTAACGCTCGAGCAATATGATAAGTAGACATTGAAATTTTATGAAATAGTATATTTTTGAAAGAGAAGAGGTGTGTAAAAAAACAAAAACAATATGAATAAATGATATTAACTTCACTAAAGGTCTGAAATCATGAAAATCCCTTCAAGGAAATGGCAGAATTGAACTTTGTTGCAAGTTCACATGGGAAATCTGCTTACGACGTGATCGGAGGAAATTTTAAAAGACTAGCAGCTAGAGCAAGTCTTCAACTCCTGATGTTTCAACAAATTCGTACGCTCGAATCCCTCTACCAATAAGGTGCTGTATATTTCTAATGGGATGCCTTTAAAAAATAAATGCAACTAACTCTTCAGTGGACTTTATTTCGACTATGACTACGTGCCAATTACTTTAATCCTATTTAAAGCTAGTTTAAAAGGTTAAATAACATCAAGTTAGGGAACTCCATATCTTTATTTAACGAATCTTTAAGTCAATATATTTTTTTTCTTTTTAGTTCTTATTGTAATAAAAGCGTGTTGTTGGTGTTTTTTACAAGCTTTTATTTAACTTCACTTGTATGTATGTATGCATGTCCAGGAACTTTGCAATCAATATTAAACAAACTTCCCGAAGAGCTACAGACTTGAAACTTCAAACGTAGCTCCGAACTCGAGGACAATGCATATAAAAAAAAATACATTCTAAAAATAGAACTATTAACAAAAACCAGTAGCGGAATGGCTGCGCTTGATTGTGTTGGCTTAACAAATGAAAATTCGGAAAAAAGCAACGATAATTTACAAGGCCAACTTAGCACAGAGCGTAGGCAACTGGCTGAGTTAGTCGGATCGTCTGTTCGAATCCTACTGAAAGAAGTCTGATGAGGAAATGTGGTGATTTCCGAAATAGCTATCACTTCTACCATTTTTTCAAATTATTGTTGCTTTTGCACAATAAGGTTTTCATTAAAAATGGCATCAAGCTCAATAAAAATTGTTGAATATAATTGTTATAAGGCCATAAAATAATAAAAATAAAACAAATTTTTATTTTTATATATATTATATATATATTTGATATTCATTTGGTAGAATTTCGGAATTAAAAATATGAGGTTTGAGCCATGTTTCGGTCAAGGAAATAATATTATAATTGTAGTCAAAACCTTTTAAATATAAGTCAGTTAATTTAGTATTCAAAACTCTAAAATTTTGATAGTAAATACTAAAATTAGACTTGCGAGTTAGTTTTTTTGAATCCGAATTAAGATTAGAAATTTTAGCTACGTTATTATTACTTTTATTAGGTTTATACTCAAACTCGCGAACAAACGCCTCGGTCGGCCAAAATGAACTATTAAGTAGTGAATCAAAATCCTCGGAAGCTACATCAGTTTTAAAAGATGAAATATCGTGATCGTATTTAAAATTAAATTTACGAATAAATACATCTTTAGTTCTAATTTTAGTCGATATGTATGACTTTATATCATCCGAAGAAGTATCTTAAGCAAATCTAGAGACAAAGATTGATCTTCTAGGAGGAATTACAACCAACTTTTTGGTAATGATGTCTGATGTGCGGGGCTCCGAATTATTCGGAGGAACTAAGTTAGACAGTGCAGCTTGAGATGTTGATGGCAACACTGTTAACGTTTGCTTTGACGTTTGCGTATCTTGATCATATTTTTAGCTAATTTTAAAAAGATAAATTAAATCAAGTTAGGAAACTTCCTATTCTTCTTAAACGGAATCACTTTATCTATAAACTATTTTATACTTTTTAGTAATTGTTGTAATAAAAGCATGTTTTTAGTTTTTTAACTATAATTTTATTTTCTACTTTATAGTCTTTTGAAATCTTGCAATTATACTAGATTTGACCTTAACAAACAAAATTTTCAATATATTTCAATTTAAATAGGCAGTGGCGTAGGACCCCCCCCCCCCAATCGTCAGTGAAATGAAACTTTTTATTTTTGAATTAATAACACAATACAATTTTACCCTTCCGATTTATAATTATTTTATTTCAGACTGATGACAAATTATCTTTTAATGAATATATAAAATTATCAGTTGGTGGATTAAGCATAGTTGCCAACTTGGTGCTTTAAGCACTAGATTTAGTGATTTTTGAAAATTAAAACGCCATAAGAAAGTTTAGTGCCTAGTGCCTTTTTTAGTGCTTTTTTCAGAACTCAGATTTCACAAATGTATATAGATAAAACATGAAATAATTTGAATTATTTATCGCTTCTTGTATATTTTTTGGTGCTGAATCCAAATCTGCATGCAGAATTTCTCCAGCACGTCAAAAGATATAATAATATCCCAACGGTTTTTACCCTCCATTCTCGCCCATCCGCATGAGGGGCGCAGTCCGCATGACGTACGGAACCAGTATTTTAAATTTTTGCGCCGAGTCACGATAGGCAGGAGTTTGTTAAGTGTCGAGATCTAAAACTGTTCAGCTACAGAACTACATTCATCAGCCGATTTTATGTCTTTATTTTAATGATTCATTTATTGAGAGAGGACAGTATGGATTTCTTAATGCTGAAAAGCGGATCTGATATATCAAACGGGCTGGAATGAGAGTTAAAATCCTGGCATAAGCAACGGAGTGGGTCGTGCAATTCAAAATTAGTTTTACAAGCTTTCAGAAATAGGGGG
>NW_023458555.1:115728303-115730066 GCF_013731165.1 Rhagoletis pomonella
ACGGCAGCATAGACAATAGATGTAGTTATGTACGTACATATGTATGTATAGGAATCAAACAAACGTTGAGGTTTATCAGTGATGTGACTTGTTGATCGATTCGTACCAATAATATTGAAGGTTGATCTTGTAATTAAACAACAACTATACAGATTAAAGTTTTATGAGTTAGAAACTCGAAAGTATAAAATAGTCAAATATTCAAGGTACAAATTTTTCATATAATGAAACTAGTTCATAGTTTTTCTCTTTTTACTTGTAATATAAACATTTCTAAAATAAATGTATGTTTTGATTGTTCTTCGTATTTTCTGTCTTTTTTAGTGCCTTATTTTGCTTTTTTTGCAATACTTAATGCCTTTTCCTGCTTTTTTCGCTATTTTGTTTTGCCTTTTTTGCAATACCTAGTGCCTTTTCCTGCCTTTTTCGCTATTTTATTTTGCCTTTTCCAGCCTATTTCGTTATTTTATTTTGCCTTTTTTATAGGTTTTTAGGTCCTAAAAATCCGTTCCCTGCTAATTATATAAAAATCACTACAATTTTGAGAGTGAATCTCTTTAGTTATTTATTCGTTTTTACCTGAATAGTCAGTAAATTTGTACTCAGTGAAAAATGGCATATATTTCCATTGAATTCAACCTTCCAAAATAATAAAGTGCTAAATATTTGCAAATTTTTAAATCGGTTATTTTATTTCCAGAAAGCTTTAAATAAAATTTTCATACTTCATCATAAAGTTTCAGTTTGTATAATGGTGATTTCGTTTCTACCAAAAAATGTTGCCCTTGCACGGGGCAAAATGTGTTTGATGTTACACTCAACCCTTCGAAAATGCATGTTTTGCCTTCTTGTCCTTGTCAAGATCACGCATTTCATCATATTATCGTTTTAAGCAACCATCTGATTTTCAGGGCAATCATCTCCCCTGAAAGCTGCAAAGGGCAGAAAAGTTGCCTTATTTGCCTTACAAGAGTGTGACATTTTAAGAAACGAACACACAATATTCTCACCCTTTGCCTTTAATTTAGAAACGAACGAGAAAAGAGAAAAGGGCAATCAAAAGGCGACATTTTTTGGTAGAAACGAAATCACCATAAGTAAACATCGTGAACAAAGGGTCATAAGCAACCCAGAGCGAAAAAATCCTCTTAAAATTTATTTTCGAACGTTATTGAGGATATGTTAAACTCATCTGAATGTATTTGTCACATATGTATATTCACAGATACTAATACACATATATGTAATACTTCTATATTGGTAGTAAGCTAACATCTCAATGTGTAAGCATTCCGAAATCAAAGCGAGACAGTCGACTGTGGGGAAAATCTCTAGTTCTGAACTGGGGCGCTTCTAGTACATTTGGACCCAGTACTGGTTCGCGATAAATCTATTTTGCATGCAAGCGACTGGCGAATTTAACATTGCGATGTCCTAGGAAGTGTCAATTGCCCCCCGCTGCATCCCTTTTTCGATGGTTCCGAACTAGTCCTAAATTCTATAGTTCCGAACCAGTTCTAAAATCGACAGACGAAAGAAAAAAGTATCATGATTTTTCAATGTTTTCGGTTCTTCCGTGTGCGATTTTACATTATTTTCAAAGAAACGTTTTTTCAATTTGAAATTAAATTTGTTTGAATGATTGTAAGAAATGTACGTTTACATATGTACCTTGCTGTAGCTGACTTTGCAGAGGTGCTCGCTGTTAATGGTTACATTCCAGATGGCCCCAAGATGTTAATATGTTAACACAAAGCTTTGTT
>NW_023458555.1:115730166-115732223 GCF_013731165.1 Rhagoletis pomonella
AATGAAATCAATCCCAAACCTATGAAAAATGGGGGTATATGAAAACAATCTCGTAGCCGTTCAAAAGAGCTAGCGGTATAAGCCAAATAAACTAAAATTCTGGTGACGCATAAAAACCTCTGGAAGCATTTACCTAGAATACAGAGATAAGGTATTTTTCCAACGAAAATATGTACAGAACCACACCTTCTGGAAAGTAACATGATCACAGGGTGTATCCCGAAAACCATTTTAAGCTAAACCTTCAGGGATTATATTCTTGCCAAGACCCACAGGCATAAGCCGAAATTGCGTCGCAAGTTTTATGATCGGCTTGGGTAAGGTTTAACGACTTAACCCCCCTTTGTTTTCGTCGCTACTGAATTCTATAAACTGTCAGCTTTCACACAATTTAAAATATACATGTGTATTTAAAAATGTCATGAAAATTGTATTGCTAGCTTCATGTTGCAAAATGTTTCAATGAAATGTTGTGGAATTTCACACTTATTTCTTGTTTGTTTCTTATTATGCTATGCTTAAGAACAAAATATTTTTAAATCGACAAAACATTAATAAGAAAATTTGAAGGATTTTAGATATTGGGTATGGTAGCACGAAATGTCACAATCTGCTTAATTGTCAGGTTGTTAATATGGCGACGAAAAAGTGACAATGGAACTACCTTGTTTTTTGTATCATGGTTCCAAATAACATAAAGAGTATTAAAATATTAACGATTAATGTAATTTATTCTATACAAACAACGAATCCAATAAGACGTCCAGGAATGGAAAACATTGCTGAATTTTTTGAAATTTTATATTGAGAGGTTTTTAAATTCGTAATTTATAATCTTTTAAAACTATTTTTAGAAAATTCAGAATGCAAGATCTAAGATGGCGTCCAAAATTTTTAAAAACTCAAAACTAAATAACTTTATTTAAAAATAAGAAAACTGAAGTTGTGGTAATTACGAATTTTGTATAAAATAAAAAATCTTAAAAGCTGTTGGGGCCTGGATCAAATGATTTGGGCTGAACATATAGCAGATGGCCCCAATTATCCCTTATTTATAAATATAATTACTGTTATTCCCTATTCCCTCATTTATAATAGTTAAATCCAATCTTGTTTAATATATTGCGTTACTCAACTGAAAATGACAGTTGATTTGACAGAATGTGATAAAGAACTGGAGTTCAGTGAGCCTTGAAACATAGTACGTATAATTCTTGAGGAGTTTTTTTATTTTTAGGGGAATTGACAGTCCCTTCGAGAGGAGTAAGCTCTTAAGATTTTAATTTGGCGTAAATTCATGACTTGCGTGTCTAAAACCTTTATCAGTAGCGTCTTAAAAAATACTTGCTTATTTTTAGAAAAATTAACAGTTTATTTGGCAGCTGTCAACCCTCAAAGTTTTAATTTAACATAAACTTGTCTAAAAGCCTAATCAGAAGCATTGTTAAAAAAATTTCTTATTTTTAGAAAAACTCACAGTCCATTTGACAGCTGTCAACTGACGAGGTTTCAATTTGATATAAAATTAGTGATCAGCACGTCAAAAAACGTAATCAGTGGTATTAACAAAAATATTTTCTTAATTTTAGAGAAATTGTCAGTTGATTTAACTGCTGTCAACTGTCAATAATAATAATAATAGATTGGCGCTTTAACATTTGTTAGTGTTTGGCCGAGCTTCTCCTCCGTCAACTGTCAATAGGGTTCGAAATTTCAGACTCTGGTATCGATACTGAGTATTCATTCTGACATCGATCTCATTGTATCTATACTCTAAAAGTATCAGGGAAAAAGTATCGATACTACTCAGTATCGGACTCATTAAAGTACGCTTTTAGGCATACTAAAATTATTTTATTCTTCAATCGTATATCTAGCTATTTCCTGAATCGTCTTTTAACCCTAGAACACACACCCAGAAAATACCACGTAAACACACACCCGGGATACGTTTGTACCCGGGACCTTATTTTGCGGTTTTTTTAATGCTTATTCAACCGATTTCTATGATTTTTTTTTTTTTTGAAATGTATATTTTAATATATAACAAGTATTTT
>NW_023458555.1:115732323-115738742 GCF_013731165.1 Rhagoletis pomonella
ACCTAAAATAAAGAAGGAGTTCGAGATCAGTGGTCAGCTAGAATAGCCGCGCGCTTTATCATTTTCTTGGCTTTTATTAATAGGTGGCAAAAACGCCTGCCATCTCCGAACATTGGTGATCCCCACGTGATCCTCTCACGTTCTCGTTTCTCGCTTAACTAATCGATTAGTAATTGTTCGCATAGTAACACAACGTTTTCGAATACCCCGCATCAAATTATCGCATTCAGTTTGATGCTTATCAAAGAATTGTCGTTCAATCGCATTTAATCATCGCTTATAAACTACTCAATGCTCAGCATTTGAAGGCGCGAGTCCAACAATTTACATATTCGGCCCTCCTTGGAAATCTCGTTTGACCTTCAGCCAGGGGAAAGTGTATATGCACAAACGCGCGTTTGAAAGCAGCACAATAGTTAGTGCTAAAATTGCGTCGCACATTTCGTTTCTACAAGCAAAAGAAGGCACGCATTAGGTCGCAGTGCACTTGTTGCTGGATACACCCCGTGGCATTTCCTTTTGGAAGCAACCGAATCCAAGTTGAAGCAAAGCAAAATGCCAAAACGGCGTGATACAAGCGATCTAGGAGAGAGTTCAAGCGACATGTTTTTGAAAAGAAAAAGTGTATGGTTCCTGAAACAAATGAGCATACTGAAGGTCAAAGCGGACGCGAACAACTTTCAACACTTTGATGAATCAACTTTGGCGGTGCAGTTAGAGCAACTCGACAGGCTTCAAAAGCAATTCGAAGAAACCCAGTCGCAACTTGAGAGGGAAGACGTAACGGAAATCGAAAGCGAAGCAAGGATGCAATTTTCGGAGACATACGTATACATAAAGGCAAGCATATCCTCGATCTCATGTGCTAGAACATCTACGCGAAAACATTCTATGAAAGACGAGCTAGGCGTGCACACGTCGTCGTGTCCAATTAAATCGCGCTTGCCGGTTTTACAGTTACCCCGATTTAGCAGAGTAACCACAGAGTGGCCAGACTTTTGGGCCATGTTTCATGTCATCGTCGATCAAAAACCGGTGTTGACGAACATCGAGAAGTTCCAGCACTTGAGGTAATGCCTATCTGGTGTCGCATTGGATGCTATCCGCTCGTTGGAAATTAGTGCGGAAAACTACGAAAAGGCGGTAAAATTATTAAAGGTACGACTTGACATTAAGAGAGTTCAATTTCAGGCTCACATCAAAGACATTTTCGGGTTGAAGAAGGTGCCTGATGGTTCGGCCGTTTGCATGCGGGAGCTTAGCGGCAACATCAGCAGTCATCTGCGTGCATTACAAACTATTGCTACAAATGAAGAGTTGCTAGATGGTTTGCTTACGCATTTAGTTATCCCTTCGTCTGACACATAAGTCCAGCCAGGCCTTTTCCATTTTCAAATTACAATAAAGGGCACTTTAAATATAGCTAGAGGCTTGAAATTTCAGGTAGCTTACTAAAGTTTAGTGAATTACCAATCCGTAAAAAAATCATGTTAATATCATACATATAAAGCTAGATATATAGGCATGTTTATTACTACATCACATTCATAACACATAGGTCTGGCTGGACCTACATAAATTCGTATGTAATTTTTACCTAAAATGAAGAAATGCAACCGTTTATAAAAAATTTCTTTTGAATTTTTGAATTATCATGGCAAGAGTAGTGTTGTTCCGATACTGTCATGTACTCGATACCTGTACTCTTTAACAATATCGAAGAAAAGTATCGATGCTACAAATGTATCGGAGAGAAGTACTCGATACTTACTCGTATCGAACTCATTACAGCATTCCGTAGAACTAATATAACAATTTCAGAAAATATTATATATGCAAATTTGAAGGGCCTGTGCATGTTTATACGCCGCGGCAATGCTACATCATGAGAAGAAAAAATTAAACAATTCGAGTACTTTCCGATCGAAACTTACCAAAAGAGCAGCCTACCGAAAGAGTGGCCGTAAATCTTGCAAAACGTGAAAATTTTACTAGTACGGGAACGCTGTCTTGACAGTTTCTTCATTTCTGTATCCAATTTCAATTATTAAGGCCTTGTCAAAGTCCGATTCTCCAACTTATTTTATTTGCTTCATACACGTTAAGGTTGGGTACAACTTAAGTAACTTAAGGTCTGAACGTTTTGCCAAAAATACTATAGCACACTATTTCACAACCAAAATTCTGAATAGCTGGAAAAGCAAGTAAATACTCTAACAGCGTACTCGATACCCATCTAAGTACTTGTGGAAAAGATTGGAGTACAAAAAGTACTCAGTACTTGAAGAAAGTGTCGAGTATTTACTCGTAGTTACTTGTATCGGAACAACACTAGGCAGGAGATGATTTGCATTTTTACCGAGTATGAAGGAATGCAATCGGCATTCTTCGGGAAACAAATAAATGTGAGTGCAAAAATAAATATTTTCTCTTTCACAAGCTTTTCTATAAACATCTTTATTTACTTAAATTCTTGTGGATAATCCATTGCTTTTAATAGCGATTTTCATACGTCTGGGCATGCTCTAAACTGAGTTTTCTATGATTTCGCTTGGAATATTACCTCATTATAATTTTACTCGCCTCCAGCTCGCTTGCGCTATGCTAATCCTCTCTTGACCGCAGCGCTCAATTTTTCGATGGTGTTGAGGTCTGGGATTTGTGTTGGCCTCTGCATTACGTGAAAATTTAGCTCAAGCAGCCGGAAGTGTCGAATATTTTCAGAATCATTTGGATCTCCATCCTGCTGGCAAACAACTTCTTCCTCAGGGTTTGCGCTTTTGTCTACAAAGTCCGCCAAATATGTTTGGAGGATGTGTTCATTATTCCTTTTATATTAACAAATGGCACCAAGCGCCAGCAAGTAAAACATCCCAAGCCACTGAAATTTTGTAAAAGTCACGAAAATTGGAGCCTTTGGACTGAAATAGGGTAATATGGTCCAATGGAACGAAAATTAATTGTTTCCAAAGCGATAAAAGGGAATTATTGGGAAAGACCTCATCAACATCTTCAAAAGCACCATGCCAAGAAAAACGTCTAACATGGTGGCCAGCACAAATCCCAGACCTCAAAGCTATCGAAAAATTGAGCGCTGTGGTCAAGAGAGGATTAGCATAGCGCAAGCGAGCTCCGAGTAACATGGAAGAGCTTTAGAGGGGAGTAAAATTATAATGGGGTAATATTTCAAGCAAAATCATAGAAAGCTCAGTAGAGAGCATTCAGAGCCGTATGAAAATCGCTATTAAAAGCAAGGGAGTCTACACAATCCTCATGATATATACCTCCTAAAATCTCAAAACAGAAAAGTTCAAAACTTAAAAATTATTTTCAAAAGAAAGCTCCAAAATTAAATGAATATTTGAATAACATACAACAAATAAGTTTAACTGCACAAAAGTTGCACATAATTTCTATATAAATGCATACAATTTGCATGTGGGTCTAGCCAGCCTCATGCGTACCGAATGTGCCAATCGAAACATGTGTCTGACGAAGAATTATAAACAAGGCAGATACTAGCACCCAAGCGAAATGGGAAGAAGAAGCTCCGACTCAAAATTTGCCTTCGTGGGATCTCGTTGACACTTTTTTGGAAAGGAGAGTGCGTTACTACCATCCCTGCAGGCTCCTTAAAACAGGTGATTAGTAGAAAAATTAACCGTAACCAATCGTTCGTTACGGTGACAGGTAATAAGGTCAATGGTGATAAGGTCAATTGAGTTTATTACCTTTTCAAAAGCGAAATAAAGTCAACAAATATTTGGAAGTCATTGACGCTATTTCCTCATTCAAATGGAAATAGCGTCAACAATTCTTAAAGTATGTCGATTCATAGAAAAAAATGTTGTTCTAAAAATAAACATTGCCCCGTAAGTGTTGTTTTTTAATAGATGAAAAAGGTTATTGCCAAATCCTCAGTGTTGTGATATTAATCCACACACAATCATGAACTACAACCAATTGATTTTATTAAACAAATTTAAATTACGAATATGTAACAACACGATACGAAAAACTAAACGCCTGCGCACAGCTGAAATACGAGAAATATTTGAAGAAAGAGTGTAGAAATGATCCATAACTAAACATGTTTCGTTTCCACAAAAATAAAGCGAACACTATTAAATTGAAGAAACAGTCCATGTCCAAAACCCCGGAGGAACACTGAAATAATTCTGTGTTTTAAATTAGCATATTTTGAACGAATTCGGAATGTCTAAGGTGGAAAAGAAACCAACCTTTCTATAAGGAAACAATTCTAGAAAAAGACTTTTCTTACACTGTATTCATGTCTCCGCCAGCAATTTGTGTCGACATCATTTAAAAGCAGCTAAGTAGAATGACGACACTATTCATTAGATGGCACATTCAACGAGCCAATGTGTATATGCGGGTATAAACAATTATTGATTATTTAATATCGGAACCGAGATCATATAAGTTAATTGATTGGTTTTCACACACTTTTGAAACACAAATTATATACCTTTTTACTGCAGACAAGTTGTTGCCCAAAACATAGCAGAAATCTTCCAATCAGGGCTGCCAACTATCCTTAGTTATGAGGTGCCATATTGAGGATAAAAAAGTGCCAAAATGTGCCAAAGAGAAAAATAAAAGTGCCAAAAAAGGTGTTATTCCTTTTAATCATTCACATTTATCAATAACACAAAGCCACATTTTCAAAACAAAAGTGCAATGCGTCGGCGTAGCGTGACGTGGTGTGCCGCCGCGAAGCTAAGCAAATTTAATGTTTGAAAGAGAAATAATGTCAATGGATTTTATTTCGTTTTTAAAAAGGATATAATGCCACCCTGGTGCGAAATAAAGTCAATTGACCTTATTTCCGTTGATCTTATTACCTGTCACCGTTCGTTACTACTAGCCCTATCAATAATTGCGTATTTTGTAATGCGACTGAGCACACAATCCCCACTTGATCACTTTTCCTAAACCTTTCACCTTCCTTGCGCTTTAAAGAAGCCAAAAACAGGCAACTTTGCATCAATTGTCTAAAAAATGGACATATAGTTAAAAATTGTAAGTCCAGCAACTACATCACACTTCTTCATTTACCGCAACCTTCGCAAGCGATTTCGCAAAACATGAGTGCGCCTTCCGGCGTCAAAGTAGCCCTTGTCGCTGACTCCAAGCGTGATGCAATAATGAAAGGTGTTGTACGTTGTGACAGCTCGAAATCGAACTACCTTAGGTCAATATTGTATTTTGGAAGTACAAGATAAACGGGAATAAAAAAAAGCCTTTTAGTTGAAAAAGTACTAAATAGTATGCCTTCTCAACAGCGTTCCGATTATCAGAATAGGTATATATATGGCTTGGTAGTCTCATAAAGTTGTAGATAATTAAAATAATAAAATTAGGCGTGTTTTTATTCACAGGAATATGATAATATGCTTAAAATTTTCGAGCTGATGAATACCCAGCTAGAACAGTATGGCTGATATAATTCCTTTTATGAGCCGTATCACTAAGAAAATTATCCCTTATGAATTTGAAATGTGTCCCTTATATTGTACAGGCCAAAAAGAGGAATTCATTTACGTGTGATCTTTTGTCCCCCTCTTTCATATGGGCTTCTTGTGCGCATATATCAGGTTTCATAGCTGTTGACCATACCAATAATGCCTCATGCTCAGTTTTACTAGATCAATTCGTGTTCTCGAGAAAAAAAAATGTCACGATTCAAAAATCTGAGTATAGCCGCCAAATTCTTTTCTAAAAATTTTGAAAATTCTCTGTTTCTGTTTTTTGCCCCATATTTGCTTTGTATGGTATTTTCAACAAAATATAGGCCAAAAACGATAAATGTTCAAACTTTGGAGAAAAACAATTTTTCAGATTTTTGGATCGTGAAAATTTTTTTCTCGGAAAACACGAATTGATCTAGTAAATCTTAGTATGAGGCATTATTGGTATGGCCAACAGCTATCAAACCTGATATAGTCGCACGAAGGTTTTTTTGTGTTCCACAGTGTTATACAAGGGATACTTTGAGGAATCATATAAGGAATTATACATTACCCAAGTCCACGTATATCCAAGTTCGTGTCATACAGAAAGCATTGACTACTTTTTAAAGTTTTATTTATTTGTTTTTGAAATTAACGACATATTTCAGAATTTGTAATTAATACGTTGTGTTCATTTTAGTAAATCCACTTTTTTAATTGTACAAAATTTATTATATACATACAGTATCGGTCGTATCAATAGCAACCCCATTTCAAAGTGATATTATTTCCCTCTCATGTTAGTTTATTGCTAAGAATTTGCAACAAAAGTAAAGTTGCATTTCTAACAAAACCCATATAAACCCAATTTTAAAACTTCGTAGAAAACTACAAAAAAACAACAAATTTTCAACCAAAATTCAAACTTTTTTCTCAGAAGTGTTA
>NW_023458555.1:115738842-115740233 GCF_013731165.1 Rhagoletis pomonella
GGGTACCGTTAATTTCTTCATGATCCAATCATCGGATCTCTAAAACAAATTACCGGACGAACCTTGAGGTACTATCTTTCTAATAAAAAAAAGGATTATTGAAAACGGTTCACGTGGTCCAAAGTTATGTATTCCGGCGAGATGATAACTTCCCTTTTTTTGAAGTCGGTTAAAAGCGTTTGAGTTCTGTTAATCTGTAAATAAAGTGCAGTTTAAGAATTTTAAAACGTTTATTTATTTATTACATACTGCATATAAAACTTGCATAAATGTATTTTAAAGAGGGTATTATCTGAAGCAAATTTTCAGTATTTTCCGGTGATATATCTTCAGAAATATAAAACCCCCCCTAAAATATATTCCTGGGTGCGCCCCTGCATACATATATATATATACTTTCACGAATTTCAAATTTTATTAAGAATTTTTGTAAACTTTGTGGGTATGCATTTTTGTAGCCTATTAAATTTTGTATAATAATGTGCAAGTTTGAATTAAAAGTCAACGCTAGTAGGCTACACGTAAAGTTGGATAGGTTACAAAACTGCATACCAAAGAAGCTTCTAAAAATTCTGAATTTTCGTGAACTTTGCGTAAAGTTTTATGGCCTTATTCATAAAAAATAAAAAGGGTTTATAAACTGAAAGATTTATGGAAATGTCATTTTATTAAGCTCTTTAAACCTACTTTATTTTTTATAAATAAGGTCAATAAACTTTAACTTATTTGGTTTATGTTATGCAACAGACTACACGAAATTTCAGTTTATTTTAAGTGATGGACAAAATTTAATGATAGCATAAGCAAAGAAAGTTGGGTTGCCAATGGAAGAAAAAATTTAAAAAGTGTGTTTTTTAAAAAGTATTCGATACTACGAGTACTTTGCAAAATATCGAGTAAACTCACCAAATAAGGTATCAAGTATTAAATACTCATTTTTATACCCCCAGTATGGATGCTTACTCAACATCGATAGTATCGTTCGAACCCTAACTGTGAAACTATAAATTTTATGGCACATTCGGACTTAGCGCTACAATAATTCTACGATCCCGCAGGTTTTTAATATTGTAACAGTCTTTATAATTTTTTGCGTAAAACATGGCTTCTGCGACCACACTGAGTTAAGTATTTGCAAATTGTTATTTTTTTGCAAATAGCTTACGCATAAACACAGTATATGGTCATTGATTTTATTAAGTAAATATTTAATTCTGATAATCTCAAAATCGGAGCGTTTTTGCAAGAGAGCGAGTGACGTAGTGTTCGCCTCAAAAAAGGAGAGAAACACTCCGATCGGAGTGAAAATGGCAGCGCTGGTGCAGTCAGCAAACATTACAGTACAAATATTTTAAAAAAGAAAAGGATAACCGAGTAATCGTTTTTAAAAA
>NW_023458555.1:115740333-115746016 GCF_013731165.1 Rhagoletis pomonella
TCTTCATCATCGCTACTGTCATCGGTGATTACTGGAACGTTCGAACAATTTTGACCTGAACAATTTCTACAAACGATGGAGTATTTAAGTCCTGCTTTCCTACAGCCGCAAGCTGCGCCACATTGTGTCGTGCAAGTACACGAAATAATTTTAAGAAGTGAAGATGGAATTGGTTCTTTGGTGCACATAACGGGTTCCAAACCACATCTACGTCTATTCCAGCCCCAGTCTTCCGGGTCCAAGACATTGCCAAGCCATGTTTGAATCTGATGAAAAGTTCTGAAGGAATGTTGTTTAGCAGCTGATTCCGATGGAGGCAAAGAAACAAGATCTGATTTCATTTTATAACAATAATTTTAAGCATTAAAAAATAAATTAATGTGCAACTGTCTGTGACCAAAAATCAAAATTTGGTCAGTGATATTTTTTCCAAATTTCTAAAAGTATTGATTGAGCAAAAACTTCTACAGGCTCGACTTGTACGTGTTCCAGCGTGGATTGCCAGAGGCTGCCTTATTGGATCATCGATATTTATACATCAGATTAAAGGTAATTTAGTGTTCTTCAAAAAAGTATATGGACTATTAAGTGTGTACATGCGACTGAACTGAGTAATTTGCGAAAAACATACATCAAAAAAGAAATTTTCCACTTTAGTGCTTAATAGTTTTTTATCTATTTGTTTAGCGAAAAAATTGTTTCCATGAAAAAAATGAGGAATTTCATTATAAATAGAATGGTATGTTGTTCTCTTGCGTGCGACAAACAGTAGCCGAGATATTCGCGAAAATATGAAGAAAAACGTTTTTTTGCATAACTTTGCAAAAAATATTCGCACAGCACTGCAAATTCAGATTTAACTTCTTTTTATAACCCCCTCTTGAATTCTGTGTATAACTAAATTCGTGCATTGTATTGCAATCTTAAACTACCATTCGACTGGACTAATATTTTGGTACGCAGATGATTTCTAAAAATTTTAACTGAAAAGTCTAATCAAGCTTTGCTCATTTTTGTCTTAATTTTTGGAATTCGAATTTATATAGTCTTTGTTAAATAATGAGCTCTACTTCTATTAAAAAAAATGCGAAAAATAAATTGAAATGAAAAACATTGCTAATTATCAAGGAACGGACTTTATGTTTATTTTATATTTGATGTTGCCCTTTTTTGCCTTTTTTAAGATATTTGCCTTTTCTACCTTAAAAAAAGTGATTATAGCATTTACAATTTTTTTTTTAGATTAAAAAATAAACTCATGCCCATGCGGCTTATAGTAGAAGCGCAGGGACCCCTTGCCAAATTGGTGTTGGAAAAATTCAAAGCCGTTTCCTCAGATAACGTAGGCTTGGAGACAATAAGGGGTGTGGATAAAATTGTAAAGGGCGAGGAAAACGCCTTCGTCGAACGCATATTTAGTACATTCAAGGCTTTTCCTCCCGAAAATCGAATGAAAATGCAGCAGAAAACCTTCAAAATGCATCTTGTGGTTCAATGTTACTGCAACTGTTTTGTGGACGGCAAGCCTTTTTACCGACCAGTGGCAATTACAATAAATAAAAAAGACAACGAAATGCCCAAGAAAAAGCCAGTACAAAATGAAACAAACAAGTTTAAGTATTAGCGCCTATGTCTCGTTTACTTCAGGTTCGTATTTGGAATAAAAAAATTTGCATTACATTTCTTCTCCTTAAATTAGTTTCTCGCTTATTGCAATTATTATATGTACGCATGTGTGTACATCACAAAATAACAATTTGGGTTTGTGCAGTAAAATGACCTGATTTAACGGCAGCATAGACAATAGATGTAGTTATGTACGTACATATGTATGTGGTGTATGTACGCATGAAGATGAGTACAATAGGAAGCAAACAAACGTTGAGGTTTATCAGTGATGTGACTTGTTGATCGATTCGTACCAATAATATTGAAGGTTGATCTTGTAATTAAACATCCTCCGCCCGTTGAAAGGTTTAGGCTTTCAATACGTTGTCATCGATTGGTAGAAGGCAGAGCTTTGCCACAGCTCGCTTGTATACGCCATTTGCAGTTCTAAGTACGGCAACACGAACTATATCATCCTTTCCACGAACAGTATCGATAACTCTAGCTAGTGGCCACTTGAGAGGAGGGTTGTTCTCTTCCTTAATTAAGACCAAATCACCAGACTTTAAGTTTGCTGAAGACGAATGCCACTTCTGCCGCTGTGGAAGAAGAGTTAAATACTCTGAGTGCCACTTCTTCCAGAACTGCTGTTGCATACAACACACGCGTTGCCATCTGTTGAGTTGACTTATATTAAGCTCAGAAATGTCAGGCTCCACAATCGATGTAAAAGGTGCGCCAATTAGAAAGTGTGCTGGCGTAAGCACCTCCAAGTCGTCAGCATTCTCTGAGATGGGACACATGGGCCGCGAATTTACAATTGCAGCTATTTGACAAACGAGCGTCCGAAGTTCCTCAAAATTTAAAGTTGATAAACCTGCAACACGATAAAAATGATATTTAGTTATTTTGATCGAAGCTTCCCAGAGACCGCCAAAATGGGGAGAGCGAGGAGGTATTAGCCTCCATTCAATGCCGTCATTTGAACACTGCTCATGAACGGCCTTCAAGTGCTCTTGGTTGAGAAACAGTTCCTTTAACTCTCGTAATTCTCGCTTGGCTCCAATAAAATTAGTGGCATTGTCTGACCATATAGTTTGAGGTTTACCGCGCGTGCAAACAAATCGTTTTAGTGCCGGTAAGAATGAAGCAGTTGAAAGATCCTTAACCAGCTCTAAATGAACGGCCTTGGTTGGAAAACAAATAAATAAGCAAATGTAGCATTTGATCGGAGGCCGGTTTCTAACTTCTGATTTGTAGAAAAATGGCCCACAAAAGTCTACGCCAGTAGTTACAAATGCTCGATTGATTCTTACTCGTTCCGAAGGCAAGCTTCCTATTAAATGGTCCACCAATTTGGGCTTAGCACGAAAGCAGCGTACACATTTACTAATGGCGCGAGAAACTGTTTTTCTACCGCCAATGGGCCAGTACTGAAGTCGAATAGAGGCTAGCAGGGATTGCGGACCGGCATGAAGCAGTGGTTGATGAAAGCTATTTATGATGGAGTCAGTTACAGGGTGTTGTTTGGGCAAAATTATTGGGTGCCTGGATGCGAAGTCCAAAGATGAATGCTGTAGCCTGCCGCCAACTCGAAGTAATCCATTGCCATCGATAAAAGGATTCAGTGATCGAATGTTCGATGAAAGTTTTATTTCTCCTTTCGCTTCGAGTGATCTATATTCATCGCTCAAGTGGGATTTTTGAATCATACGAATTAGAAGAAAAACGCCTTGTTGTAGTTCCATTGCGTTCAACGGTCCTGTGCACTTCATACTAACTGGTTGTACAAAACGATGGACGTAGGCATACACTCTACGTAGCTTGTCAAATGAATTGAGAAATTTGCAGTTTACCGAAAGATCCACCGTAGTTACAAATACAAGTGCTCTTTTTCGCCATTCTGGTAAGTCGTTTGGTAGGATGGGCGATGCTGGCCATTTGCTTTGTTCATTGCGAAGAAATGATGGCCCATATTTCCAAATCCGCATATTTAATAATTCCTTTGGACTAGCTCCCTTTGAAAGTATGTCAGCTGGGTTCAATTCTGACGGAATATAGCGCCATGTCATGTCCTTCGTTAGTGCCTGAATGATATTAATCCGATTAGCAACAAACATATTAAAATTAGCTGGCTCATTACGCAGCCATGATAAAACAATGGTCGAATCTGACCAGCAAAATACTTGACCCTTGAAAATACTTAATTTTGTTACTTTGGTTACTAGTTCGGCTAACAACAATGCGGCGCAAAGCTCCAGCTTTGGCACTGTAAGCGTCTTGAGTGGCGTTACTCGCGATTTAGAACAAAGAATATTTGTGCGGACGACTCCGGCTTTCTCTGCACGTATGTATAAGCATGCACCATATGCGGCCAAACTTGCATCACAAAAGGCATGTATCTGTACATCGGCGTCAGGCACTAGCAGATATCTGGCAAAACTAAATCGAGCGACTAGTTCATATTCGCTGCAAATGTCCAGCCAAGCTGTTTGAATAGACTGTGAAGGGCTCTCGTCCCAGTGCAATTTTTCCTTCCAAAGGTGCTGTAAGAAAATTTTTGCCTTGGCCACCACAGGCCCGATTAAACCCAGGGGGTCGTATAACCTAGCAATGGTTGATAGGATCGTACGCTTAGTTACCTTAGATGGAGTTGAAAACGGCAAAAACGAAAATATAAAGGTATCTGAGTTAGGCTCCCAAACCAAACCAAGTGTTTTTGTGACATTAGTGCCATCATGAAATCTCAGGAAGTCTTGCTTGTCGTGATCGGCGACATCCACCAAAACCCGATCGTCGTTTGAGCACCATTTTCTCAATTCAAATTTTCCCAAAGAAAGCAGTGTCCTTGTTTGGTTTAAAATAACGCGAGCTTCGTCCACAGAGTTTGCGCCAAAAATCAAGTCGTCTACATAAAAACCTTTGCAAATAGTTTCAGCTCCAATTGGATATACATGACCTTCATCTACTGCGAGTTGCTGCATGGCACGAATGGCTAGAAAAGAGGCAGGCTTCGTACCATAAGTGACAGTATCTAGTTTAAATATACGAAATGGTTCATTGGGAGTGTCCCTCCATATTATACACTGTAAATAATTATCTGGATACGACATTCTTACACAGCGTTACATTTTGCATATATCTGCGGTAAGAGCAATCTTGAATGCACGAAATTGCAAAAGAGTGTCAAAAAGAGAAGGTTGAATGGTGGGCCCTGCCATTAATATTGAATTTAGAGAACGTCCGTTGGTAGTTGGCGCAGAACCATCAAACACCACCCGCAGTTTGGTTGTTGTGCTATCGGCCTTAAAGACGCAGTGATGTGGCAAAAAATGTACCGGTACCTGATCGGGTATAATATCCACCTCTGACATATGCTTTAAATTAAGAAATTCTGTAATAAAAGATGAATATTGTTTTTTAAGTTCAAGATTATGCTGCAACTTGCGCTCTAAGGCTTTAAATCGACTAATAGCCTGTTGATATGAATCTCCAAGTTCGTCGGCAGCAACCCTTTTAGGTAACCGTACCGAATAGGCTCCAGATTCTAGACGTTGACAATTTTTTATAAAATGCTCTTCACATATATCTTCCTCTGTAGTAGTTTTTGGCGCTGAGTTGCTACACTCCTCTATTTCCCAAAAACGTTTGATCAAATTTTCCAAATCCATCTCTAAGCCAGTCTCGCCTGATACCTCAGTTGTTGCTAAACAAGAAAGCCTTGACACATTTGCTGTGCTTCCACCAGACACCACCCAACACACGTGCATTCAAGATTGCTCTTACCGCAGATATATGCAAAATGTAACGCTGTGTAAGAATGTCGTATCC
This sequence comes from Rhagoletis pomonella, assembly GCF_013731165.1. Classification (NCBI taxonomy): domain Eukaryota; kingdom Metazoa; phylum Arthropoda; class Insecta; order Diptera; family Tephritidae; genus Rhagoletis; species Rhagoletis pomonella. The sequence continues at coordinate 115,745,773 of NW_023458555.1, forward strand.
AGATAATTATTTACAGTGTATAATATGGAGGGACACTCCCAATGAACCATTTCGTATATTTAAACTAGATACTGTCACTTATGGTACGAAGCCTGCATCTTTTCATTGCTCATTGAAACATCACACCTTGCTTCATCAAGGCACCCTTCCATCTGGGTCAGCCATTCAAACACCAACTTCTACTTCGGCCTCAGCTATAGTGACAGACGCGCCAACTTCATTGCTTGCCGCGGGTAGCCTGTCC
>NW_023458555.1:115746116-115746529 GCF_013731165.1 Rhagoletis pomonella
TTCAGTGACGATGTTGTTACGTTATTTTGCATTTCAGGTGACGATATGTATGTACATTAGGGTGGTCCAAAAAAAAGTAAAGTCGGAAATTTATTGCTCTCACCCCCTAGGATTGTTCTATACCGAAAAAAAGTATACCCCTGTTTTTTTTTATTTTAAAATCGAAATATATTTAGAGGTCGCTCTAAGCGCTCAAAGCTTCCCATGTATTTTGTATGGGGAAAAAAAGAATTTTCGTAGAAATGCCATAGAATCGATGGAAATCGAAATTTTTCAATCTGAAAGCTCTGCTTCTCTTCAGAAGACTTCAGAGAATAATGCCCAATTGTTTATTTAAACATTTTTTAATTTTAACTATTTTTTTTGGGATATTTCGGAGACCCTTAAAAAATAGTTAAAATTAAAAAATGTTT
>NW_023458555.1:115746629-115749292 GCF_013731165.1 Rhagoletis pomonella
ACTATTTTTTAAGGGTCTCCGAAATATCCCAAAAAAAATCAAATATACAAACAGAAATATACAAAAGAAAAAAGAAAAAATAGTTTAAATTAAAAAACGTTTAAATAAACAATTGGGCATTAATCTCTGAAGTCCTTTGAAGAGAAGCAGAGATTTCAGATTGAAAAATTTTGATTTTCATGGATTCTATGCCATTTCTACGAGAATTCTTTTTTTCCCCACACAAAATACATGGGAAACTTTGATATTATGAAAAACATTTTATCATTTAGTATTACTCTTCCCCTTTAAATTTCATTTTCGTTTGTTGCGATTCGATATTTCTTTCTCGTGATATACTAGTTTTAATGTGCAGTACTTTGGTATTATTTCGTAAGCATGAATCATAATAGCATGTGTAGAGGCTATTCAATCGTTATGAGCGAAAAAGTTTTGAATATTGTTAATTTTTTTACTTTTGTTAAATACAAACTGTTATGAAAAAAGTATCCTTTGATAAAAAAATTTTAGTGCTTTTAGTGTGGTAAAACGCTTTTCTTTCCAAGTTTTGGTGCTCTTTGAAATTGAAAAGTTGGCAACGCTGGTCAAAAGTTACCAGTTTTAGTCCGAAGATTTTTTGCTAGCAAGTCTTGGTAAATGTGTCAAACGATCAGCTGTAGTGTATTTGGCAACCAAATTGTAAACAAAAGAAAAGTGCACTCTGCTAAAGCATGTTGAGAAGTATTTAATTACTTGTTTAAGTGGATTCTAATCAATTTGAAAGTATTTTTGGTTATTTATATGTGTGAGCTGAGTGTGTTTACGTATAAAATAAGCAAAAATTTACAACCAAAATTTGGAGGTTTTCTTGAAGTTTACAGAAGTTACCATTTTTTACTAGAAAGCGATCCCGTACTTTCCAATGTTACTCTCTCGCTCTGAGCGAATTTTTATTTTTTGACAGTTTTACTAGTTTTAGTCTGAGGAATACGGGATTGCACCTAATTTAAGTAAAAAATGATTTTTTGCTGTCAGGTTCCATGTTAAATTCAAGTAAAAAAAAAAAATTCATTAAATTACTTTCATGAAACTGGCTTTTAAGGTATTTCGACAGGTGGTGATCTGAGATTTAGCACTGCACAACTCAACCCTGGTGTCTCCGAACGAAGCTTTAACGCATAATAATGTTGGAAAATCATATCCATTGGGCCAATCGTAACACAAAAGAGTTCTATATACTCAATGGTTCAATAGGTCGATTTAATCTGACATTCACGGCACCTTTTCTTACTTGTGGATTTTTTGCAATAACTCGACCTCAGCACCAACTGACAGCTCTTGTGTGCACCTGGACTGCCTTTACCGTTTCCAATACATGTTTTGAATAACTCAACTCCAGCACCAACTGGCGGGATAAACTGTGAAACTAAATTATCCAGAGACCCACTCAAACACACACACAAAACTTTGTTAAAATCTCTCCATCCATTTAGGATTTCACTCACAAACTTGCCTACAGAAGAATTATGTATATACACATACAACAATAAGTAAAAGTCTGTACCCAGGCAGCCAAAGACGGAGCGCTCCTAATATGGAGTGTAAAGGGACTCTCTCAGCAACTCCTCGAAGGAGCATTTTCAGAAGGCTCCGAGTATGTAGTGAAAAAGGTCATAGACTGAAAAAATTTTAAATCAATTGAATTTTTATAAGCGAAAAAATAAGTGTGTGGTAAATTCGGTGTCCGGTAAATGACAACGTCGCTGTGGAATATTCGTGGAAAGGGACATCACCAAAAAAGCTATTGACATTTTGGCTGTGGCGAATGCATTCAAAGGTAAAAAACCACATATAAAAATTACTTTTGGCTAACATTAGAACTTTTCAGGTGCATTTAATAGGACACTTCCTGGTTCTGGAAAAGAATTTAATAGAGCGAGCGCGAAATGGTTCCAAACCTCAAAGGAACGTGTTTAAAAAAAAGAAATAAAATAGTTTTTTATTACATTATTTTTCCTGCTTTATTTGTTATTGTACTTAATAATACACTGAGATGCATAAATATAAAACCGCCACTTAATGATAAGTTTTAACCATTTATTTTTCAAAAAATTCTTTATAAATAGTGTTAAACTTGCTGACTTTTTTAAAAATTTTGCACAAAGCTTGACATGTTTATTTATATGTTTTTTGTTACATAATGCACAATATTTTTATGAGAGATTAATTAAAATTAAATAGTATAAAAATAAATAGTTAAAACCGGTCAATATGTGGCGGTCTTATTATTATGCAACGAAGTGTATGTTAAACCTTTTTCTGTAATTTAGTGTTTTTTCAATAAAAAAGAAATCCTATTGTTTATTGGCCGTTCGCGAAATCAAAAATTGTGTTTTGATTTTCATGTGGCCTTGAGCTCGAAAAATATACAATAATAACAAGTAAGAAAGTCACAAGTTCGGGAGGAGCCGAACATTAAATACCCGGCGCAAGTATTAAATATATGTTTTCCACCTTTCCGAAAGCTGCCGCTACATGATAAGCCGGGTTATCTTAGGATGATTTTAGGAGTCCTTTCCATTATCTAAGGGAGCTTTCTGGGACTCCGAAATCACTCCTTTAAGAAGTCCTAAAGGCACACTTTTTGCACATATATTGAAAAGGCACTTTTCTCCCGCTGATAT
>NW_023458555.1:115749392-115756023 GCF_013731165.1 Rhagoletis pomonella
TCCGATAATAGACCGAAAAGGAGGTTCTACGGTTTCTGGAAATACTTCATTCATTTATAATTATAATTACAATAATTTTCTTTTATCTTTCTTTTTTATTATTGTCTATTTTTCGAGCTCAAGGCCACATGAAAATCAAAACACAATTTTTGATTTTGCGAACGGCCAATAAACAATAGGATTTCTTTTTTATTGAAAAAACACTAAATTACAGAAAATGGTTTAACATACACTGCGTTGCATAATAATAAGACCGCCACATATGGACAGGTTTAAACTATTTATTTTTATATTATTTAATTTTAATTAATTTCTCATAAAAATATTGTTCATTATGTAACAAAAAACATATAAATAAACATGTAAAGTTTGAGCAAAATTTTTAAAAAATTCAGTAATTTTTTACCGAAATTTCACACTATTTATAAAGAATTTTTTGAAAAATAAATGGTTAAAACTTATCGTTAAGTGGCGGTTTTATATTTATGCAAATCAGTGTATTATTAAGTACAATAACAAATGAAGCAGGAAAAATAATGTAATAAAAAACTATTTTGTTTCTTTTTTTTAAACACGTTCCTTTGAGGTTTGGAACCATTTCGCGCTCGCTCTATTAAATTCTTTTCCAGCACCAGGAAGTGTCCTATTAAATGCACCTGAAAAGTTCTAATGTTAGCCAAAAGTAATTTTTATATGTTGTTTTTTACCTTTGAATACATTCGCCACAGCCAAAATGTCAATAGCGTTTTTGGTGATGTCCCTTTCCACGAATATTCCGAAGCGACGTTGTCATTTACCGGACACCGAATTTACCACACACTTATTTTTTCGCTTATAAAAATTCAATTAATTTAAAATTTTTTCAGTCTATGACATAAAAAATCGTATAGACTAGATGCAAAAAAAAACTAAAAACAAGATAAAAAAACACTTTGCCTCCCTTTTCAATCAATACTCGGAGCGCTCCGAAAACGCTCCTACGAGATGTTGCTTAGGGAGCCCTTTTTCACTACATACTCGGAGCCTTCTGAAAATGCTCCTTCGAGGAGTTGCTGAGAGAGTCCCTTTTCACTCCATATTAGGAGCGCTCCGTCTTTGGCTGCCTGGGTACAGACTTTTACTTATTTTTGTATGTGTATATACATAACTCTTCTGTAGGCATGTTTGTGAGTGAAATCCTAAATGGATGGAGAGATTTTAACAAAGTTTTGTGTGTGTGTTTGAGTGGGTCTCTGGATAGTTTAGTTTCACAGTTTAACCCGCCAGTTGGTGCTGGAGTTGAGTTATTCAAAACATGTATTGGAAACGGTAAAGGCAGTCCAGGTGAACACAAGAGCTGTCAGTTGGTGCTGAGGTCGAGTTATTGCAAAAAATCCACAAGTAAGAAAAGGTGCCGTGAATGTCAGACTAAATCGACCTATTGAACCATTGAGTATATCGAACTCTTTTGTGTTACGATTGGCCCAATGGATATGATTTTCCAACATTATTATGCGTTAAAGCTTCGTTCGGAGACACCAGGGTTGAGTTGTGCAGTGTTAAATCTCAGATCACCACCTGTCGAAATACCTTAAAAGCCAGTTTCATGAAAGTAATTTAATGAATTTTTTTTTTTTTACTTGAATTTAACATGGAACCTGACAGCAAAAAATCATTTTTTACTTAAATTAGGTGCAATCCCGTATTCCTCAGACTAAAACTAGTAAAACTGTCAAAAAATAAAAATTCGCTCAGAGCGAGAGAGTAACATTGGAAAGTACGGGATCGCTTTCTAGTAAAAAATGGTAACTTCTGTAAACTTCAAGAAAACCTCCAAATTTTGGTTGTAAATTTTGCTTATTTTATACGTAAACACACTCAGCTCCCACATATAAATAACCAAAAATACTTTCAAATTGATTAGAATCCACTTAAACAAGTAATTAAATACTTCTCAACATGCTTTAGCAGAGTGCACTTTTCTTTTGTTTACAATTTGGTTGCCAAATACACTACAGCTGATCGTTTGACACATTTACCAAGACTTGCTAGCAAAAAATCTTCGGACTAAAACTGGTAACTTTTGACCAGCGTTGCCAACTTTTCAATTTCAAAGAGCACCAAAACTTGGAAAGAAAAGCGTTTTACCACACTAAAAGCACTAAAATTTTTTTATCAAAGGATACTTTTTTCATAACAGTTTGTATTTAACAAAAGTAAAAAAATTAACAATATTCAAAACTTTTTCGCTCATAACGATTGAATAGGCTCTACACATGCTATTATGATTCATGCTTACGAAATAATACCAAAGTACTGCACATTAAAACTAGTATCTCACGAGAAAGAAATATCGAATCGCAACAAACGAAAATGAAATTTAAAGGGGAAGAGTAATACTAAATGATGCCCCAATAAGAAATGAGTAAAAAAAATTGTTTTTCATAATATAACCTCAAATATCGCGAATCCCGTGTTTTTGACACTTTGAGGTTAGGATATCTTTTGACGAGCTGGAGAAATTCTGCATCCAGATTTGGATTCGGCACTAAAAAGGCTACAAGAACCGATAAATATTTCAAATTATTTCATGATTTATTTATATACATTTGAGAAATCTGAGTTCAGAAAAAAAGCACTAAAAAAGGCTCTAGGCACTAAACCATTTCTTTTGGCGTTTTAGTTTTCAAAAAGCACTAAATCTAGCGCTAAAAGCACCAAGTTGGCAACTATGCTTTTGACAGAGAGATAACCTTTTTTGCTCTCTTTTTTGTCCTCTCAATAGTCTGAGGACCGAGTACGGGATCGACGACCATTAAAAACTGACTTATTCTGACTATTTCTGGGATCTATTTACGGGATCGCAACTATTGTTTTCATGAAACTGGCTTTTAAGGTATTTCATCTGAAATAAGGCAAAATAACGTTTTTCATAAAACGATGTGTGGAGTTGTAATTCGATGAAATCCTTCACAGCAATCAAAAAGTGAATTTTGAATTTTTTATAAGTTAGTACTTTTTGTATTTCAGTGGCGATGTTGTTACATTATTTTGCATTTCAGGTGACGATATATAGGATTTCTGTTGAACAATGATACGCACCCATTTTGAAATTGCCACCAACTAAAGATAAAGTTTCTATAGCAGATTCACTATAGATCCGGATCATTGTTGCCGCCAGGGAGCTTTTTCATGGACTTTCGTAAGGTTATTTAAGGCGGCAAACGATCACTAAACCATAATATTAGCCGAAGAATGTGCCAATGGGAATCGTAAACGTGGACTGTTGGAGAAAATGTTGGACCAAAATGTTTAAAATAAAAACCTAATTTTGGGCGGGACGAATTCCGGATCTGCTAGTACTTCTACATTGATTGTAACGTATCTTCACAATGTGTTTTTATTCCGCAATCAAAGGGAGACAGTCTATCAAATAAATGTTTGCTTGTGTTAGTATAAATGTATATCTGTGAACTACTACAAACAAACAACAATCAAGTCTCCAGGAGCGGTTTAAATAAGAAATAATAAATAAATAAAAATAATTAAAGAAACAAAAATTGTTCCCGTTGTGGTAGCCGGAGGATTTGAATAGCAGCAAGAGATATATATAAAAGTTACACTTGAGGCAATCACCGTAACCACTCCTAAAAGATATACTGTGAGGTTGCGTGCATTCCTTTCCGCCGCCTTAGCCAACATGTAGCGTCTGCCCGTTTTCCCCGATACGGCTAATTTTCAAGTAATAAAATATACTGACGCATGCAATTCGATTTCATTTTCCTTACTTTTTTTCTTGTACAAACAGCACAGTTCCGCACCATTTTATTTTTTTTTTTGCTTTTAAAATTAAAATTTAATTTTGTAAAGTATTGACGGTTACTGCACCTATCCCAATTTTTTATTATTTTTAAACGTCATTCTGAGTACATTGGCTGGTTGGTTTTCTCTTACCTTATATATCTGCACTAATGTTGGCGGCTGTACTTTCAACGTACTGCCAATATAGAAGTATTACATATATGACGTATAACGACCGTTTCATTTGTTAAATAAAAATAATTTGTAATGAATTTACCAGTCTCGGTTTTTGTGATTCATTTAATGAGTGGTGTAAAGCTTAGCTACGTATAACCTTTATTAACCAAAAAAAAATAATGATTTTACTAATCTTTCTTCTTGCGATTTCTTTAAATAAAACATGTGAACTTTAGTTGAAACATTTTAGCCGTTTTTAACGGTTTTGCTGCCAATATAGCCGGTCGGCCCAAAAAGTTCTAGCAACACTGGATATGTGGCACAAAAGGCACTACATATCACAAAATGCACGGGAATCATAAAATATTTTTTTCAAACATTTTATTCATATGTATGTATATCCAAGTATGTCTACTGTAGCATAAAAAAATTACAAGCATAACCGCTAGCTATGTTGCCTCGTTGGCAGTGCTGCCAACTATTTTCGATTAAAAAAAAAACAGATTTTTATAAAAACCCGGTAGAAAAAAGCTAAGTTCCACACAACAAAAGCTGAAAACTAAATAGGTGTATATTAATATAATTTTAAGCAATTAATTTGAAACTCTACTTGAATTAAAATTAATAATTGACTAATACAGCTGGGATCGAAGTTCTTCAGAAATGAATAAGTAATTTTTAAGCAAAACACCAAACCGACTTCAATTAACATATACAAATTTAAGATTACCGTTCATTTTCTCACGATCGAATGATCGGATCTGAACCAAATTAGTATGGGAGGTACCTTTCCTTAAAAAAAGAATTGTATAAATCGGTTAACGTGGTGGAAAGTTATGCGGTAACATACATAAAAAAAACATATTCCGACTAATTGATAACCTCCTGAAGTCGGCTAAAACTAAGAACAAAAGTTAAGATAACTATATATGGGGCGTTCCATACCAAAATGGACGGGTTCACACTCCATGTGTTTGATTTGTTTAAAATTTTTAGGGTTGATGCATAAACATACAGTGAAATCCGCTTATGGACACGATAACGAACCGAAAGTATCGATATGGTACTCATTTAAAGTATCGCTTTAAAAATATCGGGTACCCATTAATATCGGAATAAAAATACTCGATATTCCAAATATCGATTCCAAAAACCCAAAAATTTATCTGAATATAGGTCTTGCATATTGGCCACTGGAGTGTAGTGGTTAGAAGTGCGCAAACCTTGAAAATGAAAAACAGTTTCCCATAAAATACAATCGTCGGTCAGAGTCGACATAAAACTGTAGGCACCCCCTTTGGCAAACGAGATGCAAAGAGTGTATAAGCGGGTATCTGCGGGAAGTACCAGTTTAAACCGAAAAGAAGTTATAGAGCAGGAAAGATGTCGCTCTATGGAGATCTGGAAAAAGCGTTGGGATGAATCGGAAAAGGGTAGGTGGACTCATGAGCTTATTCCATGCATTAAAAACTGGCTGGAAAGAGCCCACGGAGAGTTAAACTACTACTTGACACCGTTTCTTTCGGGACATGGCTACCGAGAGTATCTAAAAAGATTTGGGCATGGAGATTCCCCACACTGTCCGACTTGCACAGGCTTTGCTGAAAACGCGGAACACATAGTACTCTTTTGCCCTCGCTATGCCCCTGAAACCCGAAATATACTACAGGGTAGCAACACTGTAGACTACATGTTAGAATCAGCAGAGAACTGGCATAAAATGTGCGCACATATCTCTGGAATTCTTAAAGATCTAAGGCGATCTTAACAAGCTAGAACCGGTTAAATAACGTAGCGAGCCTGCTGGCCAACCAGCTCCGTGAGGTAATACCTTAAATGGCAGTGCCGCGGGGAGAGTGGTTAGTGGAGAGGTTTTAGTACGCAGGTGTAGCTGTGAGGCAACAAGTCGTGCATACTACTATGCCGGTATAGTAGTACTCATGAGAGTTCCCTCTTCACGGGCGTCATCCAAGAAAAAAAACCCCCCTTGTGCCACAACATTAGGGCCCACGCGACAAATCGGAGGAGATATTGTGTAAGCGCCGGACTTTATTATTATTACAACACGTAGAGATTGAGGTGTTGACTTGTTGAGTTCAAATCCCACCACATGCAATCCTAACCATAGTAGAAATTTCTGCACTTTAAAGCCCAATTAATTAAAAACCCCTCATGCGGTATCACAAAGGACCCTGAGTCTAAGTGTGTCCTACTTCTGGACTGCCGCCCAACCTAACCTAACCTAAAGCCCAATTTATATCGGGAAGAATTGTTACATGCCAACCTTATATGCGTGCGTAAAAAGCTAACTCAAATTCCAAGATTTGTCTTGCGTGACATTTCGATTTGACGTTTATGCTCAATTGGCCTTTTGGCGCGACTATGAATTCAATTTTTTCTAGGCAAACTTCTGTAAATTTGACAGTAATGCAACTCTGAGAAATCACGCACGCAAATTGATTTGGGCTTATCAAATGAGAAAAACTTGCGTGCGTGCGTAGAAAAACTCTCGCCGGTAATATTGGGTTGAGCTGTTAATAACATTATCCTTCACAGAGAAAAAAAACGCATTGTAAGAATAAAAATCTTTTATTTGATTACCGTTTAAAAATGTTCGTATTTAAATCAAGTGAAAAGTCTTAACCAAATGGATTTTTCCATTATACATACACTA
>NW_023458555.1:115756033-115763929 GCF_013731165.1 Rhagoletis pomonella
CCCATTAATATTATTAAATTTCTTCAGATTTCTTATTTTTAGGAAAATTTCCAAAATTTCAAAAACTATCTAAATCCGAGAGATTCTAGAAATTTTGATAAAATGCGAATATTTTGAAATGTACAAAATTATTGAGATTTTAGAAATTTTTATATTTTCCAAAATTTTGAGAATTTTATTTATCCTAAAATCCATCCTAAAATGTACAAATGTGAAACATCACAAATTGTCGAAAAATTCTTATGTTTATGGTACTTGTGTGTAAAAAATAGAAAATTCTTAGAATTCTAAAAGATATTAACATTTTTGAAAAATTCCAAAATTTTGCCACTTTTCGGAACTTGTCCAAAATTTTGTATTGATATAACAAACTTTGATAATTTAGATTTTTTTTTTAATTTTGAAAACATCAACGTCCAACAATTTTTTGAATCTTCAAGAACTACGAAAATTTTAAAACTTAAAAAAACGACGAAATATGAAAATATTTTCAACATTCGAAAACTTTTAATTTCGTTTGATCAATTTTGCATATTCGACACTTTTACTTAGAAAAAAATTTGTTAGAATTCCTACAATTCTCAAAATTTTTGAAAAATAAAAAATTTCTAGAAATCTAGTATTCATCATTATATTGAATTATTGTGATTTACTAAAATTTCTCAAATTCACAAAGTTTTAAAATTTTAGAAAATTTTGGAATTCCACTTAAGTTATTTAAAATGGGAAACTTCAAGAAATTTAAAACTATCAAAACTCTGAAAATTTTAAATTGCGGTGATTTTTAAATTTATATACACGATATATGTTGAAAAATTGTGAGCCTGAATTTCAGCTCTTGTGTAATGCACCGGTTACGGTAAAGAGGTGAATCATTGCTGTATTACCTGTGCTGGCAACAACAATGATGGTGAAGTATCATCTCGCAAGTACCTCCCGTTTAGAGTGGCTTTGTAGCATGCAGCTCTGAAATGTTTGGAACAAACGAAATTTTTATGCGCGCCTGTATCTTTTAAGCCGCATGCATTTTTCCACTCTCCCTGCTGCTCTTCGTTCCTTGGAAAACTGAAAAATGGTTAATGGCTTTATTGTTTCTAAGCCAGAAACAATTTACTTACGCATGAAGCCTTGTAGTCTTATTGTTCAGTGTTTTACATATGCAGCAGCGCCTCACCATGGTTTCTCATATATGTACATACAACTATGTATATTTACATGCAAAATACAATTTTTTTTTCTTTATATGAATGATTTTTTTTCAATGAATATTTGTTAATCCGCTCCTGAATTTTGAAAAGTAAAATTGTCATTTTGGGTACATTCTCTTATCGGATCTCTCTTTCTTTTTTTAATATATCGACACTCCGATGTTGGTGAATGTACTTTGAATGTACTAGCAATATAGAAGTATTATATATATGCTTCAAATAGAAAGGAGGTGGGGTTTTTAATAGCAAATTAAAAGTTATATTTTACGTTTTTATCGACACGATTTTTACATTGGTGAGCTACAGCACCTTTGGAAATACACTTGAATTCGTGAATAGGCCCTCACAATCGCCCGATTTGAACCCCATCGAAAAATATTGCTCTGTCTAAAATTCTATAATTGCGTCGTTGTCCACCGATGTAACAATTGTCCCGGTAAAGAAAGAATGAAATCACTTTTTATTAATTTTAACCAAAGCATTTTAACTTTAATGATAATTGCTCGCTGGATTAAGACGCCTTTACACGGGTCGAATTTCTAGTAGATTTTTGTCGTTCAACCAAAATCGACCCGTGTAAATGACATCTAAACCGTAAAATGTAAATGCTTTGGCTATTCGATTTTCCAGTCTACAGAAATCGACCCATGTAAAGACAGCTTTAGCCCCTTATTTAGTCCCAGAATACAGGGATACGAAGAGAAATTAATTGTTTTTTATAAAGATAAGAAATGCACACCTACTACGAAAACTTGATTTTTACTGCCATTTTTTCAGTCCAAACCAGCAAAGAGCGCTCGAAGAAGGTCAGCCAGTGATCAGTATTGCCAAGTTTTTTATTTAAAAAAGCACCAAAACACTAAAAATAGCGCAATTTTCCCATAAAAAAACAACAAATTTGTATTGCAGTGTTTAGTGGTATTTTTGTATATAAAGCTGTATGTTCAAATATTTTAAGTAATCACACAATGTCACTTGTAAATGTTTCCAACTATGGGCAGTTAATTAATTTAATTAGCAAAATGTTTTTTTATTCGTAGAACAATTTGCAAAACTTTACTTGGTTTCTCTAGCGGCTTTATTTTGATGCAATTGCTTACTTTTGTACAAATGCGCACACCCACCTAATTAGCAGAATATTCTATAAATTCCGTGATGGAGACTGTGTGATTGCGTTTGGATTATCTGGGAGCATATTATCTAGAGGAGAAGCTCGGCCAAACACTAACATATGTGTAAGTCAACGGATAAAGTTTTCCGTCCGTTTGGAATGAATAAATTAATGAAAAAAATAATTACAATGTCAACATAGAATCACGTTTTTATTATAAAATTACCTTGAAAAGGGCACCAAACAACGAAACAAGCGCTAAACTAAAAAATTTTCGGGTTTTAATTCCCTAAACGCATTTAATTTATTGCGAAAGACACAAATTTGGCGAAAGTTATAGCGATGTCAAATTTGCTCACATACAAGCGTGGACAGAGAGTGAGCGCCTGCTTAAAGAGCATAAACGTCCCAGTAGAAATCGGTTGTATGCATTCATGAAGAACCCTACAAGAAATCTTACTGGCAAATGACCGGTCACCTAACGGTCAGTGCTGATACAATAATGCTGCAATTTCCTCACCAGAAATTCGAGGGTAATATGACTATGCGTCCCTTTCTTACATGGGGATTTTACCAGCAGTGCTAGAAGGTCTCTCTTCTACTTATTGTATTTCCTAAGGTTATTTTTACACATGTTTTTCTGTGTATTAGTGTATATTTTAGTGTGTTAGCGAAGAGGTCAGAAAAAAAGTCCCTTTCTTGTAGGGAATGCTTGCTATATGAGCAGAGGTGGGCACTACCAAAAGCAAGCGTGAGCTAAAAGTGAGAATGTGTTAGTGTGCCTAATTCACCCTGAGGGAAAGATTGGTCCAATTAATCGAAAAATGTAGTCGTAAGTATAGTAGCTTTGTATCTAGACCAAAGAGAGTTCAAAAATATAAAGCAATGTAATGTAAAACAGGTGAATTGTACTAAAAGTGGTCCGAATTTAATGCATAATGTATGAGTTTTGATCTAAAACTGGTTACAATGTCATGCAGTAGAGGACAACGGGTACAATTAACGACTTGCTGATATGTAGGCACTTAGTCAACAAATTTTCATGTGCGACGTTGGCATGCAGAGAAATCTGAGAGCCCCGGTTCGAATCGCAGCGGGCGCAAGTTTTAGTTTTGTTTTTTTTCCACCCAAAATTGGTTACAATGTCTCTTCTGAGGTCCTACAGGGCATTTTGCATGCTGTCGTGTTCTCATCGCTGCGCTCTCGCTTGTATACGTACACGCGACGCTTACGCTCTTTTAGCACCTGCTAACTCTTCGCCCATGCCTGTATATGAGTGAATTAGTGTGAACAATTCATACGCAGTCATGAATTTCCTGAAGGAAAGATTGGTCCAATTGCTCCAAAAATATAGTCGTAGGTATAGTAGTTTTGTAACTAGACCAAAGCTAGTCCAAAAATTTAAAGCAATGTAATGTAAAACAGGTGAATTTTACTAAAAGTGGTCCGAATGTATTGCATAAAGTATGAGTTTTGTTCTAAAATTGGTTACAATGTCATGCAGTAGCGGACACTGGGTATAATTAACCATTTGCTGATATGTAGGCACTTAGTCAACGAATTATCATGTGCGGCGTTGGCATGTAGAGAGAGTATCCGCTTTAAAAATCTGAGAACCCCGGTTCGAATCGCAGCTGGCGCAAGTTTTATTTTTGTCTTCTTTTTCCCCCAAAATTGGTTACAATGTAATGCAGAAGCGAACAATTGGTCCGAGCCTAGGACGTTCAATGTTAAATGTAATTTTACTTGCTCTTGGACCAAACCTTGGACTAGTTACAATCACTTTCAGTCTAGTTTGTGGTGTGCTCTAAGTCTATTCCGAGGTCCTACAGGGTTACCACGAATAAATTAAAATTCTAGCGAATTACAAGCGAATGTACGTTGTCGTTGTTTTGAGTACACTTCTTGATAAATTTTAAGTGGAACTTTTGTAATATTTTCAGTCTCGTACACAAATTTTAGTGAAGGGACGTGTTGTGCGATGCTATTTTCAGTACAAACGGGCTTATACAAGATACGCATTTGCATATGTAAGTGCTACTTTTTTGTATGTCCCCGTATATTAAAATGTATCAGACAAGTAGCATTAACATATGGGGATACATATGTTGCAAGAATGCTGTAATCTTCTTCTTTTTTTGGGGCTGTAACCGCCTAAGCGATTTTGGCCGAGTTCAGCAAAGCACGCCTGCGTTTCCTCTGTGCCAACTGACGCCAATTGTAAAGGCCAAGTGAAGCCAAGTCCTTCTCCACCTGATGTTTCCATCGCAGTGGGGGCCTCCCTCTTCCTCTGCTACCACCAGCGGGTTCCGAGTTGAATACTTTCAGAGCTGGAGCGTTGGTGTCCATTCGAACGACATGACCAAGCCAGCGGACCCGCTGTATTTTAATTCGCTGCACTATGTCCATATCGTTGTAAAGCTCATACAGCTCATCGTTCCATCGTCTGCGGTACTCGCCGTCGCCAACGCGTAAAGGCCCGTAAATCTTCCGCAAAATCTTTCTCTCAAACACTCCAAGAGCCGCCTCATCGGATGTTGTCATTGTCCATGCTTCTGCGCCATATACCAGCACAGGCATGATGAGTGACTTATAGAGCGTGGTTTTCGTACGTCGAGAGAGGACTTTACTCCCGAATTGCCTACTCAGTCCAAAGGAGCACTTGTTGGCAAGAGTGATTCTGCGTTGGATTTCAATGCTGACATTATTATCGGTGTTAATGCTGGTTCCCAAGTAAACGAAATTCTCTACATTCTCGAAATTGTAACTTTCAACAGTGACGTGGGTGCTAAGGCATAAATGTGCTTACTGTTTGTTTGGTGACAGGAGATACTTCGTCTTCTTCTCGTTTATCACCAGACTCATTCGCTTTGATTCCTTATCCAACTTGGAAAAGGCAGAACAGGTTTCGCGGTTTTTGTTACCGATGATGTCGATGTCATCGGCATAAGCCAGTAATTGCACGCTCTTGTAGTAAATTTTTCCTGAGAGGTTCAGTTCTGCAGCTCTTATTATCTTCTCCAACATCAGATTAAAGAAGTCACATGAAAGGCAGTCGCCCTGTCTGAAACCTCGTTTTGTGGCGAACGGCTCGGAGAGGTCTTTCCCAATTCTGACGGAGCTGGTGGTACTGCTCAACGTCATTTTACACAGCCATATGACTTTTGAGGGAGTGCCAAATTCAGACATAGCGGCGTATAGGCAATTACTTTTAGTGCTAGCTGTCAAAAGCGGTTTTAAAGTCGACAAATAGGTGGTGAGTGTCGATCCTTTTCTCGCGGGTCTTTTCCAGGATTTGGCGTGTTGTGAATACCTGGTCTATGGTGGATTTACCAGGTCCAAAGCCACACTGATAAGGCCCAACCAGTTCATTGACGTTGGGCTTCAGTCTTTCATACAATACGCTCGATAAGACCTTGTAACCTATGCTTAGAAGGCTGATCCCACGGTAGTTGGCGCGATGGGCGGGGTCACCTTTCTTGTGGATCGGGCAGAGCACACTTAAATTCCAGTCGTAGGGCATGCGTTCATCTGACCATATTCTACACAAGAGTTGATGCATGCACCTTATCAACTCCTCGCCGCCGTACTTGAATAGCTCAGCTGGCAGGCTGTCAGCTCCAGCGGCTTTGTTGTTTTTCAGCCGCGTTATTGCTATACGTACCTCGTCATAGTCAGGCGGTGAAACGTCGACTTCGTCATCTTCGACTGCGGGCTCGGGTTCTTCTTCTCCACAACTTTCCGTGCTGCTACCATTTAGTTGGGCGGAAAAGTGTTCCCTCCATAATTTAAGTACGCTCTGGACATCAGTTACTAGGTCGCCATTATTATTCTTATAGGAGTACGCTCGGGTCTTGAAACCTTCCGTAAGTCGCTTAACTCTCTGGTAAAATCATCGGGCATTCTTCGTGTCGGCCAGCATTTCAAGCTCTTCGCACTCACGTATTTCGGCCTCTCTCTTCTCATTGCGGCATATACGTCTCGCTTCCCTCTTCAGATGCCTATAGCGGTCCCACATAACGCGTTGCGCCCGATCGCAGCGTGGCCCTGTAGGCAACATCTTTTTTCTCTGCAGCTTCCTAACACGCTTCATCATACCAGTTGTTCTTTCGGGCTCGCTGAAATCCGACTACTTCTTCGTCGGCGGTACTTATTGAGTGGGAAATGTGGTTCCACTTCTCGCATATGTCAGTTTGTTGAAGAGTGCTCGCTGAGAGCAGGTGTGAGAGTCGAGTAGCGAAAGCGCTGGCTGTCTGTTGTGATTTCGACGGTAAGCTTTCCTTGCATATTTCGGCGCATATTTTTTGCTGCACAGAGGCGGGTGCGTATCGTGGTCCGAGTCGATGTTTGGGCCTCGGAGCGTGCGTACATCTAAAACACTGGAAGCGTGCCTTCCGTCTATCACAACATGATTGATTTGGTTTCTCGTTTTTTGATCCGGAGACAGCCACGTAGCTTGATGGGTCTTTTTATGCTTGAACCTAGTACTGCATACTACCATATTTCGGGCCTGGGTGAAGTTAATCAGCCGCAATCCGTTGTCGGACGTTTCGTCGTGGAGGCTGCATTTTCCGACGGTGGTTCCAAAGACCTCTTCCTCTACCCTGGCATTGAAGTCGCCAAGCACGATTTTGATATCATGACGGGGGCAGCGCTCGTATGTGCGCTCCAAGCGCTCATAAAAGAGATCCTTGGATGCCTCGTCCTTCGCTTCCGTCGGGTCATGGCCGCAGATGAACGAGATGTTGAAGAATCTCGCTTTGATGCGGATTGTGGCTAGACGCTCGTCCACTGGTGCGAACGACAGTACTCGGCGACGGAGCCTCTCTCCCACCACAAATCCAACTCCGCATTTGCACTCCTTTACATGGCAGCTGTAGTAGACGTCGCAAGGCCCCAGACATTGCTTGTCTTGCCCCGTCCAATGCATTTCTTGGATGGCGGTGATGTCAGCTTTTGTCCTTACGAGGACATCAACCAGCCGGGCAGAGGCACCTTCCCCATTAAGGGGCCGGACATTCCAGGCGCCTGCCTTCAAATCGTAGTCCTTTAATCATTTGCCGTGGTCGTCATCATAAGGGGGGGTCTCATCCGAGGCTTTGCCTTGCTTCTTTACTGGAAGTGGTTTTTACGTAGCGGGTCCCAAGCCCAGCGTACAACCCATTGCTGGGACGGGGGTGGTTTCGCAACCAAATACACGTTTATATAGCGAGCCGCTTGCTCCAAGCAGACACCCGCTTGCAGCCGCACCTACTGGTGAACAGACACTGCAGACTTCAGTGAGCCCTTAAACCGAATAAGTCGGAGTGGTCCCACCGAAGCTCCCTCTCTTTCTGCCGTGATCTAAGGCTCCACTCGGACTGGTTACCGCATCTCGCACATGGGTTGCTCACGTTGCCCAGAGTCCGCGAACGAGGACGCAAGTGTCGGGAGTGCAGCCATGCAACTGTAACTGCATACCCAGCGCAACGACTATACCCCATTGCACTCCAATGCTGAATACTGTTCCATTAATGCATTTTTGTATGTTTGAAACATTAATACAGCCATATGCATACAGCAGTAGTACAAGTGTAT
>NW_023458555.1:115763939-115766674 GCF_013731165.1 Rhagoletis pomonella
ATACACTTGTACTACTGCTGTATGCATATGGCTGTATTAATGTTTCAAACATACAAAAATGCATTAATGGAACAGTATTCAGCACTGGAGCGCAATGGGGTATAGTCGTTGCGCTGGGTATGCAGTTACAGTTGCATGGCTGTACTCCCGACTCTTGCGTCCTCGTTCGCGCTAAACTTAAGTTGATTAGGAAGGAGCTATAATTCACTTATTATCTGTATATTTTCTTTGACGAGAGCTAACAATATTTCTATGGCGATGGCCGCGAAATAGTCAAGGGTGGTTACCTCTGCACTAGATGTAGTCAAGGGTGGTTACCTCTGCATTTGATGTAACTAACTACTTTTGGGCATTAAATATCAATAGGAAAAACAAAATATTTTTTATTATTTTTTTTTGTATTTTTTTATTTATTTACTTTATTTATTTTATTTTAATACATTTCATATTTGTTTACATATTCTGCTGTAGGTGGTCCCATATTCGAACTCCGTCAGACATAAAATGATAATATGAAATTTTGATCTTCCTTTTATTTGTCCTCAATTCGAAAAAGTATTTGCGAAGTGCAGGATATTTAAATAGAAACGCGTTTAAAGAAAACAATCTCGAGCTTTACTCCTGCACTACTTGTCCACTTGTTTCAAGTTAGCTTTTTGCAGCTAACCACAAGCTATATATTTTATAGAAATCCCGCAAAAAAGTAGGTTATATTTAATCAATTGATAATTTTTTTCTGCAGGGTATGTTCATGTTTCAAACATACAAAAATGCATTAATGGAACAGTATTAGAGCATTCTTAAAAGATATGTATCCCCACATGTAAATGCTACTTCCTGATACATTTTAATATATAGTACATACGGGTACATACAAAAAAGTAGCATTTACATATGCAAATGCATATCTTGTAAAATCCCTGAAAATATTATCGCACAACACGTCCGTTCACTAAAATATTTGTACAAGACTGAAAATATTACAAAACGGCTACTGCTGTATAGTAGTCAAATTTATCAAGAAATGTAGTTAAAACAACAACGTGCGTTCGCTTGCAGCTCGCTAGAATTTGAATTTATTTGTGGAAATTTATGACTTCGCATGAATTGTTCACACTATTTCACTCATACAGCATGCATACTTCATGAATGCATGTAACCGATTTCTACTGGGTAGCTACGTGATAAACTCCGTCAATTACCGACCTACTACTTGCGGTGTATTTCATCGGTTACTTTTACAAGGCAATGTCCTAGGCGGTAGTCACCATCGGCTCTCTCTGCACTACCGGGACTTACTAAAGTAGTCACTTGCGTGGTTTATGGGCGCCCTCTGTGGTAGTTTTTCGCTATCTGGTTCGACTCTGCACTACCATGTGCACTACCACGGGTTAATAGAGCAGCTACTTACCTAGGTTTCGCTGCAGTAGCGGTTCAAAAGTAGCGATTGAATTCAGCAGTACTGGAGGGTATATGTGGCGTACGTTTGAGAGTGTGTGCATTTTTACTAAAATATGCGTGTGCAGTGGCTCTCATTGGTATACGTGCATTAGTAAGATTCGTTGTCCCTTTCATGTTTGCCCATGATTTTCCCCTGATCTAGCCCGCGAAATGGGCTCGCTTGCCCGTACGGTCAAAAAAGCCCGTACGGGCAAATGTGCCCATGTCTGCATATAACGAATAGACACAGTTCATTTTTATGTGAAGAAAACTGCAGCACCTTAGGCAAAAAGTTCTAAAAATTCAACGGTTATTTTTTGCCACTTGCAACTTGTTACACTAAAATCTAATGAGGTCACTTCTCAGAAAAAAGTGTGAAATTTTAAAGAATTTTCAGTGTTCTACAAAATTTTAAGCTTAGGTTTTTATGGTATTTTTAGCGAATGTGTTGTAATTGAAAACTTTTAAAAATTAATATACACATAAACAAGTTTTTCTTGATCTTTGTTTTACAATGCGTATACATCATTAAATGTTCAAGTTTTATTCAGGGATTTATTTAAGTAAGTTAACAAGAAGTTGTCACACATACACACATCAAAATTCTCTATGAAAGGAAATATTAAAAAAATGTTTTTGCTCGAAAATGTTTTCACATACAAATTTTTTGATAAAAAAATTAGTTTTTGAAAAAATGCCATCTCAAAAAAAATTTAAAAAAGTTTTTTTCTACAATTTTTTTGAGTATGCACTCTTGTAGCCTATTAACTTCTAGTATAATAAAGTGCAAGTTTTAAACTACTGCGAAATTGCGTTGATTTGTAATATTTTTTATGCTGATGGCTTTTGCACTTTGTTTCTTATGGAAGAAAATGCGCAAAACCGTTTTCAAAGAAAATTAAGAAAAAATTAACGCCAGTTTTGCAATCGCAAAACTGCATGCTGAAAAAATTCTAAAACAAAATAAAAAAATTTGTAAATTTGTAATGTGCTCATTTTACTCAAGTTCGGTGTAAAAAAAATTCATAACTCAAATTATTGTAGAGTGCACCCCATAATACTACACTTAAATATTGCGCAATACTCATAGCTACCATTGTGATTTTTTTTTGGTTTTTTTGAGATGGCATATTTTCAAAAACCATTTTTTTTATCAAAAAATTAGTATGTGAAAAATTTTTCGAGAAAATATTTTTTTTTTAATATTTATTTTCATAGAGAATTTTTATGTGAGTATGTGGGATTTTTTTCAAATTTTTTCCTCGCCCCGTTCTCGAGATATTTGGAAAACTATT
>NW_023458555.1:115766774-115774751 GCF_013731165.1 Rhagoletis pomonella
GTGCATGCATAACAATTTTCAGCTTCGTGTTTGCCGGGATTTTTCCAAATCATTGGTAAACCGAATGGTAACGAAATCGTTTTTTTGTCC
Source organism: Rhagoletis pomonella (assembly GCF_013731165.1). Taxonomy (NCBI): domain Eukaryota; kingdom Metazoa; phylum Arthropoda; class Insecta; order Diptera; family Tephritidae; genus Rhagoletis; species Rhagoletis pomonella. The sequence goes on from NW_023458555.1 coordinate 115,766,865, forward strand.
ACCGGCTGTTTTTTGTGAAACCGGCTGTTATCAATTTTCTTAGCGTTAACTTCGAAGTTACATACATTTTTCTGATTTACTTTGTTTATTTATAGGGGTTTCATGCAAATTTCTAGAAATTCTAAAATATATATTTCACCAATAAAAAAATCTCGACGTGCTAGATAAAACCAGAGATGTATTTTAATATCGCAGGCCTCTGTTATTTTCGCAGCGTCATCCAATGCGGGTTTTAAATCTAGTGGCGGCATCTTCCTAGTCGCCAGGGAATACCGACAGATCCTACAGTGACTTCTCGTGGCGTTTTCTGCCTCATGCTTCATCGTAGACATCGCTCCGTTCGTTTTTCCAACCACGGCAAATATCCGCATACTTGCTCCATATCAAGCCATTGTTCTCTACAAATTTGTCGATAGCCTTAAAAATTTCGTCGCTAGTGGCGTAAGTCTGAACCACTTCATTCTTCTTCGATTTGCATTGCGAATGGGTACCTCACGTAACACGAGAAGACTGCCTCTAAAATCCTCTTGTTTCGCTCTTTGACAGTGTGATTGTGAAGTTCCAAAGAATAAGTAATACACACACGTGCGCGAAACTGCTTCGCTTGTTACGAGAACAGCCCAGCCAGCAAAAAATCCGAAAACGGGAAGAAAAGTGGATGAAACGCGGATTAGGTCTACAAAAGTACCGAAAGTGGTTGTGAAAAGGGTACGTTTTCAGCTATTTTTCTGAAAATTTTCTAATTCAATTTTACGTTGACAAAACGTACTGGGGAACTACGCTTAAGAGCGAAATATGCCTTTGCTGCAAGCTATTTGTGTTGTGTATGGGGTTTTACAAGCCGCTGAAGGTAATTTTAATAAAAATCAAAATTGGTTTTTGTTATTTTATGGCCTTATAACAATTATATTCAACAATTTTTATTGAGCTTGAAGCCGTTTTTAATGAAAAACTTATTGTCGAAACGATAATTTACAAGGCGAACTTAGCACAGTGCGGAGGCACTGGCTGAGTCAGTGGGATCGTCGGTTCGAATCCTACTGAAAGAAGTCTGATGAGGAAATGTGGTGATTTCCGAATTAGTTATCACTTCTACCATTTTTTCAAATTATTGTTGCTTTTCCACAATAAGTTTTTCATTAAAAATGGCCTCAAGCTCAATAGAAATTGTTGAAAAAATCAAAATTATTTGATTTTCTGGCCGCCATGTTGAAGTTTGATTAAACCGCTTGCGTTGTGTATGGAAAGTGTAAAGAATTTACCCGCGCCACTAGTATACTCTAGCCACTAGCGGCACCCCAGGGTGCCGCGTCACCCACTTTGGGAAGGCCTGCTATAAAAGACTAAATACGACTGAACTAATGGTGCTTCTTAAGGTGTTCTTACACGATATGTTTTTGCGTCTGTAAATGTGACTTTTTCAATACAAATCGTCGTTTAAAGTACAAAACCGCGTATCAACAAAATGCAAAACCGTGTATGTGAGGTTGCATTAATAATTTTCAAGAGAGTAAAAGCACTCGTATTTCAAAATAGTTATTTTTTATAATGCAATAGCATTTCTGGCTAGTATATTTCAGGACAAATGGATAAGGATTGAGCCAAGAGCTTGTGTGAGCAAATTTTCAGAATGGCGATACGCGGTTTTGTACTTTAAATGACGATATGTAATTGCGTATGTCTGTCAAATTCACAGTCTTTATTTAACTATTTAAAAATACGTTCTTTGAAAACGAAATAAACTAAACATTTCTATTTCGTATGTACGTGCATCTGCTTTGTACAGAAAAAAATCGAATTTGCCTTTACACGATATGTTGGCATTTTCATATGTAAAAAGTGGCATGTACACATGCAAATACATATCGTGTAAGAACACCTTTAGTGCTGCGTCTAGTGATAGAACTTTTTAGAAAAGTATCGATACTAGTACTCATATAGAACACTCTAAAAAAGTATCGATGCCAGTACTCATATTTGCAAAAAAGTATCGATAATACTCGTACTTCCAAGTATTCCTAAAGCAAACGCAGAAAGTAAAAAAAAATCAAAAATCAAAATCAATTTGCTTTGCTTTTCCGCCTCTTCCTATTTGTAAATTGAATAGTCACTGCTCTTAGTATTTAGTTTTAATCTGATCTAAAGGAGTTTTTGGAATAAACTTCCGATAAATTAGTTTTACATGCGTAAATTAAATGTTTATAGCAAAAAGCTTATTTCCAAGTTTTTAAAAGCGAATATTTTATAATTGTTTGACGCGTACATGTATTTATAAATAACTTTACTTTGAAAATGAAATGTAAATGTAGAAGACGAGAAGCAAATGTGGTGAAGCCAATTCTTTATTGGAAAGATAAGCCCTCTTTTATAAAAATTGTCTTCAAGAATGGGCTCACAATGAAGATAGAATACATGGGTTAACCACGGCTGCCTTATGCTGGAGAGTGGCCAAGTTGTCGAGTCGAAAGACTATCCTCTCCCACCATTCATTATCAAAGGGGAGGCAATATATTCGTTTTTCAATTATTTAAACATTTTTACCCGAAGCCAATGTTGAAATGACCGCTACATTTTCTTCTAGGTTGTGTAAAAATTTCATAACTGTGGCAGTTACCAGGAGCTCACTAGGACAAAATATGTATTTATTATTAGTATGGGAATATACATATCGTCGTCCGTATGCCATAAACAGGAATGTGTAAAAATTAACATTTTGGGAAATCAAGTTTGAAAGTTTTTTTTGCGACACTTAGCTCTACATTTATGCAATTGAAATGCTAAAATATTTACTTTCCGTGTATGCGTTGTATTCTGGGTTTTGGTATAACATAGAAAATCCAAATATTAACCAAGTCAACCCAATAACTCAAAACTTATAAATTTGCACATTCATGCTTCTGGCATGAGGGTGACGTTATGTGAATTAAAAACTTTAAAGGCGTGTTTCTCGGGTTTTCGGTTTTTGAGTTATGAAAATACTGAAGTAATTGAGTTTTATGTTCATTTTCATCACATTCATATTGAATATTGAAGTTAAGATTCAAACGTTCGCCACAATATTTATTGGGCAATTAAAAAAATTACTTAGAAAAGTTTTTAACTCGTCGATACATTTCGGCATTCGCGATATTTACTCAGTACTTGTGAAAAAGTATCGAGTTCTCGATACTACTCAGTACTCATGAAAAGTATCGATATTCTGTACTCGGTACTCGTATCGTTCTATCACTAGCTGCGTCTCATTTCGGTATAACAAACAGTGTTGCCATTTTAATCGTTTTCCGGCTAGATTTAGCCGGTTACGATAGCAAACAGAAGGGAAAATTTTGGTTTAGCCGGCAGCCGATTTGTTAGCAGTTTTGTAAAAAAAAAAAATTAGCCGTTTTTAGCCGATTTTTCATTTGCCTTGTTTTCTTAAGATTCAAATATATATGTTTCCACTTTTGACTAAGCAATTCAAAATCTGTTAAAGAACTTTTTACTTAGTTACCAATGTATATGTAGTTAGGTCCTCTATGTTTCCTCAAATTTTCTGTAAGCTCTTGTTCTTAAACGCTCTACTATTTCTGTAAGCTCTTGCTCATTTACGCTTTACTATTTCTTACCTTGACGTGTTGCCTGCTAGATATAAATACAAAACTTATGGAATCTATAGTTCATATTTTTAACTTCAAGCGGCTGCATGGCTTGGTTTGATATTTTTATGTTTAGAACATGTGCAAGGGGTTTTTGTGTAGCCAAGATTGGCCTACTTTTTCTATTTTATTATCTTACAAATTTTCAAAATTTCTCATATGGCGTTCGGCACATCAATCTCATGTACATAGAATTTTCCGCTGAATACAAATATGATGGTCTCAAATTAAAAAAAAATGGAACGGTTTTCGAGATATTTTAAAATTTCGCTCGTTTTGTTATTTTCATGTTAAGTGCACGTGCATGTGGTTTTTGTATAGCGAAAATTTACCACAGTGATCATTTTACACTTAATATGTCCATAGCTTCATTGAAACAGAAGAAATTATTTAACATTCATATTTACTTTTTTTGAACATTTACATATTTCAATCCCTTAGTTAAACCATCGCATAAAAATCTGAGATACAAGGGCCAAAAATTTAACAAAAACGTAAGATATAATCTCTGTTTACAAAAATAATATAGTACAACAAAGTAAAACTATAAAATTAGGTACATTTTCGCTATGAGTAAAAATTTGTGAAATGGGCCACTATTAGTTAATACCTATAACTTCCAAAATAGTTAGAATTTCGAAAAATTGTGAAACTTGTACTTTGCTTTTATCGTTGTGAAGCACAAACAGATAATTGCACAAAAAAACCGCTCCATTTGCACTGTGAGACCATTACATTTTAATTCAGCGGAAAATTCTACATGAGATGAATGTATCGAACGCCATGGTTATGAGAATTTTTGAAAATTTGTAGATAATAAAATAGAAAAATTAGGCCATCTTGGCTATACAAAAACCTCTTGCACATGTTCTAAACATAAAAATAACAAAACGAAAATGCAATCGCTTGAAGTTAAACATACACAGAAAAATTTTCGTTTCAAATATCTATAGAACATTTTACTTTTAAAAACGTTTTGACCCAGATTTTGCACCTACAATATTTATTTAAATTTTGAGAACGAACATTTTCAATTCAATTTCCAAAGTCCATGTTTTTGTTTCTGTTACGCACATTTTCAAATCGTTTTTGAAAACGATCGTTTGATAACACAGTAGGGAGGCAAAAATATCACAGCTAAACGGCCAAATACGTAAACTTAATTTTGGCCTCTAGATTACGATGGCGTTTTCAGAAAATCCATATCACGTCAAAATTTTGAGATATTTAGGGGAGAAGTTTTAGAGTTCTGAAAGTGAATTTTGCGTCGTTTAAAACACTGTGCTCAGGTTTTGATTTTTTTTCTGGGCAAAGGTTTTGATAACTGATCTTACTAACTGAGATCTTTTAAATTTAATGGCGTCCTCCGTTTTTCCAGATTGGCTCTAGTTTTCGAGATAACGGTGCTTGAAAATCTGCTTAAATTTTAGGTTTATTGTTAATAATTACCTCAGCTTTAAGGTATGGTAAATCATGGAAATAGGTTCACTATAACATATAGCTCCCATAAAACTGATTGTTCAGATATGTGGTTTTGCGTTACAAGTCATATTTTATTTCGTAATATTTTAATAATTGAACCTGAATTTGGGTTCTTTTCAATGCCACTCTGGCATATTTTTGAAGTTTCTGTTGTACGAATGGCTTTTTAATACCTTTTTTGTACTGTGAAAGCTGTTGTTCGTTAAAGTCAAAGTGACTGAGTAATGCTTTCAAACTGTTTGATGTAATTTTTAACAACACCAACAAAGTTTAATATGTAAATCGGGAAGCATGATTTTATTAAGCGCTATCAAGGGCTCGTGAACTATATTGAATTCACCAATCGATTGCTTTTCTTTTTGGCCAATCACATTTGGTATGGTGATTGCATTTGGCTCTACTATCCCAATGACAGAACAAACAACAGCATTTAGTGTAGCCCTTTTGCATGCCTGATAGTAGTGAGAAAACTTTAAAATCACAGTTCACGCGCCACCTGTGCTCTTCGTACTTGGTGCAATCTAGGATTAATTGCATTGTTTCGTATGATTCCTTTATCCCAACCGCATACAAGATGAGAACGGGTTTCTTGCTACTATCGCGATAGAGCAAGACTGCTTTCAAACTTCGCTTTGATGCGTCAATAAAGAGACGCCATTGTTCGGGTTTATAGTCAGTCAGAAATATGGCATAAACGGATCTTGTCTATGTTTTTAGGCCGTTACTTTTACTCCTGGTGCTAAAACATTCACGCTTTTCAATTCTGATGCCAAAATCATTGGGTTGTTATGGGAGAGATTTAATTTACGCACCATGCTGTTTAGGTGTTCTTGGGATATGAAAGACGGTAAATTGTTTTCAATCGGAATGTAATCGGATCCATCATTAAGTGGTAATGGCGTTGCCATAGACTGTTCTAGCAAAATTTTTGTTAGTTTAACTTTTATTTCAACATATTTCGATTAAAAGAAAAATACTGATAAAAAATAAAATTTTTCATAAAAACAGGGTTGAAACCTTGAAATTCCTGCCCTGTAATCAATGCCAACTTATGTACAGTAGTCGAGAAATTTATAGCCGCACCAAATTTTGACAAGTTTTTAAATATTATTTTTGTTGTTGTTTAATTTCAGTTAGTTTTTTATAGTTCGTTCTTTACCAACATCCGTATAAATACAAGTTTAAAGGCAGTGTCACACGATTGGGTATTTGCTAAAATTTGGTGTAAATCGTATCCCAATTGTTTGAACACCCAAAATATTTTTCACTATCCCAATCACGAAAATTAATTTATTGAAATTTTTCAATAGAACATCGCTGTATTGGACCAATCTTTTGAATGCAAAAAAAATGTCCCACTTTTTTTACCAATAGCCCAATATAAAAATTTACAAATCTGTACAAATGTATTAATTGAGTGACACTGCCTTAAACATTTATGCAATTAATAAAAACTTCTACAAATTTTCGTTAAAATTTCGAGTTTTTTAATTAAATTCTGAGTATGTAGTTTTTTAGCCCACTGAATTCTAGTAGAATAAAGTACACATTTCAAATGGTCGATTGATTTTTTAGAATTTTTAGAAGTTCGAAATTTGTACGAAAGTTTGTTGAATTTTTTTTTAATATTGCACAAATGAGTAGTCCACTTACAAATAGCGTTATGTGATTTTATAATAGTGAGCCATAATTAAAAAAAAGTCTACAACAACAAGTAACATCCCAATTGAATATTTCTCTCTATTATCTGAAAATTTGGATAAACAAGAGCCTAATAACATTAAAAAACAATATGGCAATGTGGTAGTTTTTGAAAACTTTATATATAAAAATTGAATATAGCGAGTTTTGAAACAGTAACTTTTACATAGCTATCTTTTTTTGCTTTTCGCGCTCGCTCTTCCATGAAGATTGGTCTGCTTCTTTTTTACGACGCCTTCCACTAAGCACTGAAACTACCACGTTTTCTTGCAGTTTTCTAAGTTTATCAGAAGATGGAGACTTTTGAAAGTGTATAAATAAGTATTATAGCGACTTTTGCAATAGTAGTTAACATTTGATGCTAGTTTTTCAGAAAATATAAAGTTTTTGCACTGTATTGTTAGTGGACATGAAACTACTTTAAATACCGGTACGTTACTCACAAAAAACTAAAAATCTAAAAAAAATTACATAGCGCCTTTGCAAGTGGACTGCTCAAATTTGGAAACTTGGATTTCCACGGGTTTTGTTAAATAACGAACTATATTTTTGTTTAAAAATATAACAAAAGTTCAATAACAACAAATATAATACGTTAAAACTTGGCAAAAAGTGGTTCGGTTATAAATTTTTGACCGCTGTATGTATTTTTTATATAAAAAAATACGGCCTTGTCTTCAATCAAATTCTGAAGTAGGGCGTTGTTTTCTGAGATGTGGCGTTTTCGAACTGGCTGCCGAGATAGGTAGATCTTCCACTCAGCCATCGATATATAAATGTTAAGTTTGTTTGTTCGGCGGACAAAAACTGAAAAAGTTTTGCACCATTTTATTTTTTTTTAATTTGGACATCTGCTGCAGACTTTTCAAGGTTGGTTATACTTAGGCGTAGTACCTTCCAAACATACAGAAACTTTTACCTATTTCATACACTCAGCGATTAAGGTGAGGGCAAACTATACATAATTTCATGGTTTTATTTAAATTTACTTACTTTTTCGATTGAAACCAAATGTATTGTTGGTGCATGCATAACAATTTTCAGCTTCGTGTTTGCCGGGATTTTTCCA
>NW_023458555.1:115774851-115777564 GCF_013731165.1 Rhagoletis pomonella
TAAATAAATAAATAAATAAATAAATATTGTTATTTGTGATGAAAAAAGAGACACGTATTTTTTTATTTTGAAAAAAAGTTTTTTTTTGGAGGTCGCACTGGTCGGTTTTTTATAAAAACGCTGATGTTCTCAATTTTTTATTTTTGTGACATGTTAAAATGCAACTAAAAATGTGGATTTTAAATATTATTACTCTGGTAATAACTGGGGAATATTCCCTTAATTACACACCTGTCTTGGACAGTTAGAATGGGCCTAGTTCCCGAAAATATTCTCTCGAAAAGACATTAGTAAAATTAAAACGTTTATACTGAACAATTTACGCGTTGTCATGGGTTGGAACTTGTTACCAGGGGGTTTCTGGGGCTGCTAATTAGGAATCTGAAGTCAGTTTTTCAAAATCCAAAATGGCGGATCCAAAATCGCGATTAATTTTTTTTTTTAAATTATTGCATTTGCTTGAAAACCGGCACTCGGGAGTTTTTGAGGTCGCCGATTACGAATCTAAAGTAAATTTTTTTAATAATTTTAGTAATATTTTTTTTTGATCGCCATATTGGATCCACCATTTTAAATTTAAAAAAATGACTTCAGATTCATAATCGGCGAACTCAAAACCTCCCGAGTGCGGGTTTTCAAACCAATCCAATAATTAAAAAAAAAACTAATAATAATCGCCATTTTGGATCCGCCATTTTGGATTTTGAAAAACTGACTTCAGATTCCTAATTAGCAACCCCTGAAACCCCTGATAACAAGTTCCAACCCATGACAACGCGTAAATCGTTCAGTAGCAACGTTTCAATTTTATTAGTCTCTTTTCGAGAGCATATTTTCGGGCATTAGGCCCATTCTAACTACCCAAGACAGGTATGTAGTTAAGGGAATGTTCCCCAATAATACCAGAGTAATTGTATGCAAAAACCACATTTTTACTTGAATTTTAACATGTCATGAAAATAAAAAAATTGAGAACATCAACGTTTTTATAAAAAACCGACCAGCGCGACCTCTAAAAAACTTTTTTTCAAAATAAAAGAAATACGTTTCTCTTTTTTTTCTACCACAAATAACAATAATTTCAGGTTAGGTTAGGTTAGGTTGAAATGGCTGCTAGGCCCAGAGGGCGCCAGCACACTTAGGATCCAAAAACCCCTACTCCTTAAACCAGTTCGTGGAGTCTGCGAACCTTAGCAACTGCCGTATTCCCAACTTAGCAGTTGCCTTAGATCGTCTAGAAGACCTATACCTAGGAATTTCTGTATTTTTCTGCCTAGTGCTGGGCAATCACAGAGAAAGTGCCTTATTGATTCAGGCTCTTCTTCGTCGTGGCAGCTCCTGCAGTAGTCGTTGTGACTAGCCCTGAGGCGTTCTGCGTGCCTTCCTATCAGGATATGTCCTGTGAGCAGACCAATGGCCAGTGACATATCGCCTTTATTGAGAGTAAGAATTTCTCTCGATATCCGTACATCCCATTTTGGCCATGTAAGCTCCGTTGTATGACAGTTTTCAGTGCGATCCCATCTGGAGGCCGCTTCTTCACTGAAGTTCTCCCTCAGAAGAGCTTGCAGGAAGCGAGTGGCATACCCATCCTCTTCCAGGCTGGTGAAAGTGGAGAGGAGGTACCCGCCCTTGCAAGCTCGTCTGCCTTCTCATTTCCTGGTATGTCACTGTGCCCCGGTACCAACACCAGGTGCAAAGCGAACTGCTCTGCCATCACATTAAGTGATTTGCGGCAGTTGGCAACTGTTTCCGAACTTATAGCGCCATAAGGGCCGCCTGACTGTCTGAGTATATATACATTTCCGTAGTGGCGATAACAGCTAGTTTTAGGCTTTCAACGGCTTCTTGTATGGCTGCCAATTCGGCTTGAAAGACACTACAATGGTCAGGTAGTCGGAATGATCTTTTTATTCCCAATCTCTCCGAGTAGACGCCTCCTCCTACCCTAATTTCTAGTTTGGAGCCGTCCGTGTAGAATCTTATGGCATCTCTAGACCCCGGAACTCCTTCGAGCCATGATTCTCTGCTAGGTAGCGTTACGCTATAACCTTTAGTGAAGGTGAGCCTTGGTACACCATAGTCCGTTGTGCTCGGTAGTTGTCGGTTTCTCAGAATTGTAGTCTGACCACAACGAGCCGCTTTCCAGCTTTTAAGCCCCTGTAGTCTTAGGGCTGCAAACGCAGCGTATTGTCGTCCTATAATATCTATAGGTATGATGTTAAGGATCGTATTCAATGTCATAGTAGGTGTTGTGCGGAGGGCACCACTAATGCAGATCAGGGCCGTTCTCTCCACTTTTTGTAATCTATTACTGTTTACTTTCTTCTCCAGCACTGGCCACCATACCACTACCCCGTACAGAAGTATGAGCCTCACCACGGCGGTGTATATCCAGTGCACTAGCTTCGGGGTTAAACCCGATTTTTGGCCGATTGCTTTCCTGTAGCTGTATAGGGCAACCGTGGCCTCCCGCACCCGCTCTTCGGTGTTTTGAGTCCAGCTTAATTTTCTATCTAGGACTATCCCCAGGTATTTAGCAGAATCGCTTAATTTTTGTGTGGTCTGTGCCAGCCTTGGTGTTATCAATGGGGGGATTTTGTACCGTCTCGTGAATAGTACAAGTTCTGTTTTGTTTGGGTTTACCCCTAACCCGTTATTTTTTGTCAATTACTCTTAATGCATTTCCAACCGAAAAAAGTCAATTTTTTTT
>NW_023458555.1:115777664-115780421 GCF_013731165.1 Rhagoletis pomonella
GTGCATGCATAACAATTTTCAGCTTCGTGTTTGCCGGGATTTTTCCATATCATTGGTAAACCGAATGGTAACGAAAATCGTTCATTGTCCACCGAAAATTCATCGCACTAATGTACGAAATACATGTGAATTCGGGAGTGTATTTATTTTGTGCGGGTTCAGATTGCAAAAAGTAACATTTATAGCATGCTAGTGGATTTTTATTTGAGACTAATTTACGCTGGTCTGATTTCAAAACGATTTTACCACAAACGAAACAAAACTTGTTTAATTTTTTTTTTCATCTTTAGGAGTTTCCGAAGACAATGATATGATGAATAAAAGTTTATCGCAAAATTTTCGATGTTTTTTATCAATTAATATGACAGTAATCGCACGCGTAGATTTTCGGTTTGTGTTTTTTGGTTCCCAACTTATGTGAAACAGACGCGGTATAGACCGCCGCCTATTTGAAAGCATTACTTAGTAATTTGGACTTTAACGAACAACAGCTTTCACGGTACAAAAAGGGTATTAAAAAGCCATTCGTACAACAGAAACTGCAAAAATATGCCAGAGTGGGATCGAAAAGAACTCAAATTCAGGTCCAAGCAGTGTATAAACTACTATTATCGCTAAGCTTGGCTCTGCTATCATCGCTAAGCTTGGCTCTGCTGGTGACCGTTGTGCGTTATTTAGTGCAGTTGCGAAGTTCTGCAAAACAAAAAAACGACCGCTTACTCTTCGCGACATTGGTCAGAGTGCAGATGACAAAATATATTTGCACGAATGCCTGACAAAGCGAAATCGCGAAGTCATGCAGTTTGGCACTGAGCTAAGAAGACAAAAGCGGCTTACTTCTGTGTTCTCCGTCCGTGGGCATGTTTATGTTCGTGTGCAAACAAAAGGCGAGGCAGTAAATGTGACAAGCGTAGATAACATAGAGCGAATTGCAGCAGTCAACAAATGAAAGTTTATAGCATCGAATAATACAGCAGTTAAAAAATATGATTATTAAGCAAACTATGATTGTTAAGCATACCTTCGAAACTATCTCTCTTTGTTTCTTATTTCTCTTTTCTATCTCTTGCAGCTTGACTGACAGTATGTTGACTATTTACAATTTGCTTTTTCAGCTTATTCTCGGTACGCTCTTAAAGTGCAGTGTTCCATGCCTTTTGACTTTCATTTTCATTTTATATGAGTCTTAATAGCTTCTGCGGTTCCAAAGGCGATAATTTTAACATGATACGAATTTTGGGTAAACAAAAACTTGGGCTGAAAATATGCCATGTTAATGCTCAAAGTTTGCCCAAAAAAATTTACGAATTCAGGTACCTTTTTGAACATTCGGGCGTTGATATTATATGCGTTTCTGAGACATGGTTTTCTTATTGGCACTATAATGAGTCGGTTTCTGTTAATGGATATGTGTTATTTAGGTCAGATAGAGTTGAGCGCGGTGGCGGCGATGCCATTTTTGTAAAATCTAGTATTTCATGCAAGCTTCATTGTAAATCAGAGGGTATCCACCCCATCGAGTATCTATTCTTACAAATAGCAACAATATCAAATAAAATCCTCTTAGGTTGTGTTTACAGGCCAAATAAATGCATTAATTTTGTTGACTTTGTTGATTATTTGGAAGAACTTACCTTGTCTTTTAACAATATCGTAACAGCCGGTGATTTTAATTCTGATCTACTCAGCGATGACACTTTCGCATTGGGGTTGTTTTCCGTGAACTGTTCGATTCCCACTCATTTTACAAATACCAATAGCTCGCTACTTGATGTCTTTTTTGTAAATAATAAGAACAAAGTACTTTTATATGATCAACTCGATCTTTCAAGCTTTTCTAAGCACGATCTTATTTACCTCATTTTTGATTTCGAGTTGACAAGCAAAACAGAGTACTATTCTTACCGCGACTTTGCGCATATCCAATATGAAGACCTTGAGAAGTATGTCGACTCTGTGAATTGGGCATCCATATACACAATGGTTTCAGTAAATGACCAAATTGACTTTATTCAAGCTAATATTAAAAGCCTTTTTAATCAATTTTAATTCAATTTTAATCAATTAAAACTATTTCGGATAAATGCCGTCCTTGGTTTAAAAGCTATATCAAAACGTTAATTTCAAAACGAGATCGAGCATACCGAAAGTGGAAGCGCCATAGGACAGATGTCCTTTACAGCGACTTTAAAACTCTTCGGACGGAGACAATTAAAGCAATAAAAACCCAAAAAATTATGTATTACGACCAAAGATTCAGTGCAGCAATTGGGTCAAAGCAAAAATGGCAGCGAATTCGCGAAATAGGGATTGGAAAAGAAAGGGCACAAGTCCTTGATTCTGTAAATGTAAATGATTTAAATAAGCAGTTCCTTGACTCCTCGAATACTTTTGAAAATATTGCCTATGAGCGCTATAACTGTAATCCGTATAGGTCGCTGTCAAACTTCAGCTTTAATTGTGTTGATGAGTGTGACGTTGTCCAGTCAGTTATGTCTATAAAATCCAACGCCGCTGGTTTGGATGACATTCATCCGAAGTTTTTCAAATTTTTGCTCCCGATACTTCTTCCATATATTACATACGCAATAAATAACATTCTTACATCAGCTGTCTTCCCCAACTGCTGGAAAAAGCCAAAATAATACCCATTCTGAAATCAAATGGTGACTATAGACCTATTGCGATTCTCCCATATCTATCTAAAGTCTTAGAACGCATAATGCATCAGCAGATTGACTCGTTTATATCTAAAAA
>NW_023458555.1:115780521-115788043 GCF_013731165.1 Rhagoletis pomonella
TTTGATCGGTTTTGGCATTTGGCATTTTTCTTTTGTTTATTTAATGTGTATTATTATTTTTTTTTATAAAAGTGAAGATGGTATAAAACAAACACCATACAAATTCAGATTTCAAACTTTGTACAAAAATAAGAAAAATTCTGCTTATTTTCACCAAAATTTCAAACTGGTAATCAGCTTTGTAGACCATTTAATTCTAGTCTTATGAAGTGCAAGTTTCAAGCTGCCATAAAATCCCGTTATTTTTTGGAACATACTTTTGTGTGGAAAAAACCTGAAACACATTCAACCAAAAAAATTCATTTTTGTGAGCTGTCTGCAAAATGTTTTTTGACGTTGGCTGTTGTCTGATGCAAACGATGCATCGATGTTTTCAAAACATCGATTTGTCGTCCAAAAATATGGAGGTTAACATCGATGTTTTACTGGACGATACATCGACTAAAAAAGTGAAAAACATCTTCATCGTTCATTCACTCCGTTCGTATTATGCCGAACGACCAGTGGCAAGCGAGCGCTTGTTCTCGGAAGCTGGTGCAACCATCATTCAGGATAGAAGCAGGCTTTTTAGGGCTAGATTATCAAAGCTTCTTTTCTGAACTCATTTCAAAATATTTATTCATATTTAAATAAATAAGATTTACTATTTAACCCTTTCCCGTCAAATCCGTTCCTGATGAATATACACATTTTTCCTCTTAATTACAAGGTTCATAGAGCCTCATAATACCAAAAGTAAAAAAAAATATTCAAAAGTTGTTTTGGGTATTTATTAGGGCTACCTAAAATTTGTGCAATGTATTGTACAAAAGTCCGCAAAGGAGTAAAAGCACTCAAGAAAACTCAATCAATATTTCACTAAGTTTGACGGAATAAAACTTTTATTTCATTGAAAATGAACTTACGTATGTACAAAATAGTTGATTTTCCTGCAGATATGTTGGAATGAATATTTTATATCTTTTTAAGTATCTTTAGTTAATATTTGCATTACAAAATTTTAAATTTTCTCCATGAGAAGAGAATTATATAAAGACACTTTGAAAAATGTCAGATACAATTACAATATAAGCTACAAATGACCCGTTTTAATAAACCTTCCCGGTTTTTCCGCCTTCAGTAGATAAAGAAATCAAAAACCTACCCTTTACTGCAACAACAGCGCACAAGCTCTTCAAAAACCACGGCAAAAACCACCCTAATTGCCTGTTCAACTGCAACCTTTGCGGACGTTTGTACAATATATTGTACAAGACACATACAACCTTTCAGTGTAAATGTATAATATATTGTAAATTTTTTTTGACCACTCGGGAAAAATATTTTAAATCATGATGTTTATTTTTAGCATTCTTATTAGATGATTTTTTGTACAGTAAATTACCACAACGTGCGTGTCACTGGAATTTTATAAAATGGTCTATTTTTGAATTAAAATCTTAAAATATTTTTGAAACGTTTTCAATTTTGAAATTAACGTAAACTATTCGCCACATTCCATAACTTCATAAAGTAGAATTTGTTTTTAATAATAATAATTTTAATAAGATTTTTAGTAGCACGCTTGCAATGTTACAAAACATTAAATGTACAATATATTGTACAAATGCAGGGAAAGGGTTAAGCTACATCATAATTATAGCAATATACTTATACTTGTATTTAAATATGCTGCTTGAAGGAGGTTTCTATATGTACATACATACACTGGCGATCAAACGTGAGTGCATGCTGATTTTTGTTAAATATTTGTCGTTTTTTAAGTTAAATTTTGTTTTGGTATGGTTAATTCCGTAACCAGAACTTAGAAAAATTCAACAAAATTTTATCTAAATTTGGAACTTTTTAGTCAGGTGCAAGTTTTAAGCGGTTAAAAATCGCTTTGATTTTTAATGATTTTTCTCTAGCGGCTTTGGGTGTTTTTCGTATAATAACTGGCGTTGATTTTTTTAATTTTGTTTGCAAAAGGTCTTTCGCATTTAATTCTACAAGAAATCTACTTTTATATGGTAAAAAGTGCAAAACCCGTCAGCAAAACCAATTCGTTAAAAATCAAGGCGATTTTTTAGCGGCTTTTTCTAAAAATTCAGATTAAGTTGTTCAAACTTAAAATAAACATGTGTTGAATTTTTCAAAGTTTTGTATAAAGTTATGGTTTGCAGCGGATATGTGAATCTAGTTTTTTCGAGTTTAAAAAATATTTCAGGCTACATTTTATTTCGTGTACTAGTGAGGAATTAAAACATCGGTAAAACATCGATGTATCGTTTTTATAAACGATGTTTTTTAACATCGATGTTTGTTGTGGGAACATCGATGTTTTTAAGAGCGATGTTGCGTCCTATGTCTGTCGCTTCACCTGAACATTTGAAAAGAAATTCCAAATAATCGGCGAAAAAACGCCGATGCCGATGCCGATGCTCAATTTTGTGCCGATACTAGCCGATGACGATTAATCGGTCGGACTCTAGATGCGGTAATCAGTATTTCCCGTTTTTTGAGAAAACGAATAGAAATAAATATAGACAAATTCGACTATATATTATACCAGCAGACCCGGCGAACTTCGTCCCGCCCAAATTTTTTATATATTTTATTGAATCTTTTTGGTCCAACATTTTCACCAACAATTCACGTTTACGATTTTCATTAGCACATTTGTCTGCTAAGATTGAGGTTTGGTGGTCATTTGCCGCTTTAAATAACCTAAGGAAAGTGTTATATCCGTTCATGAAATTCTCGAGATGTGCGGCATTTCATAGCACGGTTATTCGCAAAGCGATATAAATTTTTTCCTCTTCACTCCCTGGCGGCAACAATGACCCGGTTCTATAGTGAATGTCCTAGAAGCTTTACAGTATAGTAGGTGGCAATTTCAAAATGGGTGCGAATCATTGTTCTACAGAAATGCAATATACATATACTTATTTCAGACGAAATACCTTAAAAGTTTGAACGCATAATAATATTGGAAAATCGCATCCATTGGGCCAATTGCAACGCAGGAGCGTTCGATATACTCAATGGTACAACAGGTCGATTTAATCTGACCTTCGAGGCCCCTTTTCTCACTTGGCTGTTTTTAGTAATAGCTCGACTTCAGCACCACTTGGCAGCACGTTTTTGCAATAGTATTGCATACATATTTAAAACATTAGCCAAATCGGGTCATAAATAAGATTTTTAGTACTAACTCAACTACAGCGCCAACTGTCGGATTAAATTGTGAAACTAAACCATCCAGAGACCCACTCAAATACACAAAAAGTTTCGTTAAAATCCGTACAACCATTTAGGAGGAGATCACTCACAAACACACCTACAGAAGAATAAAAAAATGCATTCAAAGATAGCTAAAGGTCGGTACGTTTGTATACCTCACACCCTTTTTCAAATAGCCCAAATTTTCTCCAAGAGTATGGGCTTGATTTCAACTATATACATATCTCCATACGAAGTTACAGTACTGTACCATGAATACTTTCAGAGATATGCAGTATAAAAATTCAATTTATATGGGAGGTGCCACGCCCCCCTTTCCAATAGATGCCCTCTTTCTTATGAGTATGCGATTGATTTCGTATATCTCCATACCAAGTTCCAGGACTCTACCATGAACACTTCCAAAACAGGCAGTATGAAAAATTCGGTTTGTATGGAAGATGCCACGCCCCTTTTCCAATAGTTCCAATTTTTCTCCAAGAGTATGCGATTTATTTCGTACATCTCCATACAAAACTCTAGAACTCTACCAAAAAATTTCCAGAGATAAGCAGTATGAAAAATTCGGTTTGTATGGGAGATGTCACACCCTTTTTTAAAATAGCTAAAATTTTTCTCCAAGGGTATGCGAGTGATTTCGTATATCTCCATACCAATTTCCAAAACTCTACCATGCACACTTTCAGAGATATGTAGCATGAGAAATTCGGTTTGTATGGGAAGTGCCACGCCCCCTTTACATATAGATTTTTTTCAGCCTAAAACCATCCTTGGGACACGTGCGGCAGGTGGCAGTTTCGAAAAAATCGGTTCAGCCGCTCTCGAGCCTTGCGAAAACTAACAAACGGCTTTCTAGATATATATTAGTTGAGATATATTATATATATATAATTATATTTTGACAGTATCCGTTGTTTCTGATTGGCGCAAAAAAATCTTGCCTAGTGACGAATTCGCCCCTTGATATGGTCGTTACTTAAAGCTATTTATATTCGAAATTGCATGAAAATTGGAAAACAGGAATCTATAATCTTATCCAGGCAAAAAGCTACCTACGTACCGAATTTTAAGCAAATCGGACCATAAATACGATTTCTTCGAACAGATCGGTCCCTGGTCCACTTCTCGGACAAAATGCATCAAATATTCTAATATATGCGAAAAAGTTACCTACGTACCGAATTTTAAGCAAATTGGACCGTAAATACGATTTGGGTCATATATGCTAATATATGCTGAAAAGCTACTTACGTACTAAATTTTAAGCAAATCGGACTATAATAAGATTTTTTCGAATAGACTGGTCCCCTGGTCCACCTACCCGAAAATTTTTTAGCCTAAAACATGGTGATTACCGAAAGCTATTTGTATACAAAATTTCATGAAAATCAGACCAGCCGTTCGCGAGATTACCTGTTACAAAAAAAAGGGACTTCTCTTTATATAATTAGTATAGAGTATAGATTATTATTATTATTACTATCTTCGGAACCATAAGTCACATGAATTTGAAATTTGGTATGCGGTCGTATACATATATAGTAGGTGCTTATTAGGGATGCCAATTCCGTGATCCCGGAATCCCGGAGATTTTGACGTTTCGGAAATCCCGGGATGTGCTTGCATTAATCCCGGGATCCCGAAATTTTTGAAATATCGAATTGATAGTAAGAATTTGTTTATGAATTTTGAAGTATGATTTTTGTAAAATGCCGTTTTGACTGCAATTAACAAAAAGCTTGAAACCCTACTTTTAAATTGCAGTCTGAGCCTTTTTTGAAGAAGATTTCAATGAATTTACTCCTACCGTTGCTAATGTAAACAAAACAGAGAGTTTTAAGGAAAAGTTAGATAATTTTTTAGAAGTACAAATATTTTGTAATGGAGGAGATAGGGGTCCTCAACTTCAAATGGATTATGTCTACCTTTTGGCAGTGCAGCCTAAAAGTGTTCATGCCGAAATCTGCTTTTTATCAGAAGGTTTTGTATGTAAAAACTGCAGGTCAAGTTTAGAAGACTCCGCTTTGAATGCTTTGCTGCTCTTATGAAAACATTTTAAGTACAATAATAACAACACCGGAAAAAAGGGGTGTGTGTTTTTAACCAGACCCACCTACCTCGACCCGCTGAATCCGATTCTGAGATACGTTTGACTCGTACACCCTCAAAATTTCTAGTAAATTGCGAAAAAATGGCAAAAAATTCTCCATTCGTCATTTATTTATAGAGTAGTATTAACATGTTTAGAGAAATTGTTTTTGTATATTTTTGTTTTATGTTTTTTTTATTTATCGCTACTTTCAAAAGTACCTGGTATTTAAATTATTATTTGTGATGTATACGTTCCTAAATCACACGATTTTTTAAATACAATTAAAAAATGTTTTACTTTAAAATTTGTCTGATTTAATAAATATCGCAAACGTAGAGTGCAAAGTGGCTAATTCCCAATTAAAAAATTGTACAGGAGAGGAAAAAACTTCGTATAGCCATTTTCTTCAAGTATTTCGCAAAACTTTGAATACAACATTTTGCCTGTTTAAAGTAAAGCAAAATTCCATACGAATCAGAGGGATTCGATCGTTATTAAAAGATTTCGAACTTTTTTGGCCTTACCGAATTCGAATTTCGGAGCTTTTTTTGGCCTTAGAAAATTTTCCTTTCATTGAGTGTAGACGAGAAAACATAAAACAAGGACCTTTACCCTTTTCGAAACCATGCAATATCAATTTATCTAGCCTCCTATATCAAAATATGATTTTTCATTAAAAGTGAAGTTAACAGCTTTTCACTCTAAGCTACCGATATATGAGTTTTACAATCAGTTTATCGTAAATTTTAAATAGTTTTATTTCATGGTATGTTTAAATGCTTTCAGATATTGAGTTTTTACTCATATTCATAAAATTTATTACCCAATTTGAATCCCGAGATAAATCCCGGGATCCCGGGATTACCTAAAAAATATCCCGAAATCCCGGGATCCCAATTTTCCTGATATTTTGGCATCTCTATTGCTTATAGTAGGGTAGTTTGTAACAGGGGGCATGGCACATCCAATAGGCCTAGAATGTTTTATCAGCTATAACTCCGGAACTACATATAAGTCACATGAACTTGAAATTTGGCATGTAGCAATATTTAATGGTAGGTACTTATAATAGGATATATATACATAAGTTTGGAAAAAAGGGCGTGGCAGATCCAATAGGCGTGGAATTTTTATCAGCTATTACTTTGGAACCATAAGTCCCACGAACTTGAAATTTGGTATGCGGACATGCCAATGGTAGGTGCTTATAGGAGGGTGTATATAAATGAGTTTGTAAAAGGTGGCGTGTCACATCCCATTGGGGTGGAATTTTTTATCAGCTATAACTTCGGAACCATATGTCACATGAAATTGAAATTTAGTATGCAGACGTATCTATGGTAGGTGCTTATAGTAAGATATATATATATGGGTTTGTAAAAGCGCACATTCCATAGGCGTCGAAATTTTAATCAACACTAACTTCGGAATCATAGGTCACATAAACTTTAAATTTGGTATGCAGACATAACTGTGGTAAGTGTTTATAGTAGGCTTCATATAAATGAGTATGTGAAAGGGGGCGTGGCACATCCCATACTCGTGGAAATTTTCATCAGCAATAACTTCGGAACCATATGTCACATGAACTTGAAATTTGGTATGCAGTCATGTATATGGTAGGTTCTTATAGTAAGGTATATGTAAATGAGTATGTGAAAGGGCGCGTGGCACATCCCATACTCGTGAAAATTTTTATCAGCTATAACTTTGGAACCATATGTCACATGAACTTGATATTTGGTATGCAGTCATGTATATGGTAGGTTCTTATAGTAAGGTATATATAAATGGGTTTGTAAAAGGGGCGTGGCACATCCCATATTCGTTGAAATTTTATCAAGCAGGGACCGTAACGGTTATAAGTTTTATTATAAAAATCATTTTTTAATCGTTATTAACTGAGTTTTATTTTTTGCTCGGAAAGTAATCGTTACGTTTTAAGTTTTATTTTTTTCTCGGAAAATAATGGTTACGTTTTAAGTTTTACTTTTTGCTCGGATAATAATGGTTACGTTTTAAGTTTTATTTTTTGCTCGGAAAATAATGGTTACGTTTTAAGTTTTATTTTTTGCTCGGAAAGTAATGGTTACGTTTTAAGTTTTATTTTTTGCTCGGAAAATAATAGTTACGTTTTAAGTTTTATTTTTTGCTCGGAAAATAATCGTTATTTCCTGAGTTTTATTTTTTGCTCAGAAAATAAAACTT
>NW_023458555.1:115788143-115790133 GCF_013731165.1 Rhagoletis pomonella
CGAGCAAAAAATAAAACTTAAAACGTAACCATTATTTTCCGAGCAAAAACTAAAACTTAAAACGTAACCATTATTTTCCGAGCAAAAAATAAAACTTAAAACGTAACCATTATTTTCCGAGCAAAAACTAAAACTTAAAACGTAACCATTATTTTCCGAGCAAAAAATAAAACTTAAAACGTAACCATTATTTTCCGAGCAAAAAATAAAACTTAAAACGTAACGATTATTATCCGAGCAAAAAGTAAAACTTAAAACGTAACCATTATTTTCCGAGAAAAAAATAAAACTTAAAACGTAACGATTACTTTCCGAGCAAAAAATAAAACTCAGTTAATAACGATTAAAAAATGATTTTTATAATAAAACTTATAACCGTTACGGTCCCTGCTTGATAAAATTTCCACGAATATGGGATGTGCCACACCCCTTTTACAAACCCATTTATATATACCTTACTATAAGAACCTACCATATACATGACTGCATACCAAATTTCAAGTTCATGACATATGGTTCCAAAGTTATAGCTGATAAAAATTTTCACGAGTATGGGATGTGCCACGCGCCCTTTCACATACTTATTTACATATACCTTACTATAAGAACCTACCATATACATGACTGCATACCAAATTTCAAGTTCATGTGACATATGGTTCCGAAGTTATAGCTGATGAAAATTTCCACGAGTATGGGATGTGCCACGCCCCCTTTCACATACTCATTTATATGAAGCCTACTATAAACACTTACCACAGTTATGTCTGCATACCAAATTTAAAGTTTATGTGACCTATGATTCCGAAGTTAGTGTTGATTAAAATTTCGACGCCTATGGAATGTGCGCTTTTACAAACCCATATATATATATCTTACTATAAGCACCTACCATAGATACGTCTGCATACTAAATTTCAATTTCATGTGACATATGGTTCCGAAGTTATAGCTGATAAAAAATTCCACCCCAATGGGATGTGACACGCCACCTTTTACAAACTCATTTATATACACCCTCCTATAAGCACCTACCATTGGCATGTCCGCATACCAAATTTCAAGTTCGTGGGACTTATGGTTCCAAAGTAATAGCTGATAAAAATTCCACGCCTATTGGATCTGCCACGCCCTTTTTTCCAAACTTATGTATATATATCCTATTATAAGTACCTACCATTAAATATTGCTACATGCCAAATTTCAAGTTCATGTGACTTATATGTAGTTCCGGAGTTATAGCTGATAAAACATTCTAGGCCTATTGGATGTGCCATGCCCCCTGTTACAAACTACCCTACTATAAGCAATAGAGATGCCAAAATATCAGGAAAATTGGGATCCCGGGATTTCGGGATATTTTTTAGGTAATCCCGGGATCCCGGGATTTATCTCGGGATTCAAATTGGGTAATAAATTTTATGAATATGAGTAAAAACTCAATATCTGAAAGCATTTAAACATACCATGAAATAAAACTATTTAAAATTTACGATAAACTGATTGTAAAACTCATATATCGGTAGCTTAGAGTGAAAAGCTGTTAACTTCACTTTTAATGAAAAATCATATTTTGATATAGGAGGCTAGATAAATTGATATTGCATGGTTTCGAAAAGGGTAAAGGTCCTTGTTTTATGTTTTCTCGTCTACACTCAATGAAAGGAAAATTTTCTAAGGCCAAAAAAAGCTCCGAAATTCGAATTCGGTAAGGCCAAAAAAGTTCGAAATCTTTTAATAACGATCGAATCCCTCTGATTCGTATGGAATTTTGCTTTACTTTAAACAGGCAAAATGTTGTATTCAAAGTTTTGCGAACTACTTGAAGAAAATGGCTATACGAAGTTTTTTTCTCCCCTGTACAATTTTTAAATTGGGAATTAGCAAATTTGCACTCTGCGTTTGCGATATTTATTAAATCAGACGAATTTTAAAGTAAAACATTTTTTAATTGTATTTAAAAAATCATGTGATTTAGGAACGATAAATA
>NW_023458555.1:115790233-115792864 GCF_013731165.1 Rhagoletis pomonella
GCATACGCATACGCAAAAATTAAGTTTTATTTTCTGAGCAAAAAATAAAACTCAAGAAATAACGATTATTTTCCGAGCAAAAAATAAAACTTAAAACGTAACTATTATTTTCCGAGCAAAAAATAAAACTTAGAACGTAACCATTACTTTCCGAGCAAAAAATAAAACTTAAAACGTAACCATTATTTTCCGAGCAAAAAATAAAACTTAAAACGTAACCATTATTATCCGAGCAAAAAATAAAACTTAAAATGTAACCATTATTTTCCGAGCAAAAAATAAAACTTAAAACGTAACGATTAACGGTAACGAAAAAGTGATTTTTATAATAAAACTTATAACCGTTACGGTCCCTGCTTGATAAAATTTCCACGAATATGGGATGTGCCACGCCCCTTTTACAAACCCATTTATATATACCTTACTATAAGAACCTACCATATACATGACTGCATACCAAATTTCAAGTTCATGTGACATATGGTTCCGAAGTTATAGCTGATGAAAATTTCCACGAATATGGGATGTGCCACGCCCCTTTTCACATACTCATTTATATGAAGCCTACTATAAACACTTACCACAGTTATGTCTGCATACCAAGTTTAAAGTTCATGTGACCTATGATCCGAAGTTAGTGTTGATTAAAGTTTCGACGCCTATGGAATGTGCGCTTTTACAAACCCATATATATATATATCTTACTATAAGCACCTACCATAGATACGTCTGCATACTAAAATTCAATTTCATGTGACATATGGTTCCGAAGTTATAGCTGATAAAAAATTCCACCCCAATGGGATGTGACACGCCACCTTTTACAAACTCATTTATATACACCCTCCTATAAGCACCTGCCATTGACATGTCCGCAAACCAAATTTCAAGTTCGTGGGACTTATGGTTCCAAAGTAATAGCTGATAAAAATTCCACGCCTATTGGATCTGCCACGCCCTCTTTTCCAAACTTATGTATGTATATATATCCTATTATAAGTACCTACCATTAAATATTGCTACATGCCAAATTTCAAGTTCATGTGACTTATATGTAGTTCCGGAGTTATAGCTGATAAAACATTCTAGGCCTATTGGATGTGCCACGCCCCCTTTTACAAACTACCCTACTATAAGCAACAGAGATGCCAAAATATCAGGAAAATTGGGATCCCGGGATTTCGGGATATTTTTTAGGTAATCCCGGGATCCCGGGATTTATCCCGGGATTCAAATTGGGTAATAAATTCAATATCTGAAAGCATTTAAACATACCATGAAATAAAACTATTTAAAATTTACGATAAACTGATTGTAAAACTCATATATCGGTAGCTTAGAGTTAAAAGTTGCTAACTTCACTTTTAATGAAAAATCATATTTTGATATAGGAGGCTAGATAAATTAATATTGCATGGTTTCGAAAAGGGTAAAGGTCCTTGTTTTATGTTTTCTCGTTTACACTCAATGAAAGGAAAATTTTCTAAGGCTAAAAAAGCTCCGAAATTCGAATTCGGTAAGGCCAAAAAGTTCGAAATCTTTTAATAACGATCGAATCCCTCTGATTCGTATGGAATTTTGCTTTACTTTAAACAGGCAAAATGTTGTATTCAAAGTTTTGCGAAATACTTGAAGAAAATGGCTATACGAAGTTTTTTCCTCCCCTGTACAATTTTTTTCAAATTGGGAATTAGCAACTTTGCACTCTGCGTTTGCGATATTTATTAAATCAGACGAATTTTAAAGTAAAACATTTTCTAATTGTATTTAAAAAATCATGTGATTTAGGAACGATAAATAAAAAAAACATAAAACAAAAATATACAAAAACAATTTCTCTAAACATGTTAATACTACTCTATAAATAAATGACGAATGGAGAAATTTTTGCCATTTTTCTCGCAATTTACTAGAAATTTTGAGGGTGTACGAGTCAAACGTATCTCAGAATCGGATTCAGCGGGTCGAGGTAGGTGGGTCTGGTTAAAAACACACACCTCTTTTTTCCGGTGTTGTTATTATTGTACTTAAAATGTTTTCATAAGAGCAGCAAAGCAAGCGGAGTCTTCTAAACTTGACCTGCAGTTTTTACATACAAAACCTTCTGATGAAAAGCATATTTCGGCATGAACACTTTTAGGCTGCACTGCCAAAAGGTAGACATAATCCATTTGAAGATAATGACCCCTATCTCCTCCATTACAAAATATTTGTACTTCTTTTACCAGCACGTTTATCTTTTTTCGATTTGAGGAAGCTTTGAGTAGATTGATCTAAAAAATTATCTAACTTTTCCTTAAAACTCTCTGTTTTGTTTACATTTGCAACGGTAGGAGTAAATTCATTCAAATCTTCTTCAAAAAAGGCTCAGACTGCAATATAAAAGTAGGGTTTCAATCTTTTTGTTAATTGCAGTGAAAACGGCATTTTACAAAAATCATACTTCAAAATTCATAGACAAATTCTTACTATCAATTCGATATTTCAAAAATTTCGGGATCCCGGGATTAATGCAAGCACATCCCGGGATTTCCGGGACGTCAAAAACTCCGGGATCCCGGGATTCCGGGATCACGGGATTGACATCCCTAATAAGCACCTATTATATATGTATACGACCGCATACCAAAT
>NW_023458555.1:115792964-115794702 GCF_013731165.1 Rhagoletis pomonella
ATCCCTAATAAGCACCTATTATATATGTATACGACCGCATACCAAATTTCAAATTCATGTGACTTATGGTTCCGAAGATAGTAATAATTAGGGATGTGCCGGGTATCCGGTAGATATCCGGAATCCGGCCTATCCGGCCGTTTTTTGGTTATCCGGTTATCCGGCAGGATACTGGCTAATATCCGGCCGGATTCCGGATATCGATTATAGAAGATTCAATTTAGAAATTTAACCCAGATTTTGTATTTTTGTAATAGTCAATTTAATAGTATCTAATTAGTAATCAAAGTTTCCGCATTATCGGGCAACAACCTATTTCTATTTTCAACATAAATGTTACCCGATGCACTACATACTCTTTCCGAGTTCACTGAGGAAGGCGGCGCGCAGAGATACTTTATTGCCAGTGTAAACAAATGTGGAATTTCTTTGCGGCTATACTTTCACCAAGTTAAGGGATCTTCTTGTCTGGATATAAGAGGTAGCTGCAAATATTTCTCTATTTCTAGTTCATAAATCGCTGCCTTTTTTCATGTACGTTCGCTGCCTTGTCTACCAATCGTTTGGCTATCCATATCACTAGAAACACTAGAATCAGCATCAGAGCCGTTGGCGATTTCCTCAAAGCATTGCCAAATATCCTCATGAGCACGATCTTCGATCGAAGCTTTCACTATAGTTCGGCATTTTTTATATGATTCAACTGGTTTCTACATGCTAACGGATTTATAATTTCGAATTAGTTCATCAACAACCCAGTTTTTAGCTTTATTGGCGTCAGAAAGAAAACGAGTTTTGAAAGGTGGGTCACAAAATGTTGCAATAGTGAAGCATTGTCGTTGTTGAATGTTTAGTCCTATAATCAAGTAAATTTTTTTATTAATAGTTCTATAAATACTTTTTATAAGTGAATCGCAATTTCATACCTTTTGCGACAGAGTCGCATTGGCTTCAGTTTATCAGGTTTATTCATTCATTATTGTAAACGAGTTTCCATACAAATTTTGACAGTTCATTTATAAAGTTTACACAATTATAAGTTTATACGGTTAACATTGAATTTATAAGCTTTGATGAATACCCTTAGTAGTTTTGACTTTCATCAAATTTGATAGTCGTTTGACATGTTCTGTGGACCGTGTAAAGTGCTGTTTGATCAAAATGATAAACAAAGTGAAAGAACAAGTTCCCGATAATTTAAATAAAAAGAAGAAATGAGCAAGAAAAGAAAATAATTCGACTTCATTTTAGAACTAATAAATTATTTCAAAAATCTCCAAAACCTTTTTTGTAGTGATACCACTTCAACAAAAACTGAAATTTTATGGGTTTTTTTACGTGTGAAAGTCAAACCATCTAATTACACAGACATATCTGTGCACAATAATTTAAATAAAAACACATAATTGAACAAGGAAAAAGTATACGACTTAGTATTAGTATTAACAAATGAATACAAAGCTTTCTTAAGCTTCTCTTCAACTTCATCCAAACCGAAAAACTGAAATTTGATGGGTTTTTTGAAGCGTGTAAGTTAAACCATCTAATTACACAGAAGACAGTTTGATCAAACAATGTGACCATGTAAGGTCCATATGAGGCATCAACATACATGTGCGATTCTGACGGTGCGAATCTGTTCCGAAAAAATTACAACAATGCCGCAACTATTTATTGGAAATTGCAGACCTACGCGTTCGGAAACGAAAAAGGTTAATAGGCGGGTTCTGTATAATTT
>NW_023458555.1:115794802-115796374 GCF_013731165.1 Rhagoletis pomonella
TACAATAGCTCCAATTTTTCTCAGGAGTATGCGATTGATTGCATATACATATATAGTATCTCCATACCAAGTTCCAGTACTCTACCCTCAACACTTTCAGTGATACTTATTATGAAAAGTTCGCTTTATATAGGAGGTGCCATGCCCCCTTTTCAAATAGTCCGAATTTTTCTTCATTAGTATGCGATTGATTTCATATATCTCCATACCCAGTTCCAGTGCTGTACCATGAACACTTCCAGAGAAATGCAGCATGAAAAATTTGTAGTGTATGGGAGGGCCCACGCTCCTTTCCAATAGCTCCAATTTTTCTCAAGAGTATGCGATTGATTTCATATACATAGTACCTCCACGCCCCCTTTTCCAATAGCTTAAATTTTCCTCCAAGAGTATGCCATAGATTTCAAATATCTCCGTACCAAATTTTACTACTATACCATAAACTCTTCCAGAGATATGCAGTATGACAAATTCTGTTTGAAAGGGAGGTGCCACGCCCCTTTTTGAAATAGGTTAAATTTTTCTCCAATAGTATGGAATCGATTTCATATGCGCCAATAGTAAGTTCCAGTACTCTACCATGAACACTTCCAGAGATATGCGGTATGAAAAATTATGGAAGGTGCCATGCCGCTTTTCCAATAGCTCCAATTTTTCTCGAGGAGTATGCGATCGATTTCATATACGTCAATACCCAGTTTCAGGACTCTTTTATGAAACTTCCAGAGATATGGAGTACGAAAAATTCGGTTTGTATGGGAGGTGTCACACCCCTTTTTCCAATTTCTCAAATTTTCCTCCAAGAGTATGCGATGGATTTCATATATCTCCATACCAAGTTCCGGAACTCTACCATGCACGTTTCCAGAGATATGGAGTATGAAAAGTTCGCTTTATATGGGAGGTTCCACGCCCCTTTGGTATATCGATATTTTTGTTAGCCTATAACCATCCTTTGAACGTCTGAACGTTCTCGAGCTTTGCGATATACATAGAATCTATGTCATAGATGGATAAGAGTTGCTGCTTTTAATATTGCGCTCACTTAGTACGAAAAAAAACATGGCAGCAGGGTTTTTATGCGTAATTATATACATAAAAATGTATGTACATAAATATTCATATACAAATGTAAGTGGTAACAGCAATGTTAATTGTTTCTTGTACATAAATATGTAATTGCCTACATTATTTATCCATTAACTGTACATACGCGAGAATCTGAAATGTGCTACTTTTCGACGCGAATAATGAATTATGCTAGTCTTCGACGCGAATAGTGAAACGTGCTAGTCTTCCACGGTAATTTGAGATGTGCTACTCTTCGTTGGGAGCGACGATATATTCGTATCTAAAAGTAGTAGCAATAACACAGGTTTACAACAAGTAAATTTTAGCAAAAAAAAACCGACTTAAAAAAAAAATATATATATCTATATATTTCATGATCCAATGATCGGATCTAAACCACCCCTGAGACACTACCTTTCCGTTTCAAAGAGAATTATTGAAATCGGTTGACGTGGTGCAAAGTTATGCGGTAACATACATAACAAAAAAAAAAAAAAAAAA
>NW_023458555.1:115796474-115803123 GCF_013731165.1 Rhagoletis pomonella
ATATATATATCTATATATTTCATGATCCAATGATCGGATCTAAACCACCCCTGAGACACTACCTTTCCGTTTCAAAGAGAATTATTGAAATCGGTTGACGTGGTGCAAAGTTATGCGGTAACATACATAACAAAAAAAAAAAAAAATAAATAAAATAAAATATTCCGACGAACTGATAACCTCCTCCTTTTTTGGACGTCGGTTAAAAAAAAAGCTTATGCGTATTAAACCAAACCCATATATCCCTATGTTATTCGACACGCTGAATGCGAATCCGAAGTCCGTTAGTCTCCACCACGTCAGGTTCGTGGTCAGTTGAATGTCAAGTAGGGAAAAATTCATTGAATAAACCTGAAAATTCATACACATAAGGTTTTACAGTCGCTGAACCCGAATCCGGGGTCCGTTAACCTCCATAATGTCAGCTTCGAGCTCATTTGTAGGTCAAATAAAGTATATTTTGCTTAGCTGCACATCCTTCTTTGCACGAAAAACTTGTGCACGTAACCGAAAAAGGCACTTAAGCGAATTTTCTTTAATTCTTCAATGAGGAAGGTATCCGAATCCCTATGAAACCAAATATTGGCGGAGCACTTACCATGTAGAAATTACTGCAAGCGAAATTTTTACCGAATGTTATTTAATTATCTATATAACTACATAAATTGATAGCCATTTTCGTTGTTCTACGAGATGAGCAAAATAAAAAAAAAGGTTGTAAAATTAGGTAATAGTAGGGCCAGTGCAGGTAAACGTAATACTTTCATTGATAATTGATACTAGTCGCACACTTTTTAAGGCAGGCATCGCCAATGTGCAGGTTTGTTGAATGCATCTATCGGAGCAGTTTCCTTATTAATGTTAACAAGTAAGAAAGTCTAAGTTCGGGCGGAGCCGAACATTAAGTACCCGGCGCAAGTATTAAATATATGTTTTTCACCTTTCCGCAAGCTACCGCTACATGGTAAGCCGGGGTGTATCAATTTTGAGTAAGTTAGCGTCCTTAAATTTCGAAATATTGAAATTTCAAGCCTTTCTGAAATTTATTGTCATATGAAAAGCGGCCGTAATTGTATGCCGATTTCAACAATTTTCAACGCTTTGCTTTTATGTGGCAAGCACAATAACCATACCGAGTTTGGTACAAATTGGTAGAACGGTTACCGAGATACATATATGTGATCATAAGTGGGCGGTGCCACGCCCATTTTCCAAAATTTTATCATAAACGTATTTCTTGGTAAATGAGGGTGCAAGCGTCAATTTTTAATAAATTAGCTTTAATATTTACTGATTTATCGAAGATTTCGCATTTCTCTAAAATACCCTTATATGGAATGTGGGCGTGGTTATTGTCCAATTTTTAAAATTTTCGGCCATTTGGTATGCTGTACCAAAGCCAACAATTGTGCCAAGTTTGGAAAAAATCGGTGCAGCGGTTGCCAAGATATACACATGTAACCATAAGTGGGCGTGGCTACGCCCATTTTTCAAAAATTTATAATTTTCTTATTTTTCGTCTCAAAATTATTATAAATATCAATTTAGAGTGAATAACCTTTAGTAGTTACAAAAATTTCGCAGTTTTCGTGTTTCTGAAAATTACCGTTATATGGAAGGTAGGCGTGGTTATTGTCCGATTTTGCCCATTTTGCCAATACCATCCGTCCTACGCCCGAAAGAAGTACGCGTACCAAGTTTTGTTAAGATATCTTAATTTTTACTCGAGTTATCGTGTGCACAGACGGACGGACGGACAGACAGTCACCGCTTAATCGATTTCTCTTTTCATTCTGATCATTTATGTATACATTTGTCTATATCTATCTCGATTCGTTTTGCCTGTTACAAACAACCGTTATGTGAACAAAGTTATAATACCCTTGTGCACATGTATAAAAATAATGCTTTTGATGCGCATTTTGGGGTAGGTATCTTAAATGTGCACTTAAGCATAGAGGCAGCAAAGCAAAATATACTGTAGGACATAAAATTTATTCAATAAAAATTAAAAAAAAATGTTGTTGTTGTCACTGAAACCGAGTATGGAGGTCCCTTGATTCCTCAAGGTCATCTGGAGGTCATGCCAAGGTCAAATTTCGATGAATTTTATTGAATTTTCAGGTTTATTCAATGAATTTTCCCCTACTTGACCTTCAAATGACCACGAATCTGACGTGATTAGGCTAACGGACCTCGGATTCGCATTCAGCATGTCGAATAACATAGGGATATATAGGTTTGGTTTAATATGCATACACTTCTTTTTTTGTAAACCTGTGTAATTTTACGACTGTAGTATTAAAATGTAGGGAGCTTTTAAAAATAATAATAATATCGTTTTTATAAAATACTAGCCGATGCCCGCTTACTTCGCGGCGCCTAATAAGAACTTTTGCGTTGGCCAATGCAAAAGAGCGTTTAAAAGCAAAAATAGTCTGTAAAGTCAAAATTTGTAGTTAAAGTTGAAACCACCAAAGCGCAGTATGCTCCTCACACATAGGCCAATAATAGTTACGCTGTGATACCATATGGAATACCAATCCCTTACGGTGTCATGAGCTTTACCTTACCTTATCTTATCTTATTTACACCTGTGAGATCTCTGCTAAGCATGCGTAATCTTTTTCTATGATCTTTCAACTGCAACATTGGAGCGATGCGTATGCCAATAAAAGTTATTATAAGGAAACTCAAGAGCATAGAAGTGCGTTTTCTGTTATAGGAGGGCCAAGGATCTTCGCTGTTCTACAAGATGAAAAGTTTTCCGGTACATTGGCTAAATGAGTCGCGTGATCTCTTGAATATCTTTCAATTGAAGCAATTGATATATGTACCTACGGCGATCTTTCCTTGTTAATTCGCCACTCTTACAATCCGTGGTAATATTTATGAACTGATTTCTAGGTAAGTAGATGGCAGATCGCATGATCGTGCATGAGGGCGTGAGACAGACTTAACCACATCCTTCATTTAGACCTCTGGAAACTAATTTCGTATAACTTATACATAGGGCCAAAGCAGACCAACCACACGGGGTTACTATACATTTTGGCTGCAGCGCCATCCATTTGGCCCATTTTCTGCAAAACCATTGCTTACCATAAAATGAATACGTGTTATGAATTTCAACCTCGACTCCAGCGGCACTCATCGTGCCAATTTTTATCAAAAAAAATCTTCATCATACTGGTACATAGCGCACAATTAAAATTTGAAAGAAATCGGTAATAAATACGATTTTTATAAATAACTCTACTCCAGCATCACCTAGCGAGTTTTCTAGTAGCATGTAATAGGACCATATATGTAAGACAACCTCCGGCAATCTGACGGAACTCTATTCAGAGGTTTTTGAACAACGAAAACGGCTATCATTTTATGCAAATAGGTATGTACCTAGACAGGACAGTCTATACCGAAACTCGCTTCAAAAAGCTCCTTTCTTTGTGCAAAATTAAAAAAAAATTCTTCGAAATTTTCACATAAATTTTACCTTTTACTAAAAATTAAAAACAAAGTTACAATAGTTCAATGAGATTTAGAAATCGAGGAGAAAATGGTTCCCAATCGAATGATACTTGCGCGTTTACGTAAATGTATATCGATTCAGCCTTTCCAATAATTACCACTTTTCGACATAAGTACGGTATTGATAACATATGTAGCTGTGTCAAATTTCAGAAAGTTAACGTGAGCGATTCAGAGATAAGTGAAATGAAAAGCATGGGGGTGTCACCCCCGCTTTTCCATTACTTACCACTATTCGCCATAAGTACGGTATTGATAACACAAGTAGCTGTGTCGAATTTCAGGACGTTAGCGTAAGCGGTTGCAGAGATAAGCTATATGAGAAGTTCAGTTTGTATGGAAGGTGCCACGCCCCCTTTTCCAATGCATTTGCAATATATGCATCAGTGCATATTGGTTTTTTATGTTTTAAGATGTATAGGAATTTAAGGAATATCCCGAGCTGTATACCGAGTAAATTTTTGGTCGGAATATTTATTTTCCACATATGAACCAAATCGGTGCAGCCGTTTAGTAGTTTAGTGAAATACATTGTACAGAGAACTATATAAAATTGTAAAGCGTGACGTCTCTGATTTTTTGGCAGCGACAAAAAAACTGTTTCGATTTCTTTTAGCGAAAACCTTCCACACAGAACTTGCCTAAAAGTGCGATTAGTTATGCTTGAACACACTTAATTGAATGACAATGAAATTAAGTTTGTTGTTATATCAAGGCGAAGTTTTGAGAACAGTCCGTTGCTAACTCTAAATATAAACAACGACGCACTGGAAAAAGTTAATACATTCAAATACCTAGGAATAATGATCCACGATAAACTAAATCAAAAAAAATGGTTCTATATTTTCAACTAGAGATCTAGCAATATGTACATCGTTGAAAACTGCATTTAATTCCATACATTAGTTTTTGCGTGATGCGCTTACAAATATACAGAGTTTTTTTCGCTTTAATATGCAATTTCCACGAAAACCTGAGATCAGCATGGATTCTCAAATAATTGACTTGATTAATAAATAATGTTGCAAACGGTCAAATGAAAATGCGTCGTGATACGAAGAGTCTCCACACAAATAGTTATGCCTATGATTTCATTAATAGTACATACATACATGGCGTATGAGTAACATTCTTACCTAGTCATCTATACATATAATAAAATTGTAACAGGTCGATGTCTGTACATTATAGATATTAAAGAAAAATTAATGCGGGGGGTCTTTATTAGAGCACCAGAAGCCAAATCAACCATTTTTAGAATTTTTGTCTGTCTGTCTGTCTGTATGTTCGTTCGCGCATCACTCGAAAACGAATGCATGGATTTGAATGCAGTTTTCACCGATGTATTGCTAGAGGTCTAACTTAAAATATAGGAAGAAAAAAATTAGAGAGTTGCCACCTGTTTGAAAATTGGAGTTTAAGTAAATTGATAAGAAAAAATGAATATTGCAATATGGGCGTCAAAAGAACGAGGCAGACGAAGGCTTACAGCCAAAAATATTTTTTAGAGTTGCCACCTGTTTGAAAATTTACATTTAATTTAATTTATGAGATAAATTTAATATTGCAATATGGGTATCAAACTGAAGGGGTTTAGGAAATTTTATTACCGAAAATAGTTTTAAAGAGGGCTGCCACCCGTTTGAAAAATTTTATTGTATTAAATTGATAAAATAAATGAAATCTATATCTACATCTAGATATCTATATATACATATAATTAAATTGTAACAGGTCGATGTCTGTACATTATAGATATTAAAGAAAAATTAATGTGGGGGGTCTTTATTAGAGCACCAGAAGCCAAATCAACGATTTTTAGAATTTTTGTCTGTCTGTGTGTATGTTTGTTTGCGCATCACTCAAAAACGAATACATGGATTTGAATGCAGCTTTCACCGATGTATTGCTAGAAGCCTAACTTAAAATATAAGAAGAAAAAAATTAGAGAGTTGCCACCTGTTTGAAAATTGGAGTTTAAGTAAATTGATAAGAAAAAGTGAATATTGCAATATGGGCGTCAAAAGAAAGAGGTTTAAGAAGGATTACAGCCAAAAATATTTTTTTAGAGTTCCCACCTGTTTGAAAATTTACATTTAATTTAATTTATAAGATAAATTGAATATTGCAATATGGGTATCAAACTGAAGGGGTTTTGCCCAAAATATTTTTAGGGGGGCTGCCACCTGTTTGAAAATTCTTATATCTACATCTATACATACATATAATAAAATTGTAACAGGTCGATGTCTGTACCTTATAGATATTAAAGAAAAATTAATATGGTGGGTTTTTGTTAAAGCTACAGAAGCCAAATAAACAATTTTTAGAATTTTTGAGTCTCTGTCTGTCTGTATATTTGTACGCACATCAGTCGAAAACATGGAATTGAATGCAGTTTTCACCGATGTATCGCTAGAGATCTAGCTTCCAATATAGAAGAAAAAAATTTGAGAGTTGCCACCTGTGTTTAAAATTTCAGTTTAGGTTAATTGATACGGTAAAGTGAATACTGCAATATGGCTGTCAAAAGAAAGAAATTTACAAAGGCTTACAGCTGAAAATATTTTTGTGGAAGGTTGCCACCTATTTGAAAACTTTAATTTAATTTAGCTGATAGCATAGATTAAATATTGCAATATTGGCATCAAACTAAAGAGGCAAGGAAATTTTAATGCTAAAAATATTTTTAGGCGATTTGCCAACTGATTGAAAAATTGTATTCATTAAAATTTGTAAAATAAACGAAATATTGCATATTAAACTAAAGAGGATTAGGAAGCTTACTTTTTAAAATATTCTTGAAGCGGGTTTGAAAACTTTAATTCAGTTAAATTTATAATATAAACTAAGTGTTGTCATATGGGTATCAAACGAGAGTATTTGAGAATAATGAAATTGCAACAGGCCAATATCTGTACATAATAGATGTTAAAGAAAAATTAATAGGGGGTTTATTAGATTAACAGAAGCCAAATATAAAATTTTGGTATGTTTGTCTGTATGTTTGTAAGCGTATCAAGCAAAAGCTAATGTATGGAATTAAATGCATTTTTCACCGACGTACATATTGCTAGAGCTCTAATTGAAAATATAGAATCCATTTTTTATTTTTTTT
>NW_023458555.1:115803223-115807962 GCF_013731165.1 Rhagoletis pomonella
AACAAAGTTATAATACCCTTGTGCACAAGTGCGCTCGGGTATAAAAAAATGACTTCAGATTCATAATCGGCGAACTCAAAACCTCCCGAGTGCGGGTTTTCAAACCAATCCAATAATTAAAAAAAAAAACTAATAATAATCGCCATTTTGGATCCGCCATTTTGGATTTTGAAAAACTGACTTCAGATTCCTAGCTAGCAACCCCTGAAACCCCTGATAACAAGTTCCAACCCATGACAACGCGTAAATCGTTCAGTAGCAACGTTTCAATTTTATTAGTCTCTTTTCGAGAGCATATTTTCGGACATTAGGCCCATTCTAACTACCCAAGACAGGTATGTAGTTAAGGGAATGTTCTCCAATAATACCAGAGTAATTGTATGCAAAAACCACATTTTTACTTGAATTTTAACATGTCATGAAAATAAAAAAATTGAGAACATCAACGTTTTTTATAAAAAACCGACCAGCGCGACCTCTAAAAAACTTTTTTTCAAAATAAAAGAAATACGTTTCTCTTTTTTTTCTACCACAAATAACAATAATTTCAGGTTAGGTTAGGTTAGGTTGAAATGGCTGCTAGGCCTAGAGGGCGCCAGCACACTTAGGATCCAAAAACCCCTACTCCTTAAACCAGTTCGTGGAGTCTGCAACCTTAGCAACTGCCGTATTCCCAACTTAGCAGTTGCCTTAGATCGTCTAGAAGACCTATACCTAGGAATTTCTGTATTTTTCTGCCTAGTGCTGGGCAATCACAGAGAAAGTGCCTTATTGATTCAGGCTCTTCTTCGTCGTGGCAGCTCCTGCAG
The DNA here is from genome assembly GCF_013731165.1 of Rhagoletis pomonella. Taxonomy (NCBI): domain Eukaryota; kingdom Metazoa; phylum Arthropoda; class Insecta; order Diptera; family Tephritidae; genus Rhagoletis; species Rhagoletis pomonella. The sequence goes on from NW_023458555.1 coordinate 115,804,033, forward strand.
TAGTCGTTGTGACTAGCCCTGAGGCGTTCTGCGTGCCTTCCTATCAGGATATGTCCTGTGAGCAGACCAATGGCCAGTGACATATCGCCTTTATTGAGAGTAAGAATTTCTCTCGATATCCGTACATCCCATTTTGGCCATGTAAGCTCCGTTGTATGACAGTTTTCAGTGCGATCCCATCTGGAGGCCGCTTCTTCAATGAAGTTCTCCCTCAGAAGAGCTTGCAGGAAGCGAGTGGCATACCCATCCTCTTCCAGGCTGGTGAAAGTGGAGAGGAGGTACCCGCCCTTGCAAGCTCGTCTGCCTTCTCATTTCCTGGTATGTCACTGTGCCCCGGTACCAATACCAGGTGCAAAGCGAACTGCTCTGCCATCACATTAAGTGATTTGCGGCAGTTGGCAACTGTTTCCGAACTTATAGCGCCATAAGGGCCGCCTGACTGTCTGAGTATATATACATTTCCGTAGTGGCGATAACAGCTAGTTTTAGGCTTTCAACGGCTTCTTGTATGGCTGCCAATTCGGCTTGAAAGACGCTACAATGGTCAGGTAGTCGGAATGATCTTTTTATTCCCAATCTCTCCGAGTAGACGCCTCCTCCTACCCTAATTTCTAGTTTGGAGCCGTCCGTGTAGAATCTTATGGCATCTCTAGACCCCGGAACTCTTTCGAGCCATGATTCTCTGCTAGGTAGCGTTACGCTATAACCTTTAGTGAAGGTGAGCCTTGGTACACCATAGTCCGTTGTGCTCGATAGTTGTCGGTTTCTCAGAATTGTAGTCTGACCACAACGAGCCGCTTTCCAGCTTTTAAGCCCCTGTAGTCTTAGGGCTGCAAACGCAGCGTATTGTCGTCCTATAATATCTATAGGTATGATGTTAAGGATCGTATTCAATGTCATAGTAGGTGTTGTGCGGAGGGCACCACTAATGCAGATCAGGGCCGTTCTCTCCACTTTTTGTAATCTATTACTGTTTACTTTCTTCTCCAGCACTGGCCACCATACCACTACCCCGTACAGAAGTATGAGCCTCACCACGGCGGTGTATATCCAGTGCACTAGCTTCGGGGTTAAACCCCATTTTTGGCCGATTGCTTTCCTGTAGCTGTATAGGGCAACCGTGGCCTTCCGCACCCGCTCTTCGGTGTTTTGAGTCCAGCTTAATTTTCTATCTAGGACTATCCCCAGGTATTTAGCAGAATCGCTTAATTTTTGTGTGGTCTGTGCCAGCCTTGGTGTTATCAATGGGGGGATTTTGTACCGTCTCGTGAATAGTACAAGTTCTGTTTTGTTTGGGTTTACCCCTAACCCGTTATTTTTCGTCAATTACTCTTAATGCATTTCCAACCGAAAAAAGTCAATTTTTTTTAGTGTGGCAATATTTGTAGGGAGGCGTTGGCGTAATTCTTTTATTAAAGTGATAATAAAATAGCGACCATTTTCTCGAATTATTTTCTCGCCTTCGTGGTCAAAAGCGTTTGTGCTTACTTTTGTTTTTAAATACTCTTCAAAACTGTGATAAAACTGAGGAAATGGAGCAAGGTATGGTTCCAACGGGGAGCATATAGGATCAAATGTGTCCGCGCTAATAACCACTAGGGAGCATAGATGCGAAAGTAAAACATTGAGTTCATTAAAAGTCTTCATTGGGTCTGCATTATTGCTTTCGAACAACTTGTTTACTTTTTGCACATGAAAATTTGGCAAATAGGAAAATCGGCTAAAAACGGCTAACTTTTTTTTACAAACCGGCTAACAAATCGGCTGCCGGCTAGATCGAATTTTCTCCGGCTAGTTGCTATCAAAACCGGCTAAATCTAGCCGGAAAACGGTTAAAATGGCAACGCTGATCACAACACGGCTTTTGTAAAGGTAAATCAACTGTATCAAACCTTCTTGAATTCACTACAAATGTGAACAATGGTTTCAAAAGTAATTATCAAACTGACGTCATTTACACTGATTTCAGCAAAGCTTTTGATAAAGTATCTCATTCAACTCTAATATACAAACTTGATAAAATTGGTTTCCCTCCATCCTGCTGCGCTGGCTTTCTTCTTATTTCATTGGCAGGAAACAGAGGGTTATCTTTAAAAAATGTTCATCTCGTGTAATTCATATGACGTCAGGTGTACCTCAAGGTAGCCACCTTGGTCCCCTTCTGTTTATTTTATTCATCAACGACCTTCCAAATATTCGAATATTAGTATTCGAATTGCTTAATGTACGCAGACGACGTTAAGTTATTTAAGTTCATTGGTGCCCCAGGAGACAGGAAACAATTACAGGTGGACCTTAGTAATGTGTTTAAATGGTGCGAAGTAAATTCTATGTCACTTAACTTGCAAAAGTGTAAATTTATGTGTTTCTCTAGAAAACCCTTTCAATCATATACCTACCGCATTTGTGAACATAGTGTTGATCAGGTAACTAATTTCATCGATCTAGGCGTAGCCATGGACTCTAAGCTTGAATTCAAGTCCCAAGTAAACTCTTGTGTTAATAGAGCAAAGGGCGTCTTGGCTTTCATCAAACGTCATTATGTCACTAAAGCTCTCTTCACCTCCCTAGTCAGGCCGATCCTAGAATACGGGTCCTTCGTATGGAACCCAATATATCAAACGCACTCTGACAGACTCGAGTCGGTACAGAAACAATTCCTATTATTCGCATTAAATAATTTGCCTTGGGATTCGACATTAAATCTCCCACCGTACAAAAGCCGCTTGAAGCTCATAAATCTGCCAACGCTGCACAGCCGTAGAGAGATGCTCGGGGTTTTGTTATTGATTAAGATCTTGAACGGGATGGTCAATATTCCCTTTCTACTGAACCAGATCACGTTTTGTATTCCTTCTAGGCCTTCTAGACATTACAAGCCCATTAAGTTAACTATTTGTAGAACAAATTTTGAAATGCATGATGCTTTTCGTTGCCTATGCCAGGACTTTAATAAGCATTACGACTATTTTGACACCTCCGACTGACATTTTACCATTAAGAAAACCTTACTTGAGATTTTGAATAAATAATATGAAAACCCTTACATTGCACCATATCGTCCAGCTGGTGAACTGTATTTCTGTACAGTTTATGATGTAAACGTAAACGTGAATCGCTTTTTTGTAACTAAATAAATTAATATCTTTAACCGGGAACGATAAATTACACAATATCTATGACTGCTTAGTACAACTGTAATCGGCTTCGTATATTTTCGCGACCGCGTAAGACAATACGAGCATGGATCGGAAACTCGGCCTTTCCGACCATGATCAACAGCTTGTCCACAGCGCGGAGCGGAAACTAGAGCTTTCCGCCTGCCACACATTCAAAGTAATGACTTCGGGAACATGGATCGAAAACTCGTTCTTTCCGACCATGATCAACAGCTTGTCCACAGTGCGGAGCGGAAACTAGAGCTTTCCGCCTGCCACTCATTCAAAGTAATGACTTCGGGAACATGGATCGGAAACTCGTTCCTTCCGACCATGTGCAACAGCTTGTTCATAGCGCGGAGCGGAAACCAGAGCTTTCCGCCTGCCACACATACAAAGTAATGTCTTCGGGAACAAGGATCGGAAACCCGGCCTTACCGACCTTGATCAACAGCCTGTCCGCAGCGCGGAGCGGAAAATAGGTCTTTCCACCCGCCGCACACAAAAGTTGACTGAAGACTAGGCCTCGCCAGCTACCAAACCTGCTATTTTATGCTGTTATTATTATAATTTTTTTTTTTTTTTCGTAGGAGAGGGAAATGCTTTATGCACTGGCCGGGGGCGCTAGTCTCTATACTACCTTCCCCGAGTGTGGGACTCCCACCGAAGCGTGTTGGGCTACCCACTAAAACCCAAACTCCCACCGCCCGCGCAAGAATCCCGCATCTGGCACCGCAATTCTGCATGTCTTCAGATGCAGGAGCGCGCTGTT
>NW_023458555.1:115808062-115808392 GCF_013731165.1 Rhagoletis pomonella
TCGCCAGCCCAATGTCAGACTAATCGTATACATGCTCCAGTATGCCATGAACAGGATCTAACTGGTCTCAATCCTGGGATGCTTTTTGGGGGGCGGCATCTGTTCGCCCGGACACAGGAGATTCATCAAGCATTTCTGATCTTTTAAATCAGGCCCTCGTCTCCTGCCGCTCTTGGTCTGGGACTGCTTATTGGTTATTCGCAGCTAACCTATCGGAGTAGGCCGTTCACGATCCGCCCTGTGTGACCCCGGTAAGGTCCTGAGCTTAGCCCTTACCATTATTATTATTATTATTATTATTATTATTATTATTATTATTATTATTATTAT
>NW_023458555.1:115808402-115825336 GCF_013731165.1 Rhagoletis pomonella
ATTATTATTATTATTATTATTATTATTATTATTATTATTATTATTATAAATTACTATGTATCTAAATCTTCTATTCCCATTTGTCTGTAAGAAAGAAAAACATTTTTCTGTAGACCAAATAAATAAATAAATAACTAATTATCGATATACGTATGTATGTAAGTTCAACAAAAATCTACCAAAATTAGAAAAAACTTACCTTTTTACCAAAGTGGCAACCCTGCCCGCAAACATAGTTGACCGCGAAAAAAAGTTTACGCGTCCTTCTTCGCCGTCAAATATTTTGTAACGCGTCTTTCTTCGCCGTCAACTGTGTTAAGAGACTTTCTTCGCTGAAGTTTTTATTGTGCGCCGTTTATCGCGGTCAATTTTTGAGGCCGCGCCTTTATTCGTGTCTAGTGACGAAACAGTGTATTTTTTGTTTTGTATAAAGTAAAGTTATATCAAAAAATTTTGTTTTACAATTTCTTTTGAAACCTGCGTTTTACCTGTATCATTTTCTCTGTGTACGAGCTATATATTCCATAAGTTTCGTATTCATTTCGCAGCCTTAATATTGCGAATTATACAAATTACGCAAATCAAGCAAATGTTTATTTTATAAAGAGTGAGCTGGTAGAGTCGGCTAGTATCGGTATTTCGTCTATGATACGCACACCTAATTCCTGAGTAACATAAGCTGCTTACTCTAAACAGTCAAAACGCTAGAGTCGATTAAAATTCACAAGGTAAAAACCAGGTTTTTTTTTAATACACTGCCATTATTCGGAGGTATCCACTTATTGCATTAAAACTGTCATCTTTTCCCTTCAAAATGCCGCCTGAAGTGGGTACGTATCTTAAAAAGGAAACATTTTAGAGCTAAATTTGTGAAAGCGTACAAATTTCGATTTTTAAAACTTTTGATTCGGACAGGCGGAAACGGGCGTTTTTAAAAATTTAATTTTGCGTAAATTCTCTTCTTTGGCACACAAAAGAAGAAGCCTTCAAAGTTTTTGCAAAATCTAAAATGGGTCCGCGACGATTTTTTGTATTTTCAGACGTTTTCATATGGAATGACTCTAACAATGCCAAACACTAACATATCTGTAAGCGCCAATATATCATTATTATTTTTTATTCTTAGAATGGACTATAGTTGTAAGTGGAAGTAAATGTTAATATGCCAATAAATTGCACATGTTGATTTAAATAGATAATTAAATAATGTTTACTCTTTTTTCAGTAAATCGGAAAGATATGGGTTAGTTTTACGGTGATGATTGTCAACAGAATTGCCCGCAGAAACCATAAACCGAATTACCGCATCCCTAAAAGACGCAATTCATGCATACGAGGTATGGCTTTATCACCAAAGAAGAAAAAAACATTCAAACCATCTTCGTGCTCCTTTTCAATCTTTGTGCAAAACAAAACAACGGCGTCTCAAATATGGGCACTTAGTGTACTAATCGGCATCATATGCCCATTACACATTGTTCATTGTGTAGATCCAAAGTTTGATCCTTCAACACGTATGCGGCTCGTTTTGGTGCCGGCGGATGCGCAAGTTGGCTCTGTAATATATCGATTACGTGGCACAGACGAGGAGTTTGACTATCCACTGGCGTTTGAACTTATAGACGATGCAGCATCGTCTACCGTTAGAATTGAATCCCTTCCGTGTACAAAATATAATTCCGTTTGCCAAGCAAATGTAGTGTTACAACAACGTTTGGAACCGGGACGCTACTACGACTTCCAGGTATCAGTTAAGGACACCAAGGGTGGTACGGCCAGCCAGTTGTGTTCGATTACTGCTACCAATTTTACAACACCACACGATCTCATATTCCCACATAAACCGGGTATTATAATGATTCCAGAGGTAAGGCTAATAGTAGTATTAGTAATTTGATTTATTTCTAGTAGTAATAGTAATTTAATTTATTTTCTTCTTCTTTGATTACAAAACGCTTTGAAAAATTCAAAAAATTAAAATAAATAAAAGATCATAGAATATAACAATAGTTGTGTTTGTTTACTCATTTCCAGTAAAATCAAGTAAAAGTTTTTACGAATTCACGATTTTATTATTATTATTACCAGCCAATGCCCACTTACTTCGCGGCGCTTATTTAATTAGAACTTTTGCTTTGGCCAATGCCAAAGGGTTTAAAAGCAAAAATAGTCTGCAAAGTCAAAATTTTTGGTTTAAGTTGAAACCACCAAAGCGCAGTATCCTCCTCACACATTGGCAAATAATAGTAACTCTGTGATACCATATGGAATACCAATCCCTTTCGGTGTCATGAGCTTTACCGATGGTCTTATTTCCACCTGTGAGATCTCTGCCAAGCATGCGTAATCTTTTTCTAATCTAATCTTTCAACTACAACATTGGTGCGATGCGTATGTTATTATAAGGAAACTCAAGAGCACAGAAGTGCGTTTTCTGTTATAGGAGGGCCAAGAATCCTCGCTGTCCCACAGGTGAAAAGTTTTCCGGTACATTGGCTAAATGAGTCGTGTAACCTCTTGAATATCTTTCAATTGAAGCAATTGATATTCCTACGGTGATCCTTCCTTGTTAATTCGCCACTTTTACAATCAGTGGTAATATTTATGAACTGATTTCTAGGCAGATGCCAGATAGGATGGTCGCGCATGAGGGCGTCAGACAAACTTAACCCCATCCTTCATTTAGACATCTGAAAACTAAATTCGTATAATTTAAACATAGGGCCAAAGCAGACCAACCGCATGGAGTTTCTATACATTTCGGCTGCAGCGCCATCCATTGGGACCATTTTCTGCAAAACCATTAATAATAATAATAATAATAGATTGGCGCTTACACATATGTTTCTTTCTATGATCTTTCAACTACAACATTGGTGCGATGCGTATGCCAATAAAAGTTATTATAAGGAAACTCAAGAGCACAGAAGTGCGTTTTCTGTTATAGGAGGGCCAAGAATCCTCGCTGTCCCATAGGATGAAAAGTTTTCCGGTACATTGGCTGAATGAGTCGTGTGATCTCTTGAATATCTTTCAATTGAAGCAATGATATTCCTACGGTGATCTTTCCTTGTTAATTCGCCATTTTTACAATCCGTGGTAATATTTATGAACTGATGTCTAGTTAGATGCCATATAGCATGATCGTGCATGAAGGCGTCAGACAAACTTAACCCCATCCTTCATTTAGACATCTGAAAACTAAATTCGTATAACCTAAACATAGGGCCAAAGCAGACCAACCGCACGGGGTTTCTATACATTTCGGCTGCAGCGCCATCCATTGGGACCATTATCTGCAAAACCATTAATAATAATAATAGATTGGCGCTTACACATATGTTAGTGTTTGGCCGAGCTTCTCCTCCGATTTGAGTCGTGCGCCTTGATGTTGTCATATAAGCTGTTTTATAAGAAGCTGTTTTTCATGGCAGAAATGCACTCGGAGGTTTGCCATTGCCTCCCGAGGGACGACCGCTGTTGAGAAAAAACTTTTTTTCTATATTTTTTGCGAAGTTGCTTTGACCAGGGTTTGAACCCAGGTGCTGAAAAACCATTGCTTACGATAAAATGAATACGTGTTATGAATTTCAACCTCGACTCCAGCGGCACTTATCGGGTCAATTTTTATCAAAAGCATTCTTCATCATACAGGTACATAGTTCACATTTAAAATTTGAACGAAATCGGTTAATTGTTCGATTTTTATAAATAACTCTACTCCAGCACCACTTAGCGAGTTTTCTAGCAGCATGTAATAGGGCCATATACATATGTAAGACAATCTGCGACAATCTAACGGAACTCTAGTCAGTGGTTTTTGAACAATGAAACGAAACTCGGAAAATCAAAAGCTCCATTCTTTGTGCAAAATTTAAAAAAATTTCTTCAAAATGTTCACATAAATTTTACCTTTTACTAAAAACTAAAAACAAAGTTACAATAGATCAATGGGATTTAGAAATCTAGGAGAAAATGGTTCCCAATCGAATGATACTTGCGCGTTTACGTAAATGCATATCGATGCAACCCTTCCAATAACTACCACTTTTCGCCATTGGTACGGTATTGTTAACATATGCAGCTGTGTCGAATTTCAGGACGTTAGCGTAAGCAGTTGCAAATATAAGCTATATAATGCAATGCAATTGCAATATGTGCATCAGTACTAAGTAGGGTTGCCAGATTTTGAAACGGAGAAAGGAGTACATTTATATTTTCGGTAGAAAAAAAGCAGTACAAGACTTAAAAAAGGAGTACATTTTTTTAATTTTTTGTGCAATTTATTGTTACAAATTACCATTAATTAGGTACAAATAAACAAAGATATTTTAGAAATCTTTTTAAAAGCAACAATAAATGTTAAAAATAAATAACTAAATGGACTGGCTTTCCAATAAGGGCGGTCGTTAAAGAGATGTTGATCAAAGGGAGAGTGGGCGTGGCACCCAATTGTGATATTTGGCGATTTTTCTAGGGACCCCTTCGCTCACCACCTCTTCAATGACCGCTCTATAGGAAATTTTTCCTAACTAAATCCTACAAAAGAATACCAAACTTTTTCTGAATATATGGCCAGTTTTTGAATTTAAGCCTTATAATTAATTAAATATTTTTCTGATTTTTATACCCGAGCGCTCTGCACCTACCTTGCTACGACCATGCCTGCACCTTTTCACTATTACACTTAACTTTGCTTACTAAGTAGTGTTTGCCACAATATGAATGGCAAAGTACAGGGCGTAAGATAATAACTGTCGCACAGGTTTTTTGAAAAATAAAAGGGTCCTTTATAGATGTTGCGAAAAGGAGTATTTTTTTGTTAACTTTGTAAATACTTTACATTAATTTTATTAATTAGTTTTAAAATTTTAATCCTTATTTGCATTTGCCAGCTTTGGGAGATAAGTTCACGCGGCACTCACGTCTTTTATAGGTGTACTTTTTCTTAGACTTTGTATAAAAAAAAAGAGAAAAAAAAAATGTATAGGGTTGGTCGTATGAATGCCCTCCTAGTCACCGGTTCGGAGTCTTTTCGATTGCTGAGAAGGAGGCCTTATGTTGGACAAAAGATGGAGTATAAAGGACTCAAATGAGGGAAATTAGCCTATATTTACAGAAGATATGTAATAAAGTAACCGATGAAGACTTGCGTGCCGCTTGCGTTTTTCTCCCAAACCCGCTGGTAAACCCAAATGAAGGTCAAAATTTAAAAACGAATTAATAAAATTTTCGCAAAATCTATAAAGGTCCCTTTTATTAAAAACAAAAAAAACTGTGCGACAGTTATTATTTTACACCCTGTATATGATAAAATATTAATAGCTGGAAAAAGTAGAACAAAAGAAGTACAAAACTAATAAAGGAGTACATTTCCATATATTTTTTTTGGGAGTACAAGGGAGTACATTGCAATAAAAAGGACTACGTGTACTCCCAAAAGCAGTACGTCTGGCAACCCTAGTGCAAAGCTTCAGTTCCGCAGCGTAATTAGTTTTAGAGATATATTGGGGTTTTACGTTTTAGTCTGTATAAGAATTTTAGGAATATCCCGAGCTACATACCTGGTAAATTTTTGGTCGGAATATTATTTTCAAGGTGCTGGCTTAATTTCCAAATATGAACCAAATCGGGGCAGCCGTTTAGTAGTTTAGTGAAATACATTGTACAGAGAACTGTATGGAATTGTAAAGCGTGACGTCTTAGATTTCTTAATTTTTTGGCAGCAATAAAAATTTTGATTTCTTTAAGCGAAAAACCTTCCACACAGAAGTTCCAACAAAGTGCGATTGGTTATGCTTGAACACACTTAATTGAATGTCAAAAAATTAAGTTTGTGGTTATATCCAGGCGAAATTTCGAGAGCAGTCTTTGCTAGCTAACGATATGTTAAAAATACTGTGTAACTGTGCGGAAGCAAAATAACTTCGTTCGTGAAAACTGATTAATGTTGCTATTAAAAGTTGGCATCAAATGCTTAAAATTTTGCCTTTCGAGTCTTAAGGCTTTTCTCTGCATTTTGAGCAAATAAGAGTGCGAAGAGTGATCAAATATAGAAATATCATCGTAAATAAGTAACAAAAAAAAAATACTATATAATACTGAGACTCAAAATTATTATGGCACCCAAAACACGTACTCATAAAAGGCAAAATCACAAAGAGCTAATGCAAAGTGAAACCAGTGATGAAGAAGTGGAAAGCTCAAATCTAACAACTATATTTGACAAAATGCAAAAGCAATTCAAAACGCAAGAAAAAGCAATCAACAAAATACATGACTCTCAAAAATACATTAGTGATAGCTTTGAGGAACTGAGAAACGAAATAACGAGACTGACAGAGGAAAACAAGAAAATAAAAAAGGAGCTTTCGTAGCTTAAAGCTCAAAACTCAAATATCAAATCGAACATGTCAAAAATCCATCGCGAAGTGACAGTGCTAAAACAAAAAAACAAAAAAAACTTAATAATAACAAACTTACCGAAAATTTAAAAGAATGAACTTAAAAATGTAATAATAAAATTAGGACAGCCAGTAGATTCGATAGAAAGGATTTAATTGAAGTCTACCAAAATGAAAACAAGGGATATAAAACTTTTCCGGTCATTGGGAAAATGAGTAACGAAGACTTTAAAACAAAAGCTATGAAATTTAGAAAAGCAAATAAGGTAATAGATATGAGCAAAATTCTTCCCGAAACAGAGATGAGAGCAAAAAAATATCAGCTTTCATCACCTATTGGAGAAAGAGCTGAGCGACCTGTTGAGCAAAACTAAAGAGGAAGCCAAATGCAAATACTTCCAATTCGTCTGGGTAAAAGATGGCAAAGTTTTAATCAGGACAGATGAACGCGCGACCATCATACACATTGAAACATTAGAAGATCTTAAGAAAATTAAATAATTATTACACTAAATCCATAAATATTCAAAATAATTAAGTAAAAATGCAATAGAAAATGCCAGAAAGTATAGAAGAATGTTGCGAATCGTTAGTACCGAATGTAGAGTATAAATGCAATAAATTATTTTTCGAAAAGGAGGGACAGCATCTCAATATTTTGTACCTTAACATACAGAGCTTAAGAAATAAGTAGAGTGATCTCACTAATTTAGTTGAAGGGAATAATAGAAGTAAAAAACTTATACATGTAATAGCTTTAAGTGAAATATGGATCAATAAAACGAAAATATGTATTATAATCTACCTAATTACAATGCTTACATTGCCAATCGAGAGTCAAACAGGGCGGGTGGATGTTTAATATTTGTGCATGAGTGCATAAGCTCGACAGTTCTATCTGTCTCTAGCTGTTTAATTCGAAAAACGTAGTTTTTTAACAGTCAAATTGATAAAAACCGGGATTTGTATAAGCTTCTTCTTCTTATTTGGCACTACAACCGTTTGTCGGTTTGGGCCGAGACCAAAAAGCTTTTCCAATTGCTTCTCTCCTGCGCGAATTTGAGCCAGTTGGTTATCCCGAGCCCAGACAGGTCCTTCTGCACTTGGTCCTTCCAATGCGTTCGTGGGCGCCCTTGCTTTCGTTGTCCACCCATGGGTGCGGAGTCGAAGGATCTTTTCACCGGAGAGTCGTCATCCATGCGTACAACATGTCCAAGCCAACGCAATCGCTGTATTTTTATGCGCTTAACTATGTCCATGTCGTTAAAAAGCTCATACAGTTCCTCATTCCATCTTCTCCGATATCCGCCATCCACGAAAACAGGGCCGCAGATTTTGCGTAGAATAGTTCTCTCGAAAGCCCCCAAAGCCTTCTCATCTTTGTTCGACATCGTCCAAGATTCTGCGCCATATACAAGGACGGGCATGATGGATAGATTTGTAGAGCGTGAGTTTCGTTCGTCGAGAGAGGGCTCTGCTTTTCAATTGCCTATCGAGCCCAAAGTAGCACCTGTTGGCAAGAGTTATTCTTCGCTTGATCTCCAGGCTGACGTTGTTGGTGGTGTTTATGCTGGATCCTAGGTAGACAAAGTCCTTCACTACTTCAAAGTTATATCTGCCAACAGTTACGTATGTCCCGTAGCGCGTGGACTCTTTATATGTTGCCAGGAGGTACTTTGTCTTTCCCTCGTTCACCGATAGACCAACCTCTTTAGCTTCTTTTTCTAAACTGGAAAATGCTGCGGTTACGTCCCTTTGTTTCAGACCTACGATATCGATATCATCTGCATACGCCAGCAGCATCGTTCTTTTGCTATATATGGTGCCGCTGCGATTCAGATTGGCAGCTCTTATTACGCTTTCCAGCATCAGATTGAAAAAGTCGCACGAGAGTGAATCGCCTTGTCTAAAACCTCGTTTGGTCTCAAACGGCGCGGAGAGGTCCTTCCCAATTTGGACGGAGCTGAAGGTTGTGCTAAACGTCAATCTACATAGCCGTATTAGTTTTGCGGGGATCCCAAATTTGGACATGGTGTCGTACAGGCAGCTCCTCTTCGTGCTATCAAAAGCAGCTTTAAAGTCAACAAAAAGATGGTGTGTGTCGATTTGCTTATCTAGTGTCTTCTCCAGGATTTTACGTGCTGTGAAAATCTGGTCAATGGTGGACTTACCAGGTCTGAAGCCACACTGATAAGGTCCAATCAGCTGGCTCGTGAACGGCTTCAGTCTTTCACACAGTATCGTCGACAGGACCTTGTATGCAATATTAAGAAGGCTTATTCCGCGATAATTGGCGCAAACGGCGGGATCTCCCTTCTTGTGGATTGGGCAAAGTTTACTGAGATTCCATTCTTCGGGCATGTATTCATCAGACCAAATTCTGCTTAAAAGCTGGTACATACGCCCCACCAACTCTTCGCCACCGGCTTTGAACAGCTCAGCCGGTATACCGTTCCTGTCTGCCAGCATCTCAAGCTCTTCGCACTCACGCCTTTCTGCCTCTCTTTTCTTTCTCTTGAAAAGGCGTCTCTCTTCCCTCCTTTTCTCCCGGTAACGCTCAATTGTCGCGCGTGTCGCCATTGGCTGATAGCTTTGTATGCTGCGTATTTTTCTGCAGCAGCCGCGTGGCACTCTTCGTCGCATCAGTTGTTTCTGCGCGGTTTGTAGTAACCAACAACCTCTTCCGCAGCGGTGCGAAGGGATTGGGATATATACAAATGTGTATCCGGTTAAATACCATCCACCCCAGCAATGGTTGTGCGCTGGGTTTGGGACCCGCCACGTAAAAAATATTGCCAATGAAAAGACCAAAAAAGCCTCGGATTTGTATAAGCTGTGTTTATTAAAACTGTCCTTCGGACGTTGACTCCTTCATAAACGCCTTCGAAAGGGAAGTTTTAAGGTACAAAACCTCAATTATTATGGGTGACTGCAATATTAACCTGCTGAATATTAACAATGATTATACTAATTACACTGTACAGCACTGGGCTGGGTATTGGACCCAACCAACTTTTTTAAGAGATTGAGTCATAAGTGAAAAGGTAATTTCTCCGTTTTTCGAAGTTAGCCTCCGAAATCTTGATATGGGCCTTCGAAATTCGAATTTGGACCTTTGGTAAAAAATTATTTTTAATTATTGCATGTAAAAAGCAAAAATACAGACGTAGTCCGCATTTTGCTCTTATTTATATGGTATATAACTTTTTCAGCGAAAACCTATATTACAGGTGTTATAACGGGTCAAAGTTCAAATCTTCGAATAATTAAAAACTTAATATTTCAGAAACTTTTGAACTGATTTTTAAAAGATTCATATCGTTGTAAAGGTGATTTAACCCCCTTTCTTGTAATATGAAAATTTGTATACTCCGTATATAAAAATTTGAGAAAAAGCACATTTAAAGGAAAAAATAACCTTTTTTGTAAAAAAAAAATATTTTAAACAAAAAAAATACTAACCGATTTTAAAAAAAACCATATCGCTGTAAAGGTGACTAAACCCCCTTTCTTCCGAAGTGCATATTTATACACTTCGTGAATAAAAATTTGACAAAAACACTTAAAAGAAAAAATAACTTTTTTTATCGAAAAATATTAAAAAAAAAAATACTCACCAATTTTTAAAATATTGGCATCGTTGTTAAGTCAGTTAAACCCTTTTTCTTCTAATACTTGCACACTTCCTATATAAAAATTTTAGAAAAAAACACTTAAAAAGGAAAAAATACCAATTTTTTCTTATAAAAAAAAAAATACAAAAAAATTACTAATTAGTAATACAATTAAATACCGTATTTAAATAAAATAAATAATTAATAACGTATTAAGCTGATCTACGAATTGCCGTCATCCCTTGTCAAGTTTGGTTTGCAGACAAACCGGTTTCGTCATTGTGCCATCTTCAGTGTCATTTTTCGTACTGTCTGGTTCGAGTTTTTGTCCTTAATTTATGTTCATTTATCTTAGGTAATGTGATTTTCGTCGATGATTAATTATTAGAAATGCCATGGTGTCCTTTTTTATTTCAGAAGCAGGTAATAGGTTGGTAGGTTCGCTGTCTCGATATTAACATCCGTTATGTTGTCTCTGTATAGTTTTTGCCTGTAGGTAGGTAAAAGTCGGTGATTTTTGTCCTGGTGGTACTTTGTGGTGTGTTCGGAGAGTCCATGCCTGTTGTTTTGTTGTCATTTTTCTTTTTCTCGTAAATTAATTTTAAGGGTTCGAATATAACATCCGATGCGGTATTTGTTTGTTCGTTTATTATTTTCCCGTCGAAGGTTTTTAGTTTGTATATTTCCATATTTTCTAGTACGTTTAGTCGTCGGCCTTTATGTTGTACATGCAGTAGTTTCGCTGACTTTCTTATTTGCGTTGGTGAACATTTGTTGTTAAACATGTGGTTAGCAAAATTTGACTCTGGTATTGCACTCGGTTTCTGTGTCTTTTTGTTATAGTCCCTTATATGTTCGCGAAATCTTGTTTTTATGTTCCGTCCTGTTTGACCTATATAACTATGCTGGCATTTGCAAGTGAGTTTATACACTACTTGTTTATCCAATTGTAAGCGAATCTGGCAACACCGCCTAGCAACGTCAATGTTTGAAATAACGTCAGTATCAAAAGGGGGAGTGTTCGATGTGATTTGGCGGTGTACGGACGTTCGCGTCATCTATTAATTTCAACCAGTATTTCTTTTAATATAATTTTTGTTAATATAATATATACTTTGTAATCTTAAAATGCGCTAATTAAACCTAAACATAAAAACCATCCTGACGGGTTATGTAATTATTATCGAAAAGCCAAAAGAGCGCTTTTTACAATGGATCTTCTCGATTTGTGGTGTTCCGTAGTATCCGTCCTACGTTGTTACGAGACAGCGAACCTACTAACCTATTACCTGCTTCTGAAATAAAAAAGGACACCATGGCATTTCTAATAATTAAGCATCGACGAAAATCACATTACCTAAGATAAATGAACATAAAGTAAGGACAAAAACTCGAACCAGACAGAACGAAAAATGACACTGAAGATGGCACAATGCCGAAACCGGTTTGTCTGCAAACCAAACTTGACAAGGGATAACGGAAATTCGTTCCAAAATAAATCATCTTACCACCCTGTCGGAAAAATCAAGCAACACCAACACACAATGTTTTAAGCCTTAAATCGTTCTTGTTTACCTACAGGCCTGTTAAAAATAAAGCAAAAGTATATGTAACAGAAGTCTAAGACATATAAAAATATAAAAACACCATGGCTTTTGATTTTTTTACATAACTGGTTATATATAAAAATTAAACATAATTTTCTGTTTTATTTAAATAAAGTATTCAATTGTATTTCTAATTAGAAATTTTTTAGTTTAAAATATTTTTATAAGAAAAAATTGGTATTTTTTCCTCTTAAGTGTTTTTTCTAAAATTTTTATATACGAAGTATACAAATATGCATATTAGAAGAAAGGGGATTTAATCGCCTTTGCAACAGTACCAATGGTTTAAAATCGGTTTGTATTTTTTTTGTCACAAATAATTTTTTTATAAGAAGTTATTTTTTCCTTTAAATGTGGTTTTTCTTAAATTTTTTAATACGAAGTATACAAATATGCATATCAAAAGAAAGGAGTTGAATTGCCTTTACAAATTGGTTAGTATTTTTTTTAACATTTTGTTTTATAAAAAAAGGTTTTTTTTTCTTAAAATATTTTTTTTTTTTTAATTTTTATGCAAGAAGTATACAAATATGCATATCAGAAGAAAGGGGATTTAATTCAGGTTTACAACGATGCCAATTTTTTAAAAATCGGTTAGTAATTTTTTTTGTTTCAATTAAATTTTTTTTTATAAAAAAAGGTATTTTTTCATTTAAATTGTGTTTTTTTATATAATTTTTGTATTCGAAGTATACAAGTATGCATATTCGAAGAAATCACTTTTACAACGATGTAAATTTTTTAAAAATCCTTTCAAAGTTGTTTGAAATATAAGGAATTTTGTCAAATAATCCCTTTTAATGCCGGCTTGAGGTCAGGGTGTTAATGGTATTAAAACACATTCAAATACATTATTTCCCAATATATTTCAATCTCCTCCGGAGATCGCCTTCAGGGGCTACAACAATTACACAAGTTTTTTATTAACATACAAGAAAAAGCTAACACATCAAAACCATACATAAATACATACATACATTAATTAAATTTTAGCTCCACGACGTCCGTCTCGTTTGTTGTGCAGTTTATAACTAATATTACAAGTGTCAAGCAGGTGCCTGTATATATGGGCGCAGTTTTCTGTGTCCGTTTTGTAGTTTAGTCTCTTGTTTGGTGGTGTGTTAATTATGTGGAGCATTTCTAACAGACATTCTAAGCGAAAAAGATAAACAACTAACGCGTACAAAGACAAAATTAAGCCAAAGAATGCAGAAGGAGGGCGTCACAGTGTTCTTCGAGAGCGAACAACACCTTACAATCACACGAACAAGACATTGGAGAAACACGCAAGAATCAAAGTTTGAGCAATTGAGAAGTGAACGAAACATAAAAGTGATACAAAAACACAACAACAACAATCATTGGTTGGTGAATAAAACAAACAAGGAACTCCCGCCGGATGTTGAAGCGCTGTTCGGTAAAGGTCCAAAGTTCGCTCTACCAATATCTAAAAGTACATTTCCCCTCTTCAAATGTATAGCGGATGGAGAAAAATTAGTACAGAGCGTAAAAAACAAAGAGAAGCAGGAATCTGCGAGAACAAAATTATCATTACTTATAAAAGATACTTTAACAAGGCATAAAGGGAATAAAACAGATCTGGCTATAAATGATACAGCGGAGCGGACAAAAAAATTTCTTAGCTAAAACAAAGACATAATTATTTTGAATGCAGACAAGGGTAATGTAACGGTTGCAATGGAGAAAAAAGACTAGAAGTCGAGAATGGACAATTTATTGGGGGATTTAAAAACTTATAGAATCCTACGTCAAGATCCGACGCAACGTTTACAAACTAAAAATTAGGTCTTATAAATAAGAAAGAAAAATACAAGATGACCACACACACAGCTCTCCTGCCTCGCATCTATGGTTTGCCAAAAGTCTATAAAGACAACATGGCCTTAAGGCCTATTTGTTCAATGATCAATTCCCCGTCCTACAATTTATGTAAATACTTGACTAATATTTTAAAAAACCTGACAGCAGAATCCATATTTAATGTAAAGAGTGCAATAGAATTTAAAGACAAGGTTAATGACTCCTATATATGTGATGATGAACGTCTTGTTTCGTTTGATGTGGTGTCACTATTTCCAAGTATACCAACGGATTTGGCTATACAGACTATACAGACAAAGTGGAATGACATTAAGGAACACACGGATATACCAAAAAAACTTTTTATGAAAATACTGACCTTTTGTATCTCATAAAACAGATATTTTAGGTATGAAGAAACAATTTATACACAATTAAAAGGACTTCCGATGGGATCTCCAGTATCAACGATAGTAGCCAACATTATTATGGAAGAAATTTTGACCAAAGTGACAAACACGAGATTACTTAGTAAATACGTAGATGATGTGTTTGCCATAGTTAAGGAGGACGAACTGGAAAAAACAATGGATACACTAAACTCATATCATAAGGACATCAAATTTACGATGGAGTTAGAAGCAGACAACAAATTACCTTTTCTGGATTCTTTGGTATGCAAATTGATAACAAAATAAAACTTCACTGGTATCAGAAGCACACATCTTCAGGACGCATGATAAATTTTAAATCGAAACACCCGAGAACATGGTAATAAATACGGCAAAAAACTTTATCGATAGAGTATAAAACACAAGTGACGTGGTGTTTCACACGGAAAACAAAAAATGGATAATAAACATACTAAAAAGCAATGATTTCCCAACTGGACTGATACACAAGACGATAAAAACACATAAATCAAGTAATAATACGAAAAGTGGAGAAAAACAGCAATACCGTACAAATCGGTTGTTTACACACAAGGTTTCTCAGAAAGATTAAAAGCTTCAGACATATATGACAAAGAAAATATTAGAATAGCACACAAACCCGCCTATACAACTGGCATGTTTTTTAGAAATATGAAGAGCAAAGAGACAACTATGGACAGAAACAATATTATATACAGGATTCCATGTGCTGGTGATAAAAATAACAAATGTGAGAAAGAGTATGTAGGAACAAAGAACAAACTTAGAACAAGAATATTAGGACACCGATCGGATATAAAATGTAGCGCCTCCATTAACATACAAAAAACTGCCCTAGCGGCCCACTGTGCAGAGAGCGGACGCAATCCCGATTTTGAAGCTTTGAGCATATTACAGCAAGAACAACATAAACGCAACAATAATAAACGTTTCACATCAGGGATGATAAATGAGTTTTTTAGTTTTGTACCAAATGGCCAAAAAAGTGTACTAAATAAGCCGAGAAAGTACCAACATTTAGAAGACCATACATACATAGTTACATATACATATGTTTTTATATTTTCTGTTTAAAAATCATGATATAAAACATGGCGTGTTGAAGGTGGAAAACATAAGTGCAAATCAATTCTTTGAAAAGGCCACCAAAACGCCAAGGTAATCCACAAAAGCATAAAAGTTATACTATTATCTAAGTGCTAGTAATCCAAAAATTTTTAAATCAATCAATCAAAAAAATCGTTGCATTTAACGGAATGAAAGTTTTACAAAAATATTTCCTTTTATAGAAATAAACAAGTTAATAGCAGTGCTCTCGTACCTAAAATCTTGAAAGTGGGGGAAATCGAGAGCGCAAAAATCACTGAAATCTGCCACTTTCTCTGGAAAAATTTTACCTGCGAAAACTTACAAGTAAACAAGTAAAAAAGTCTAAGTTCGGGCGGAGCCGAACATTAAATACCCGGCGCAAGTATTAAATATATGTTTTTCACCTTTCCGAAAGCTACCGCTACATGGTAAACCGAGGTGTATCCATTTTGAGTAAATTAGCGTCCTTAAATTTCGAAATATTGAAGTTTCAAGCATATCTGAAATTTACTGTTATATGAAAAGCGGCCGTAATTTTAGTTCGATTTCAATAAGTTTCAACGTTTTGCTTCTATGTGGCAAGTACAATAACCACACCGAGTTTGGTACAAATTGGTTGAACGGTTACCGAGATACATATATGTGATCATAAGTGGGCGGTGCCACGCCCATTTTTCAAAATTGTATCCTAAACGTATTTCTTGGTAACGAATTGTTGCAAGCATCAATTTTGAATAAATTAGCTTCAATAATTACTGATTTATCGAAGATTTCGTATTTCTCTAAATTACCGTTATATGGGATTATTGTCCTATTTTAAAAATTTTCGGCCATTTCGTATGTTATACCAAGGTTAACAACTGTGCCAAGTTTGGAAGAAATTGGTGCAGCGGTTACCAAGATATACACATGTAAACATAACTGGGCGTGGCTACGCCCATTTTCCAAAAATGTATAATATTCTTATTTTTCGTCTAAAACTTATTGTAAATATCAATTTTGAGTGAATAATCTTCAGTAGTTACTAAAATATCGCAGTATTCGTATTTCTGAAAATTACCGTTATATGGGAAGTGGGCGTGGTTATTGTCCAATTTTTAAAATTTTCGGCCATTTAGTATGCTGTATCAAGGCCAACAACTGTGCAAAGTTTGGAATAAATTGATGCAGCGGTTACCAAGATATACACATGTAACCATAAGTGGGCGTGGCTACGCCCATTTTCAGAAAAATGTTAATATTCTTATTTTTCGTCTAGAATTTATTATAAATATCAATTTTGAGTGAATTATCTTCATTAGTTACGAAACTATCGCAGTTTTCGTATTTCTGGAAATTACCGTTATATGGGAAGGGGTCGTGGTTATTGTCCGATTTTTTAAATTTTCGGCCATTTAGTATGCTGTATTAAGGCCAACAACTGCGCAAAGTTTGGAATAAATTGATGCAGCGGTTACCAAGATATACACATGTAACCATAAGTGGGCGTGGCTACGCCCATTTTCAAAAAAAATGTTAATATTCTTATTTTTCGTCTAAAATTTATTATAAATATCAATTTTGAGTGAATTATCTTCAGTAGTTACTAAAATATCGCAGTTTTTGTATTTCTGAAAATTACCGTTATATGGGAGGTAGGCGTGGTTATTGTCCGATTTTTCCCATTTTCAATACCATCCGTCCTACGCCCGAAAGAAGTGCACATACCAAGTTTCGTTAAGATATCTCAATTTTTACTCGAGTTATCGTGTGCACAGACGGACAGACGGACGGACGGACGGACGGACGGACGGACGGACGGACGGACGGACAGACAGTCACCGCTTAATCGATTTCTCTTTTCATCCTGATCATTTATGTATACATTTGTCTATATCTATCTCGATTCGTTTTGCCTGTTACAAACAACCGTTATGTGAACAAAGTTATAATACCCTTGTGCACAAGTGCGCTCGGGTATAAAAA
>NW_023458555.1:115825436-115864889 GCF_013731165.1 Rhagoletis pomonella
AACAAAGTTATAATACCCTTGTGCACAAGTGCGCTCGGGTATAAAAAGTATGTTCACCACAAACATGTGTTCGTGAATAAACAAAAGGAAGGAAGAAAAGGTCAGTTTAGTTAATTTACTATTAATCTATAATTTTCTATTTTCCATGCTGCTGTATAAAATTTTTCAATTGTACCATATTTTTCCCAGAAATATACCAAAATAGATAATAATGCTGAAAGGTTCTGGCCGAATTTGTCAGTTGATCGTTAAAACGAAAATGGGATAATTTTAAAGGCACATTTGTAGCTATATCTACTTAATTTTTGTGAAACAAGGAAGGGTGCTTGGAGGAGATTCTTTTATTTTTGAACGCGTCATAATGGGGTATCAAAAATATTTGTTAAAAAAAAAACTTATTCATTCCGAGATAATTAATTTATATGTTAAAAACATTGGGGACAATGCACCAAGCGGATAATAAATTACCAAATGAACCACCTATTGCAACTGTGAAAGTTATCAGCTGTTTCGAAGATTGCAAGTTTTTGCAAAATTTCCAAACTGCTAAGCATTTTTGCTGCTGGATGATTTTGTGTGGAGAATACAAAAGTACTCCACCCAAATTTACCTATCAGAAAGTTCCACGTTTTTACTGGTTTTGCGTTCAATAACTTTTTCTCATATTTTAGTCTTCCCCTCAATTTTACTCGCTATGATTATTGCTATATGCTAGTTATATTGCTATTGCTACATGCTAGTCTTACTGTAAAATTTTATGAATAGACCTATTAGGACAGCAACTTTTTTTTTATTTAAGTAAGAGTTTCGTTTTTAATAGACACCACGTATTTACTTAAATATGGTAGAAAAATATGACTATATTTTTATGCACAAAAATTCAAAACTCCAAGTAAATAGAATATTTCGACATAATTGTGCTGCAGTACCGTATCTTGACAAAAATGTCAATGTAGTACCAGTGTACTTTTGGCTTCCAAAATGTACCAAAAAAGTACAATTGTACCATCAATTGCATCACTGTTTCACATTAGAAATGCTCCACATAATTAACACACCACCAAACAAGAGACTAAACTACAAAACGGACACAGAAAACTGCGCCCACATATACGGGCACCTGCTTGACACTTGTAATATTAGTTATAAACTGCACAACAAACGAGACGGACGTCATGGAGCTAAAATTTAATTAACGTATGTATGTATTTATGTATGTTTTTGATGTGTTAGCTTTTTTCTTGTATGTTAATAAAAAACTTGTGTAATTGTTGTAGCACCTGAAGACGATCTCCGGAGGAGATTGAAATATATTGGGAAATAATGTATTTCAGTGTGTTTTAATACCATTAACACCCTGACCTCAAGCCGGCATTAAAAGGGATTATTTGATTAAAATCAAAAAGGACGCAGTATAAACAGATACAGATTTATAAGGAAATTAGTTTTTCGAAGACCTGAACTTTAACTCCTTATAGCATCTATAATATAAGTTTGCACAAAAAAAGTTATATAACATTTAAATAAGAGAAAAAGGAGGACTACGTCTATATTTTTAGATTTTAGTTATTTACATGCAATAATTAAATATAATTTTATACCAAAGGTACTATTTCGAAATTTTAAAGCCCATATCTCGATTTCGGAGGCTAAATTCGAAAAAAGGAAAAATCACTTTTTTACCTATGACTCAATCTCTTAAAAAAAATGGTTTGGTCCAAACCCAGAAAAAAACAGATAACAGAACCCAGCGCCGCTGACTGTTCTGTCTGTCTGAATAGTTTAAATGAAACAAGTAAGAAAGCCTAAGTTCGGGCGGAGCCGAACATTAAATACCCGGCGCAAGTATTAAATATATGCTTCTTCACCCTTCCGAAACCTTCCGCTAGATGGTAAGCCGAGGTGTATAAATTTTGAGTAAATTAGCGTCCTTCAATTTCGAAATATTGAAGTTTCAAGCATTTCTTAAATTTACCGTTACATGAGAATCGGCCGTTATTTTAGTCCGATTTCAATAATTTTCAACGTTTTGCTTACACGTGGCAAGTGCAATAACCATACCGAGTTTGGTACAAATTGGTAGAACGGTTACCGATATACTTATATGTGATCATAAGTGGGCGGTGCCACGCCCATTTTCCAAAATTTTACGATAAACGTATTTCTTGGTAAAGAATTGTTGCAAGCATCAATTTTGAATAAATTAGCTTCAATATTTAATGATTTATTGAAGATTTTGTATTTCTCTAAATTACCGTTATATGGGATGTGGGCGTGGTTATGTGCCAAGTTTGGAAGAAATTGGTGCAGCGGTTACCAAGATATACACATGTAACCATAAGTGGGCGTGGCTACGCCCATTTTCCAAAAATTTATAATATTCTTATTTTTCGTCTAAAACTTATTATAAATATCAATTTTGAGTGAATAATCTCCAGTAGTTACTAAAATATCGCAGTTTTCGTATTTCTGAAAATTACCGTTATATGGGAAGTGGGCGTGGTTATTGAGCGATTTTAAAAATTTTCTGCCATTTGGTATGTTATGCGAAGGCCAACAACTGTGCCAAGTTAGGAAGAAATTGGTGCAGCTGTTACAAAGATACACACATGTAACCATAAGTGGGCGTGGCTACGCCCATTTTCCAAAACTTTATAATATTCTTATTTTTCGTCTAAAAATTATTGTAAATATCAATTTTGAGTGAATTATCTTCAGTAGTTACTAAAATATCGCAGTTTTCGTATTTCTGGAAACTACCGTTATATGGGAAGTGGGCGTGGTTAAAGTCCGATTTCGCCCATTTTCAATACCAACCTACCTTGGATTAAGGGAAACCTACATACCAAATTTCGTTGAGATATCTCAATTTTTGCTCGAGTTATCGTGTACACGGACAGACGGACAGACGGACGGACAGACAGACATGGCTTAATCGATTTCTTTTTTCATCCTGATCATTTATGTATACATTTGTCTATAGCTATCTCGATTCGTTTTGGCTGTTACAAACAACCGTTATGTGAACAAAATTAATATACCCTTGTGCACAAGTGCGCTCGGGTATAAAAATGTACACCAGAAAGCGGAACAAAACTGCCTCCATAATCGATCATATTATAACTGACAAGGGTAACTTTGATTATATTTTTGCTTTAAAAGATAACCCAATATCAGATCATAGGTTGGTCTCCTTAGCAGTTAACCTGAAAACGAAGTTTTCTGTTAATAAAAAGAGCAATTTAATTAACATATTTGATTACCGCTCCTTTGAAGATGAAGGAGTGTTAAATCAAATACACTTAGGTCTCTTTTTATGCGGATTTTTTTTTTATGCGGATTTGAATTTATGCGGGTTTTCAAACCATCATTTCGCAGTAGCGATTTTGCTTTTTTGTATTTTTTGTGGTATTTTTATTTATTTTTTTGGTTAAAAAACAGATACAATTTTATTTATTTATAAATAGTTTTTTTTCGCTCAATAATGGCTCACTGGATTTTTTATGCGGTTTTTAGGATTTTTACATGGAGTATCTGACTTTATATGGGTTTTGAAAATACTGGAACGCATCTCCTGGTTTTGTATGAAAGTAAAGAACTTTTTATGCGGATTTTTATACGGCTTTCTGAGGAACGCATGTACCGCATAAAAAGAGGCCTAAGTGTAGTGCGTAAGCCAACATTTAACACTTTCCATACAACTCTATGTGAAAGTATAAAAAAATGCGCAAAAAGCTAATGAATTATTTGAGATTGTAAAAAGAAGAAATAAATTCTAAAAATAATAAAAATGGAGTTTAGCAAATACAAAATCAATGCAAGGAATAGGGTAAATTATTTAAAAAAACATTACTATGGAAAACAAATTGAGGAAAATATTGAGTCTAGCAGTAAAGCATGGTCTATCCTGAAGGAATTGGTGTTCGGAAAAAAGCAGGACAAACAAATGAAATCAGTTAAATCAAGTACAAAAACGAGACTTTACCACCCCTAAAGAAATCGCAAATTCATTCAGCGAGCATTTTATATACGTGGTAAAAATCCTTGACACTGTTGATTATAATGATGAACCCTTACACGGAATCACGATACCGTTTTCACTGGGCTAATGTGATACACTCGAAGTTGAAATATCAATAAATAAGTTAAAATCTAAATCAGTGAATGGACCAGACCAAATATCTGGGCGTTTCGTTAATAAATACAAGGTTTTCCTAGCAGAACCTTTAGCACATTTCATAAATAAGTGTCTTTAAGAGGGCCAGTATCCACAAGAATTGAAAATAGGTTGCGTGATACCGATGCATAAAGAGGGGAATAGGGAAATCTGCTCCAACTATCGCCCAATAACCAAACTGAGTACAATCGAAAAAATTTTTGAAAGCATCATTCTCAACCGCATGAAATTTTTTTTAAAAGATAATCAAATAATACATGAAAATCAATTCGGCTTTTTTGAGAATTCTAACACTCTGGCAGCGTATCTGTCCTGTACTGAATTTGTCTATGAAAGTTTAGATAAAAAGAAATATGTGGCGATACTGGCGATAGATTTTTCAAAGGCATTCCATTCAGTGAACTTAGAAATAATGATTATAAAAGTGGCTGAAATAGGAATACGCGGTAATAATTTAAAACTATTTGAAAGCAATATTTTCAAGTAAATGGGATAAAAAGCTCCACGCAGAAAATTAAAGTAGAAGTCCCACAGGGCTCAAAGCCAGCAACCCTTCTTTTTTATTTACATTAATAATTTATTAAAACTAGACCTAAGAGGAAACAATTCTATGCCGGTGATTGATTTATTATGTACGGAAGTGATACAATAGAAGAGCTTAAATCACTTACATAAAATCTACAACTTGCTTGACAAGAATTGCTTAAAAACCAACCTGACTAAAACAAATTTCCTGATATTTAATAACAACAAGCCAATACCAGACAAGGATGACCTCCCAGGGATTGCTTTCAAGAATGTCTTAATGAAAAGTGTTGATACTTTAAAATATCTAGGAGTTTGAATAGCTTCCAACATAAGTTGGAATGGGCATCTCAAAAGCTTAGAACTAAAGCTAATTCCGCTCAGTTTTGCTATTCACAGAAATAAAAACAGTATTCCCAGAAAGCAACTGTAGCTACTGTACGAAGCTTTGTTTATGTCGCAAATAAATTATGTAAACCCAATTTGGAATCGATGTTCCGCCCAAAGAATGAACGAGTTACATAGGCTTCAGAATAAAACGATTAACAACATTCTACTTCTTCCCAAGCAGACCCCGTCCAGAAGCCTATATACTTGCAGACTGGATGTTAATCGTTTTTGAATTTTGGTAACAGTTATCACTGTTTCTAAATTTAAAAATAACCCAATCATACACAATATTGATATTAATGACACAGAAATTCCCGTATATAATTTTCGAGACCAACGTGACATGAGGACCCAGTTTTTTTTAGAACTGACAGAAGTATTAAATCAATCATTAACTACGGCGTTAAAACTTTTAACAAGCTGCCAGAACAAATACGAGGCGTTAGCAATTTGCTACAATTTAAAGGGCTAATTAAAGAGTTCCTTCTACAAAACCCTGTTTTCGACTGGCAATAAAGGATAATTTTCGTAGGGTAGATTCTTTTAGTAGAATTTTCGTCAAATAGAATTATCTGCTACACTAATTTATGTAATCTGTTTTCGCATTTTATTGAGTAATATTTTTTTTCCCCCCCCACTGCTACGCGCACGTTAGCAGTAAGCAAAATTAGAAGCAAATTATGCTATTTTCTGGCACAAAATGTATTATTTTTTGGGAAATAAATAAATAAAGGAAAAAAAACTCTAAATATAAACAACGACGCACTGGAAAAAGTTAATACATTCAAATACCTAGGAATAATGATCGAGGATGAACTAAACCAACAAAAAAATGTATTCAATATTTTCAATTAAAGATCTAGCAATATGTACATCGGTGAAAACTGCATTTAATTCCATTAATTGGTTTTTGCGTGATGCGCTTACAAACATATAGACAGACAGACAGACAAAAATTCTAAAAATGGTTAAATTGGCTTCTTGTGCTCTATTAATTTTTCTTTACTTTTCGTTTTCGTTGCAATTTTATTATTCTCGAATCTATTATCTTATCAATTTAGCTGAATTAAAAATTTCAAAGAGGTGGCAACCCGCTTCAAAAATATTTTCAAAGGTAAGATTCGTAATCCTCTTTAGTTTAATGTCCGTATTGTAATATTTCATTTATTTTACAAATTTAAATGAATAAAATTTTTCAAGCAGTTGGCAAATCCCCTAAAAGTATTTTCGGCATTAAAATTTCCTAGCCTCTTAGGTTTGACGCCAATGTTGCAATATTTAATTTATGTTATATATTAAATTAAATGAAAGTTTGAAATAGATGGCAATCTTCCACAAGAATATTTTCAACTCTAAGTCTTTGTAAGCATCTCTCTTTTGACAGCCATATTGCAATCTTTACTTTATCGTATCAATTGACCAAAACGGAAATTTTTAACACAGGAGGCAACTCTCTAATTTTTTCTTTTATATTACACGCTTGACCTCTAGCGATACACCGGTGACAACTGCATTCAATTCCATGCATTAGTTTCCGAGTGATGCGCGTACAAATATACAGACAGAGTCAAAAATTCTAAAATTTTTATTTCGCTTCTGTAGCTCTAATAAAAATCCACCATATTAATTTGTCTTTAATATCTATAAGGTACATACTAGTTATAAGTATAGATATACAAAAAAAATTTTTTTTTGAACCACTCTAATATACATAGATTTTATTTATTTTATCAGTTTATTACAATACATTTTTGCATACAGTTGGTAGCCCTCGAAAATATTTTCGGCAGTAAAATTTTCTAAACCTCTTCAGTTTGACACCCATATTGCAATATTAAACTCATCAAACAGGCGGCAACTCTAAAGCTAAGTGTACACCAAGAATGATAGAATACAAGATTGCGCCGATCAGAGAGGATTTTTGAGAATAACTTTTGTGTGACGTCACACTGGTGCAATTGCGAGAGAGAAATGCCAAAACGTGAGCAAGAATGGAAGAAGAAGAAAAAATGTTGCAAAGAAAACATAAACAAGTTGCACAAGTGTGACGTCATGCAAACAACGATTCTGTCAAATTCGTTAAGAGAGGAATAGCGGTCCGAGATCGGCGCAACCTTTGTATTCTCTCAATCGTGAGTGTACACGGTAGAGAAAAAACGCGAGATTTAGACAAAAATCTCGCTAGAGACGTGTAAACACTCAATAGAGCTCTACGAGAGACTCACCTACCTACGAAGTCTATGTGAGAGTTATTTAGCGAGACTTTTTCGCTGTGTACACAGTCCAACGAAGCTAAATCGAAAACTCCACGACAACTCTACGCTCTATTTACCAAGCTAAATAGACTTTTTGCTCTACGGAGACGTAGAGTAAATGATAATGAACTTCATTACAGATTGTTAAATTTTGAAATGACTACGATATTAATTCGTATATTCGATACAAGCACACCATTTTAAGTACATTTAGAACGTAGCCAAGTAATGCACCGGGAATCATCCTCTTATTTTCATTGGCATTTCAATGGCTTTTCCAATAGCCTCCGTCCTTTGCAAAGGGGCATAATTATTGGTTAAAACATAAGGGGTATTCACAAATTGAGCAGGTGGTCTGGCAATCTGGCAACACTCGTTGCTTTAGTTATCTGCTGTTTTGTCAGAGTGCCAGGCCCCTTGCTCAACTTGGTGAATACCTACATACATATATATAGTAGTTTGGCTGGAACTGCTCGGAGAAACTCCTTAAATATTAAAGATTGTTTGATGCGAGTCCAAAAGTACACATAGTACCGAAAAGGTAGGTTGCTATGTTTAATTTTTAGGAACATTTGTCTAGTTTTTTGGTTAAATTTTTTTCGGCAAATAAGTACAATTTGAAAATTTCATTCTTGTTCATATTGCGAAAATGTATTTTATGACGGCAGAAAATAGGTGAATGCTGTCAAATCGACGAAGGGTTAGCGCTCCGCTGATGGCGCCAACTATATTTTCTACATCGTGGCTTTGATATAAATGCATATATATGTATGTACATACAACAAGCGTTGACAACAATTCGGGATAGAAAACTAACTCTAGGCGAGAACTAACTAGTGCCCACCGTGTACACAGCTTGTAGAGTACGTGATAGATAAAAGTTGAGATTTCTCTATTTTGTCTCTAGCTAGAGTGAATATCTCCTAGAGTTGCTCTACCGTGTAAACTTAATTGAGAGAGGAGATTTTTATTTCAGTGAAACTCTCGAGATTTCTCTACCGTGTACGCTTAGCTTAAAAAATATTTCTGGCTGTAAGCCTTTTTAAGCCTCTTTTCTTTGGACGTCCATATTGCAATATTAATTTTTTCCTATCAATTTACTTAGCCCGCAATTTTCAAACAAGTGGCAACTCTCTAATTTTTTTCTTTCTATATTTCAAGTTGAACCTTTAGCAATACATTGATGAAAACTGCATTCAATTGCATGCATTCGTTTTCGAGTAATGCGCGTGCAATCATACAGACAGACAGACAGCCACACAAAAATTCTAAAAAATTCTATAATGTACAGACATCGACCTGTAACAATTTTATTATATGTATTGGTAGATTTCATTTATTTTATAAATTTAATACAATAACACTTTTCAAACAGGTGACAACCCCCTCAAAAATATTTTTTCCAGTAAAATTTCATAATCCTCTTCAGTTTGATACCCATATTGCAATATTCAATTTATCTTATAAATTAACTTATACTAAAATTTTCAAGCAGGGAAACTCTAAAAACATATTTTTGGCTGTAAGCCTTCTTAAGCCTCTTTCTTTTGACGCCCATACTGCAATATTCACTTCTTCTTATAAATTTACTTAACCCTTCGGAGGGCACGCTTTGAAAGTTGCACGAGAGGGCATGCCGCGCCAATTTAGCCGCAAGGTGTATCTCACAGGTTGACTGCATTTTTTTTAAATTTATGTCGAAAAATCACTCAAATAAAACATTTGAATAATTTGTGTTTATACTGAAACATATTATAAGCATTTTTTTTTTTATTTTTTATGCGTCATCATCAACATTGGTGTTGGTACATTCTACACATTGTGTAATATGCTTGCAATGTTTTCTGCATACATTTTGTTACAATTAATACAACAAATTTTTGTCTTGTTATTCCTGGTACATATTCCTGGTTTCAATTTCTGTTATGTAGCTGGTTTGCTTCTATATAAGTTTAAAACATCGCTTTTTATTGTTGTTTCTTAGAGAACGAAAAATTACACTGAAGAGGGCACAACGCCGAAACCGGTTTGTCTCCAAACCAAATTTGACAAGGGATGACGGAAATTCGTTCTAAAATACATCACATAAAAACATCCTTTTTTCTTAAACCTAAGTAAATGAATATCATAATAGTTACAATGTATACGCAAAGAATAATTTTAAAATTACACATGTCAAAATACTTTAAAAATAACAGTTTTGTTTTAGACCCCTATCACAAACTCACTTTTCCAACTATCTTAAAAAAAATTACATTCAAATTTTTTTGGTACACGGAAGGGCGCGACGCGGCAATTCAGCCGCATATATGAGACACCAACCTTCAAATACAAATACCAACTGAACGATATAACGCAGCAAGTAACAGCTAACTGTGAACCATGCTGCATCTCAAAACTTACAAAGTCACTAAGTGCCAGTGGCCGGTAACTACAATTAGTATTTGAAAACCACAAATTACAATTTTTGCGGCTAATTTGCCGCGGCGCGCCCTCCGAAGTGTTAAACTGCAATTTTCAAACAGGTGTCAACTCTCTCTTTTTTCTTTCTTTATTTTAAGTTAGACTTCTAGCAATACATCGGTGAAAACTGCATTCAATTGCATGCATTCGGTTTCGAGTGAAGCGCGTGCAAACATACAGACAGACAGACAGACAAAAATTCTAAAAATTGTTGATTTGGCTTCTTGTGCTCTAATAAATACCCCCCGCATCCATTTTTCTTTGATATCTATAATGACATACATCGACCTGTTACAATTTTATTATATGTATAGATAATTTTATTTTATTATTAAATAACATAATACAAAACACAATAACATTAATTAACATTTGTTTTCAGTTTCAGTATTCCCCGCTTAATTGCATTTCAAAAATTGCACCATTTTTGGTTCAATTAACCGGGGAATCTATTAACCGATACTCGTTTAATTGAACATTTCGTTCAATTACAAAAATCCCGCTTAATTGGACAACCGAATCAATAAGAAGAAAATGCATGTGCGCAGTGAAAGTCCAGTTTAACGAGTCTTATGTTGTACGCCTGATTCGCAAAATGGAAAATTCGTAAAATAGAGTGATTTTTGCCATATCTTCAATTAAATAACTCAATGCATTACATTTTTAAAGAAATGCTATATTTAATTCAACGACAACAAATTTTCTTTTTGTACATGTGCATACTTGCACTCACTTATTTAGAGATAATTGTTATAAAAAATTAAATAAACTTTAAGAACAAAAAATTCATGTGCATTGTACATATCTTTGATACTTGCATTCACATATTTAAAGAATATTGTTATAAAAAGTATAATAAACATGTTGCTTACGTTTTTAAAATGTTAATTGAAGAAGTCTATCCTTTTTTTGTGTATTATTTAATTTACGTGGGATAACACACGATTCCATATTCTCTAACTCACATAAAAATTTGTTTCAGAACAAAATGTTTGAAGTTCTTGTATGTATTTTAAAACTTCGAGAACTGTTGGAAGCATGGGTGTAGCCAGAACGAAATTTAGGAATATTTACAAAAAAAATTTGTTTCAACATCAATAACTTACTAACCCTGTCAGTGTGAGACTTTAACCCAAACCGTCATGTACCGTTCCCCTCCCGGTACCACCGTCAAGGATTTCCTCGGGATGATAACACTGTGTGACTGCTAAAGTTATAGATCTATTGAAGCACAAAAAACATGCATACTTAGAATTTTGAATACCCCTCAAACTTGGACTTAAGGTCTAAAAACGCGCTTTTCATAGGTTGAACCTTATAATTGTTCGTAACTTAATTTCTGTTTATCCGATGAAAAATATTTACTCGGCGTACACGGTAACCGCAACCTTCAATACGTGCAATTCCTTGTTTAATGCAAGTCTCTTTAACCTTTAACCTTTATAAAAGAAACTTCAAAACAATTTAACCTCAATCCATACAACATTCTTTGCTTGCGCATGCCACACACACAAAATTTGAATTTTTTGCCTTTCTTTGAATTACCAGTATTCTGGAAAAACCAAAAAGTGTGTTTCCGTTAAAGTGATGTGTGATGAGTTTAAAATAAAGAGTAAAAGCAAAAGTAAAGATACAAAAATTTTGAAGCCGGACTTGAGAAACGGCAAACTTTAAAACAGTGCGAGTTCCCAGAAAAGATTTACACAAGTGGTTTTGTTTTAAGAGAAAGTAAAATGTTCCCATATCTGTCCAATTTGTGAAAGCTAAAGTCCGCAAGTTACATAACAATAACCAACTGAATTTTTTGCCAGAGAAGACATACATTGCTGATGGGTATAGACCATGTCTCGCTTGAGCAAATGCATCTGGGTCGCACAAAGTTTTTCTTCTTCTTCTCATTTGGCGCTATAACCTCCGCTATTTTTTACGAGTCCAAAACAGTACGCAAGCCGTTTCGCTTCTTTGTAAATTGACCACTATTTGGAAATGCCAAGTGAAGCCAAGTCCTTATCCACTTGGTCCTTCCATCGCAGTGGGCCTTCGTCTTCCACCGTCGCGACCCGCGTTTAATACTTTTAGAACAGACGTAACCCTTATTTGTAAAAGACTTAGCCTTTATTTGTAACAATAATGTCGATGTCGTCGGCATACGCCAGCAATTGTACGCGCTTGTAAAGTTTTGTGCCTGAGCGGTTCAGTTCTACGACTCTTATCATCTTCTCCAGCGTCATATTAAAGAAATCTCATGAAAGGGAGTCACCTTGTCTGAAACCCCGACTGGTATCAAACGCCTCGGAGAGGTCCTCCTCTATTCTGGTCTGAAGCCACACTGGTACGGCGCAATCAGTTCGTTGACGGAGGGCTTAAGTCTTTCGCACAACACGCTCGATAAAATAGTTAGCACGCATTTCGGAGTCGCCTTTCTTGTGGATTGGGCGGAGCGCAATTGAACTCCAGTCGTCGGGCATGCAACTTATTAGCCCCTTGCCATCATAATTGAATAGCTCGGCTGACAGGCCGTCAGCTCTAGCAGCTTGGCTACTTTTTATCAGCATAACCGTTATTCGTACCTCATCATAGTCAGGTGCTGGGACATCCACTCCATCGTCATCGACTGGGGGTTTGGGCTCGCCCCAACATCGGTCACTAGGTCGCCATGGTTGTTTCTACAGGAGTCTTGAAACCGTTCGTAAGTAGCTCAACTCTCTGCTAAAAATTTCAAGTATTTTTTCAGTCAGCCATCATTTCAATCTCTGCGCACTCACGTATTTCGACCTCTGTCTTCATATCGCGGCAAATACGTCTAGCTTCCCTCTTCAGTCTTTATAACGGTTCCACATGACTAGGGTTCGCCCGATCGCAGCGTGGTCGTGTACGCGGCACCTTTTTTATCTGCAGCTTCTTGACACTCCTTATCGTACCAGTAATGAATGGGAAATGAGGTTCCACTGCTCGCGTATTTCGCTTTGTTGAAGAGCGCTCTCTCACAGCAGGTGTGAGAGTCGAGTGGCGGATTAGTTGGCCGTCTGTTCTGATTGTAGCTTTTCGACGTTGAGCTTTCTCTGCATTGTTGGGCGCACATTTGTTGCTGAATGGAGGCGCGTGCGTATATTTATTTATTTATTTATTTATTTATTTATTTATTTATTTAATTAAATTCAGTCAAATGAATAACAATTCTTACTGACTATAACAAAACAGCTTAGATATCTACTAGTTGACGTAATTGTAAGTAAAGTACGGATTGTTACTATTGTAAGCGCCAGGTTCAACTCGGGAATTTGATTTAATTCCGATTGTGTTCTTGATAAAGGCCCATTTTTAACGTACTTAGATTTCGAAAAACCTGCATAAAATAGTGGAGCACGTCGGAGGTTGTGTGAAGGGATACTGAAAGACAATCTTTCTAAGAGAGAATGGCAATCAATTCCGCCTACCAAAACGTTAACGAGAAAATTACAAGAAAGATAAGCACTGCGACTGTGAATAGATTTTAGATGTAGAAGCTGACAACGTGCCTCGTATGAGGGTATAGGGTCCCTAAAGTTCAGCGAGCGGAGAGCGAAATTTATAAAAGTTTTTTGAACTCTCTCAACGCGGCTAATATGACAGGACTGATACGGTCTCCAAATAAAGGAGGCATATTCTAGCTTAGATCTTACTAAGGTGATGTAAAGTACTTTTAGAGTATGTGGATCCGAAAAACATTGGCAGTTGCGACGAACGAAAGCAAGCATGGCATATGCTTTGGAAACTACGAAGTTAATATGCGTAGAGAAGTTTAATTTAGAGACAAAATACAAGCCCAAGTCTTTGACATCGTTGACGTATTTCAGGAGTGAGCCGGTAATATTATATTGTGTGTCGAAAATGTAGAATGACAACATTTATTGACATTAAGCGAGAGATGATTCAGTGTACACCACAAGTGCACATTATCTAGTTCACATTGAAGGGCTAAAGAGTCTTGCGGACATTTAATCACGGAATAAATCTTCAGGTCATCAGCGTATAAAAGAAAATTGGACGTATGGATACACGAACTTATATCATTAATGAACAGAATGAACAGCAAGGGACCTATAATGCTACCCTGAGGTACACCAGAAGTGGCTGTGAACGGTAGAGACGATACGTTATCAAAGGCAACTACGCAATGACGTTCGTGTAAATAAGATTTTATCCACTCAAGAAAGGTTGAGTGGAAGCCTATACGCGACAAGTTGAAAGTTATGTGAAACTCTGTCGAAAGCTTTCGAAAAGTCGGTGTATATGGTATCGACTTGGTAGCCCTCATGGAAAGCAGCGAGACAATCCTCAGTGAAGACAGCAAGATTCGAGACTGTCAAGCGGCCTCTTAAAAAGCCGTGTTGGTTGGCAGAAATCAAATGCTTCACAGCGAAAACCAACTTCTCTTTAACTACGCATTCGAATAGCTTGGAGACAGACGATAATTTCGAGATCGGCCTGTAGTTGGCAACATCGTTCTTGTTACCACTTTTATAAACTGGTGTTAAAAACGCTCTTTTCCAGTCATCAATAAAAATACCCGATGACAGCGACATATTAAAGATCATAGATCATAGTTAACTGTTTAACCAGAGAGGAGCACTTTTTAAAAATTATCGCAGATAGGTCATCTGAATCCATTTGGTTTGAAGATTTCAGAGACACTATGCCCTTGATAACATCCTCCTCGCATATCGTTAGCGAGCCAAAATCAAGCGAAGACTCGGAAAGAGTTGAGCCACCGAGCATGGAATCTGAGTCGAAGACAAAGTTCGAACAAAAAACTCGGCGAATAGATTAGCAGCCTCTTCAGGTGTACTGGCAGGTTTGTGGTTAAAGAACACCGTAGAGGGTATAGCTACGGTGACCATAAATATGGATTCAAAAGGAAGGACAATTTTTCAAAAATATGCTTATATATATTTACGTAGTGTAACAATATCAAAAGAGTATTTATAATTCTTAATACATTTTAAGCTTTAAAATTAATCACGTTTTATTCATCTATATTAATCTTTTTTTTATATGAATATTTATAAAAGTATAGTAAAACATATAATAATAACAAAAGCTTACACGAAAGGTGAAAATCTCTAAAAGATTATTTTATAGGCAAATTTTGAGTCGTTCAAAACGAAAACAATACCATTTTTTTTTGTTTTTTTTTTGGTACTTTTTGCAGTTAGTTATCAAAAAGCGACGTCATGAATCGACGTAAACGACAAGTTACAAAGGTATTTATGTGCCCTTTACAAAAATATATAATTTGTGCAGATTGCGCTCCATAGCATCTACATTTCTAATCCGATTTTCATTATATTTGGCTCAAAATTTACTGTAATGATATATCTTCTTTATCGAATTCTTAAACTAATGAAAAAAATAATCACCAAAGTACCAAAAAACACCTTTTTGAAAAAATCCATCCATTGTCCGATAATTTTAAAATAACGATTAAAATGCGGGAAAATGCAGGACACCTGGAGAAAATCAGTACATTTTCAGGTTTTTCAGGTTTGAAAAACTACGCAGGACCGACCTTTGAAAAACAGTACGGTCCTGCAACAGAACGGATGGTCACCGTAGATATAGCTGAAGTAGAGTTCAATGATTTGATGTACCTCCAAAAGCGTTTTGGATTATTTTAATACTGGTTTCGTAGTTACTGGTATACCGCTTAAAAAGAAACTTATCAAGGTTAGTAAATTGCTTGTTGTGAAGTTTATATCGATCAAAGTAAAAGGTTAACCCAGTAGCCTTGCATTTTTTGTGGAACTTGTTTTTGAGATTTTTGAGGCGTTTTAGTTCCTTTGTATACCAAGGTAACTTATATGTTTGACTATGTACGGCTGGAATGATATTAAGGCAGAGGTCATAAATCGATGATTTGAAAATTTTAAACGCGCTTTCAGTGTTTTTATTAGAAAAAAAATTATCCCAATCGTAACTAAGTAAAAGTGAATCTAAGTATACAAAATCACATAGGTTATAATTGAGGATTGGCTGGTCACTTCCAAGAGGAACTGCAAAGAATTCATAAAACTCTAAACATATTACTAATGGAATATGATGGATAGTTGGCAAAGAGATCGAAGTGAGACATTCCGACAACGTGTAGTTCACATTGTCACTTAAAAAGATTAGATCTAAAATACGAGTTAACTTATTACGAAAGCAATTAATTTGATATAAACCGACACTTAAAAGACTGTCAGTTACATAGAGTTCACATTCGTTTACAACATTAACTGGAGTAAGCCCGAAGGAGTTACTTAGAAATATTTCCTAAATTAAAGTCACCAAGAACGCAAAGGTGATTCTCACCAATCTTAGATCTTAGACTTAGAACATTGTCTACATGTGAATTATAGATCTCTATACCGCTATTCGGTGGAATATATAATGCGTATACAAAAATCAGGTTAACGGCACTCCGCACACTGATGCAGAGTTGGTAAAGTAGACAGTCAGAGTTTTCAAGTAGCACTAAAGATGCGCTGTATGGCAATTAAAACACTTCCACCTCTGGAGCGACCAGATTTAGCTTCATCTCTATCTTTACGAAATACGTTGTCAAGTTTAGAGTCAAAAAATTCCGAATCGTAAAAGTTCGAAGTTAGCCAGCTTTCGACGATAAAAAAAATATCATATTCCAAGTGAGAACTCATTCTACGAAAAACATCTGATTTAGTTCTCATACCTGATACATTTTGGAAGTAAATTCGTAATTTTTTCACTTCAGGAGCGTTGTGTTGGCGAGCAGACACAGGTGTGGTTTTGGTAAACCTTACATTCGATGTTAGTTGCTAGGCAATCTCTCACTTTCTTCGGTAATATTTTGCATAAACTGAAAAGGTCGCACTTTGCCGTCGGCCGGCCATAGCATAGGATTTAAAACCTTGTCAAGGAGCGTAGTCGAGACACCAAGCTTAAAGTTAATTTTCCTTAGCTCCAGTACCGCTACTTTGTTCTTGGCGAATTTGACAGAATCAGTTGTTCGTGTGACGTCATTTTAGCAAACTGTTTGTATGTACGCAGAGATGTTTATATGTATGTAAATATGGCGACCTCCATGGTTTGACAGTTAACACTCTTTCTCTCCTCCATCTCCAGTTACTCTTTCCTATTCGTTGCTATCTTGACGTCATCACCCGCAGGAATGCGCAATCTTGTATTCTATCATTCTTGAGTTCGCTACATATTGTAGCCAAAGAGATTTGCGAACTATTATCATTACATAAGGGGTATTCTCGAAGTCTTGCACGATGCACGGATTGCACGAAATGCAAAAATACTATTCAAATTTCGAAGAGTACGACAGCACACCATTGCAAAGTGGTAGCATGCATGGGTAGCAAGCAGCGAAATTATGTATCAAATACAGTAACAAGGGACAGCAAAAAAATGCAGTCAGCGAGATGAGAGGAACACTTTTATAACCTACTGAATGGTAGCAGCGCTGAAAGTAGTGAGGAAGACGAACCCGAGTCCCCAGTCGATGATGATGGAGTAGCTGTCCCACCGCCTGACTATGACGAGGTACAAATAGCGATTACGCGGCTGAAAAACAACAAAGCTGCTGGAGCTGACGGCCTGCCAGCCGAGCTATTCAAGTACGGCGGCGAGGAGCTGATGAGGTGCATGCATCAGCTCGTATGCAGAATATGGTCAGATGAACGCATGCCCGACGACTGGAATTTAAGTGTGCTCTGCCCAATCCACAAGAAAGGCGACCCCGCCATACGCGCCAACTACCGCGGAATTAGCCTTCTAAGCATAGGTTACAAGGTCTTATCGAGCGTATTGTGCGAAAGACTGAAGCCCACCGTCAACGAGCTGATTGGACCTTATCAGTGTGGCTTTAGGCCTGGAAAATCCACCATAGATCAGGTATTCACAATACGCCAAATCTTGGAAAAGACCCGCGAGAATAGGATCGACACACACCATCTATTTGTCGATTTCAAAGCCGCTTTCGACAGCACGAAGAGAAGTTGCCTTTATGCCGCGATGTCTGAATTTGGTATCCCCGCGAAACTAATACGGCTGTGTAAAATGACGTTGAGCAATACCACCAGCTCCGTCAGAATAGGGAAGGACCTCTCCGAGCCGTTTGATACCAAACGAGGTTTCAGACAAGGGGACTCCCTTTCGTGTGATTTCTTTAATCTTATGTTGGAGAAGATAATAAGAGCCGCAGAACTGAACCGCTCAGGCACAATACTTTATAAGAGCGTACAATTGCTGGCGTATGCCGACGACATTGATATTATCGGTAAAAACAAGGGCTACGTCTGTTCTGCCTTCTCGGGATTGGATAGAGAAGCAAAGCGAATGGGTCTGGTGGTGAACGAGGACAAAACGAAGTATCTCCTGTCAGCACACAAACAGTCAGAGCATACGCGTCTTGGCACCCACGTCACTGTTGACAGTTACAAGTTTGAAAAAGTAGACGACTTCGTTTATTTGGGAACCAGCATTAACACCAATAATAATGTCAGCCTTGAAATCCAACGGAGAATCACTCTTGCCAACAAGTGCTACTTTGGGCTGAGTAGGCAATTGAGAAGTAAAGTCCTCTCTCGTCGTACAAAGATCACACTCTATAAGTCACTCATCATGCCTGTGCTGGTGTATGGCGCGGAAGCATGGACAATGAAAGCATCTGATGAGGCGGCTCTTGGAGTTTTCGAGAGAAAGATTCTGCGAAAGATTTACGGACCTTTACGCGTTGGTGATGGCGAATATCGCAGACGATTTAACGATGAGCTGTATGAGCTTTACAACGATATAGACATAGTGCAGCGAATTAAAATTCAGCGGCTCCGCTGGCTTGGCCATGTCGTTCGGATGGACAGAAACGCTCCTGCTCTGAAAATATTCAACGCGGGCCGCGATGCTGGGAACAGAGGAAGAGGAAGGCCTCCTCTGCGTTGGAAAGACCAGGTGGAGAAGGACTTGGCTTCACTTGGCATTTTCAATTGGCGTCAGTTAGCACAGAAGAGAAATGACTGGCGTGCTGTTTTGGACTCGGCCAAAATCGCTTAGGCGGTTACAGCGCCAAATAAGAAGAAGAAGGAGATGAGAGGAAAGAAAGAAATATGTAGCAATTCCAACAACAAAACAACTAGCACAGGGACGCATTTATTTTGCTACGCTATTTTGCAAAATATATACATGGGTCTCGACGTCGCATATTTTGCAGCGATAGGAAATGTCGTTTCCCATATATTTTGTTGTTGTGTGTTTGCAAGTTATGCAATCCATGCTAGGTGCAATGGCTTTGCAAGATTTGGAGAATACCCCTATATTGTTTTTGCATTGTTTACTAGAGCCGAGGTATGCGAGTTAGTTGCGCATGTAGACATCGGATTCTCAGATCCATATTAGGCATTGTTTTTGCATTGTCTATTTATTCCGAATTATACGAATGAGTTTCTTTTGTCGATATAACATTCTCATCTGCACTAGCAGGCGGAGGAGGGGTGCGGATAGATCTGCGACGAATATCCGCACAAATTTTGCAAAAATAATGATTTGCCGAGCTAAGCAGAAACTCAACATCGGCTGACGTAACACCAACACAGCTTAACTGAAAAAAGTCATTGCACCTGGCACATTGCACTTTAGCTTTAGCACTTCTTTCTACTCTTAGTCCACAAACACAGGGCATTTCAATTTAATAAATTAGTTTTTATTTTTATTTCATATTTTTGTAGCCATTCAGAAATAAAAAGTCACTGTCCTGATCGGCTTAAACGTACATTAGATCCGGTCCTTTAAAGGCCAAACTACCTTGAAAAACACGAAAAATCACGGAGCGCAGCAAAAACACGTCCGCTTTCGCTCGCTTCGCCTGCATCAATATAGTGGTGGGAGTCGATGTATGGCCCTCGGGGTGTACGTATGTACATCTAAAACACTGGAAGTGTGCCTTCTGTCTATCACAACATACTCGATTTGGTTTCCCGTTTTTCGATCTGGGGACACACCCATGTAGCTTGGTGGATCTTTATTATGAGATCCTAGTACTACATACTAACAAGTTTCGTGTCACGGCGAAGTCGATCAGCCTCAGCCCATTTGTCGTGGAGGCTGAATTTTCCGACAGTGGCGCCAAAGATCCCTTCATTGCCCACCTTGGCATTGAAATCGCCAAGCAGGATTTTTGTACCAGCCGGGTAGAGGCACCTTCCCGTTTAACGGTTCGGATATTCCAGGTGCATACCCTCAAATCATAGTCCTTCCTACGTTTGCCGTGATCATCATCAAAAGAAGCGGTATCGTCCGAGGCATGTATTATTTTTTTCTTTTGACGTAGAATACGTCTCACCTTATGGAGGAGGTTATGCTCAAATGTTGTAGCTGTAATTTTTAAAGCTTCACGAAACGCTTACTGCACGAGAACTAGTGCAGCGATTTCAAGGAAAGGTATGGCGTTTGAAAGAAAAAATTCCAAGCCTATCGACAGATACATTTCTGTAAGTAACCGATTCGGTGTCTGTCGTAGAAACAATGGTAAATATTGGCTTATTTTGGGGTCAATTTTGAGGCTTTAAAGTGCTCTAGCAACTCATAATTTGCAGATATAACTTTCATTTTCGGGATGTAGGTTCTTTGGAGCAATGGAAATGTTATTGTGTACAAATTTTATATAAATTCAATAAATATCGAACGTATTAAGGCAAAAAATTTTTGCAAAAATTAACAATTTTTTTTCTTTCCAAAATTCTCGAAAACCGCTCGAATGATTTTGTTTTCCTTAGTCTAAAATTCAAGTTTTATCCTTTCGTTTGGTATATGGGAAGTATTGGTTTATATCTTCTAAGCATGTTTATTTTATTTAAGTATATGGATATGGGAACCGACATTAACACCGATAATAATGTCAGCATTGAAATCCAACGCAGAATCACTCTGGCCAACAAGTGCTACTTTGGACTGAGTAGGCAATTCAGGAGTAAAGTCCTCTCTCGACGTACGAAAACCACGCTCTATAAGTCACTCATCATGCTCGTGCTGGTATATGGCGCAGAAGCATGGACAATGACAACATCCGATGAGGCGGCTCTTGGAGTGTTTGAGAGAAAGATTTTGCGGAAGATTTACGGGCCTTTACGCGTTGGCGACGGCGAGTACCGCAGACGATGGAACGATGAGCTGTATGAGCTTTACAACGATATGGACATAGTGCAGCGAATTAAAATACAGCTGCTCCGCTGGCTTGGTCATGTCGTTCGAATGGACACCGACGCTCCAGCTCTCAAAGTATTCAACTCGGAATCCGATGGTGGTAGCAGAGGAAGAGGGAGGCCCCCACTGCGATGGAAAGATCAGGTGGAGAAGGACTTGGCTTCACTTGGCGTTTCCAATTGGCGTAAGTTGGCACAGAGGAGAAACGACTGGCGTGCTTTGCTGAACTCGGCCGAAATCGCTTAGGCGGTTACAGCGCCAAAAAAGAAGAAGATGAAGATATGGGTATAAATGATTTTCCATACCAAATCACTTCATCATCATTTTGCAAACACGTGCTTGCGCAGGAAGTGAGAGAAGGAGACAAGTATGTGTGCGTATGTATGTAGGTGTTTCGGATTATGAGTAACAGATGGCACAATACCCTGCAAAAATTTGAGGACCAGGTGGTCCATTGGGCCGTGCTTTTAAAGTATGTGCAAAAGGACCAAGTTGCATACCAGTAACTTATTATGCTGACCTGGACCACTTCAAACGTAAAAAACTGATAAATGTGTTGAACACCACCTCTTCGCGGCCGATCGGCAATACGATTCGGTTGCCGAGTGTGCCATAGTCCAAAAGGAGTAGGTGCCTAGGTGGTCCCATGTTATGCAGTGGTGGACCAGAACTGGTCCCATGTTATGCAGCGTTGGACCAGAGGTGGTCAGGTCCAATGACATCGCAATGTTAATGTTACCATATTTTCTCCATATATTTGGACCATTTTGGTTCTAGTGTTGGTTACAAGGTAGCGTGGTCCCGTACTAGTATTTAACCTAGTCCCACTTTTTGCAGGGTATTTATAACCTAATCGCAGCGTATGTATGTAAATACATACACACGTACATCTGTTGCTTGCAGTTAATGTGGATCTGTTTTTTTTAAATACTCTATGTACATTGTACATACATACATATATGCATATGAATGCATAATACGCGAAAATTTTTTGGTCACATCAGATTTGTACCGTTCGTTCGATTTTACAAAATGAGGTATTCAATTAAAGGGCTTGGCCTGTGGATGTGCGATAACTCCCTATTTTTTCAAAAAGAGTTGCCACCTGATAAAAAAATTAAATTCAAATTATTTTTAAATTAAATCAATTATTACGCTATGAGCATCGATCGAAATGGTTTTCAAAAGCTTTATTTCTTAATTGTATGTAATAGTCAAAGTTGGGGAAGAAAATATTCAAAAAGTTAAAAATCCCAAAATAGTCCTAATTTTATGATGGTTCCTTAATATATTTTAACCACATAGCGTTTGAGTAAGGAGAAGCAACTATCTGGAAGTATTTTACATAAAAAATTTTCTATCTATAGCCTGGTTTGTAGATGCAGTTAAAGAAAATACATTAAAAGGCACAATTTTTTTTTTGGTTCAAAAAAAAATTTAAATATTTCAAAAACGGTGACACTTTTACCTGAAATTTTTTTTGTTTACAGGGAGCTTTTCCTCCGAACACGTAGACGCCCCTCCCATTCTTAACGTTAAGTTTTCAAAACTTTTGTTCTCGCCTTGTTCTCTAGCAGTACGCTCCCCAGACTTTTGTTCTTTTCTTCTTATGTGTTTTATTTTTCGATTTGTGTATTTCGGCTCACCCTGGTGTTGATTTTTGTCAAGTAGTTACTTATTATCATTAATAGTACATACATGGCGCATGTGTAACATTCTTACCTAGTCATCTATACATATAATACAATTGTAATTGTCTGTATATTATAGATATTAAATAAAAATTAATGTGGGGGGTCTTTATAAGAGC
Organism: Rhagoletis pomonella; assembly: GCF_013731165.1. NCBI lineage: Eukaryota > Metazoa > Arthropoda > Insecta > Diptera > Tephritidae > Rhagoletis > Rhagoletis pomonella. The sequence goes on from NW_023458555.1 coordinate 115,848,259, forward strand.
ACAAGAAGCCAAATCAATCATTTTTATAATTTTTGTCTGTCTGTCTGTATGTTTGCACGTGCATCACTCGAAAACGAATGCATGCAATTGAATGCAGTTTTCACGGATGTATTGTTAGAGGTGTAACCAGCGTTGCCACAGACAATTTTTTTTCCTACCATAACGAACCAAAACCTACCAAACATTTTTTTGAGTTTTAATATTTGTTTTCAATGTCAAATTTTTTAAAAACATAGTTAACATAACATTTAGTAAAACTAAAACACAACTAGTTTTTTAAAAACGAATTAACTGCGAATAACGATTCATTTTACTGTACAGACTTATCCATATGAACATATGTCTCTTTACACCTACATACAAATCGTCACTGGATACGAATATAGACGCGAGCTCAAAAGTTGATAGCGAAAAAAAAGGCGTAAAAAAAATTTTGGCGAAGAAAGACTCTTAACAAAACCGCGTTAACCTCTTTGACAGCGAAGAAAGACCCATAAACTTATGTCTGCATTCGACTATATTTGCGAGTGCAACAGTATTCCCCAGAACTCCCCAAAGAGTTTTATTATTATTACGTCGAAGATACCCGCGCTGCGACCTAAGAAGATATATTGTGCTAAATCAAAGTTGTAATCACTCCAACCTTAGGCTATTTAAAAAGCTCAGCACTTTGGATGAGGCCATGTTCCAAATTTTAGATGGAGAAGGCAATCGTTTTCCAAGGTGCATCAATCTACGATTCATGCTTCGTCGACAGGCACACAGAATATACTCTGGGGTTTCTTTAACCAGCTGACAAACACTACAGTCCGTCTCTACAGACCCATTTAATTAAAACCGTACGTTAACTTGCAGTGTGCTGTCAGGTTGCCAGTAAGGGTTCTAAGTTCAAGGTGTCTTTGGGAGTTCCTGCAGGAAAGAGTTATGCATATCTTTGATTGTCTTATTCCCTTTGACTTCCGCCAGTGGGCAACAATTTGAGATTATTCCCAGTTAGCTCCTAGGTAGGTCTGCAGTGTATCCTTTAGATGTACCGCAGAAAGGCTAGGGACCATGCAAACCCATTTGGGCTTCACGCTTTGTGATACAGTCAGCCCTTACGTTGCCTTAAAACCTTTCTTGTTCATGAACCCTCCACAGCGTGACGCTATTGTGGGCTCGCAGGTATTACAAGCCTTGATGCCGTTTTAAAAGACTTTTAGGCCTTTAACGCTGCCTGAATGTCCGACATAATATTTATTCTGGCCTTATTTGCCTTCTACTATGACATTCGCGAACACAGACTTCGATTGGGAAGACTTCCGCCCGAAATATGGTTGAGCACGAGACCATTGGCAGACTTTTCTGGAATCTTGGTCCAAGAACGCCATAAATGATATCGCTACCTAAAAGTGAAAAGGCGCCAAGTCCATTTTTTCAAAGTTTAGTTTTTGATGCAGAATGACAGGTAATACGAAACTACATCGATTTTTCGTCTCTCCTGAAAAATTTCACAAAATGGACTTGGCACCTTTTCACCCTTAGGTGACGATATATGGATGTCCGTATTGCATATTGGCAATAATAAGGTATACGTTTGTACTTAGGAATCAGGTATTTACATGTTTGTGGACGCCATTATACGAACGCTCCGGTGAAATATTTGTGTAAAAAAGGTTGCTAAAATGTTTGGAGATACGTATAAATTTGCTATTTTTCCAGCCAAAATCTACCAAATCCATTCTACCAAATCCATTCAAATTCTACCAAAATCCAATCAAGCCTACCAAACTACCAAATGAAAAAAAAACTACCAGTTTTGGTAGGAAAAGCTCATGCTTGGCAACACTAGGAGTAACTTAAAATATAGAAGGAAACAAATTAGAGAGTTGCCACCTATTTGAAAATTGCAGTTTAAGTAAATTGATAAGAAAAAGTGAATATTTCAATATGGACGTCAGAAGAAAGAGGCTTAAGAAGGCTTACAGCCAAGAAATATTTTTTTAGAGTTGCCACCTTTTTGTAATTTTTAATTTAATTTAATTTATAAGATAAATTGAATATTGCAATATGGGTATCAAACTGAAGAGGTTTAGGAAAATTTACCGCCGAAAATATTTTTGAGGGGAGTTTGAAAAATTGTATTGTGTTAAATTGATAAAATAAATGAAATCTATGTATATACTAATAATAAATTTGTAACAGGCCGTTTTATGTACCTTATAGATATTAAATAAAAACTAAAATGGTGGATTTTTATTAGAGCTGCCGAAGCCAAATAAACAATTTTTAGAATTTTTTACTCTATGTCTGTCTTAGGGTTGATGATACCCGGGTAATTCGGGTAATGCCCGGGTACCCGGGTACCTCATTACCCGGGGCTTTTATTACCCGGGTAGCCGGGTATTACCCGATTTGCCCGGGTTCCCGTGTAATATACATATGTTGGTGACGGTTAAACGAAAAACACCCGGGTAATGCGACATAAAGCTTCTTGTATAATCTTTTTGGTGAGGATAAATATTTTTTCAGTGAGAAAATATTTTTTATAATTATTTTTGTATGTCTATAATGTACGCGACTATGTACACCTAACCGCTTGCCTGAGTAGACGGAGACAAGAAAAGTAAATTAAAACATTAGTTTCTGTACTTAAATTCAAACCTCTAATTTTTGTAAATGCATATACATACATGCATGTGTACATATGTATGTATGTATATTTTAAAGAATATTAAATATTAATATTTTAAAACAGGGACCGAGAACAAAATGTATCATCGAAACTAAATGTCATTGTCGAAGTTTTGTTCCCAAGAACGCGTCAAACCAAAACCAAAATGAGAACAAAACTGACGAGAACGTTCTCATTGGGAATCATATAAGAGCTAAACCCTGTGGAACGTTCCCAGAGAGAACAAAATGCGACCAATACTTTCGGGAACATTTCTAAGAGAACAAAATGCTAACAAATTTGTCCTGAACGTTTTGGCAAAGAAAAAAACGGGAACAAAATTCTGAGTAACTTACTCTCGAAGAACAATTTGGGAGCTAAAGTCCCAGGAACTTTGTTACAGAGAACGAAAAAGGAACAAATCTTCTCTGAACTATCTCATAGCGTTCCATTACTTTGAAATGTTTGAATATTAATGTTAATCAAAAACGGGCTGAAAGATAATTATCTATGCAAATAAAGTTAACGAAAGACTTAAGACACGACCTGTTTTTTTTTTTTTGTTTTTTTTTTCTGGAAGTTGAAATGGTCCAGCTTTCCTCTGGCTTAGAATTAACATCCGTGGATCTTCCTGAAACAACTTTTCCTCTACGGCAGGAAATATTGTAACGGCGAAAAGATCGTGTTTGGCCCCCGATTCGGTTAACTTGCTAGTCGGCCTTATTTTGATACCGCTGTAGTATTTCTGTTTGAGTTACTCGCAGTACCCCATAGTTGCATAGCGTATTTCTAAACCGGCTTCAGCATAACTTTGTGCAGAAGGATTTTGTTTTCTAAACTCAGCTCAGATTTTGCAGCAAGCAGCCAGTACATGCTTAATGTTTTTAATGCAAGTTGACTTTTTTTCGCTTTAATATGCAATTTCCACGAAAACCTGAGATCAAGATGGATTCTCAAATAATTGACTTGATTGATAAATAAGATTGCAAACGATCAAATGAAAATGCGTCATGATACGAAGAGTCTCCACACAAATAGTGTTTAGGCCTTCAGCCTAAATAGTTTTTCGTACTTTTGGTGAACCGCCCTAATGCTGGCATATGTACATATGTACATGTATATACACTCATACATGCTCGTGTATATTAAGAACAGCTAAGCCGTTAACTAATGTATCCCGCCGGACAATGAACCTTCGTTAAGTTTCCCTTTCACGTCAGTTATTGTCCGGCGGTCCAAACTTAGAAACCGCAAATTATATTTTTTCACTTCTGTTTGGAGATCAACGAGGACACAACGCAGCTACCAGGCCACTTCATAAAGGTAATCAAAAACGCATTTGTGTATGCACACATAAATATATATATATCACTGTCGAAAATAGTTGATTAAAATAAACATTACAAAATACTAAATCCATTATTTCACTATTTTTTTCTATTTTCTTCCACATTATAAAACACTGGTGCGTCCAATTGCGAACCTTGCGACGCCCGGGGTTTTACATTTTGGTCCCACTGAGCCGTGAGAGTTTGAAACACTAAAGTTCATCACCGCCATTTCTTGTCACATAGAGCGAGTTTTTTTGGACACTGCCACAAGTTTGACACCCGCGCGGTTTTTTCATCAATACAGTCCATTGAATCTATCAGCAATACTTGCCACATCAGCGATACTTGCCACATCAGCCGCGGTCAACGGATTTGCCCTAAACCTAACAAAGACATCACAAACCGCACCTGTGCATCAATCAACAAATACCACTTTCTATTGAGCTTCCTCACACCAAAGTCACCGACGAAACAAGGTACGTGGTTACACACATATTCAAGTGCACTTTCAAAAAATAAAAATAAAACATCATAAATCTATTTATTTTGTGAGCAATTGTGCTATATTTATATTGCATAGAAAACACACGCAATTGCAAACGAGATTCACGCGGGTGATTTTGTGAGGAGCGAAAATTTGTGCATAGCCTTTAAAATTACCAAACGAGCTAATTCCGTCTGTCCGCGAGTGACAAAGACGGCTCAGATTGGTTGCAAAGTGCACATTTTCAATTGCAGTCAATTAATTTTCAGTTGCGTTGATATCATTTGTTTAATTCAATTAGTTCAAATAATTTCCCGAACCGATTCTGTCTGTCCACGGCTGGTAACAGACAATTGAAGATACACACACATACACACATAAATGACAGTGAAAAGAGGTTATCAGTTGCAATTCATTTGTAATATATGTAATTGACTCTGCCGGTCTTTTGATTACTTCACCACGGATTTAATTTTTATTGTTAGTAAAACGTATTATTACTTGTGCGGCAATAGTTGCAATAAATTCGCGAACCACATTATAATCACTGATCGTCGGAGGACACATAACCTCTTTGTTTGAAACGTGCACGGTAATTTGCCTTTAACAATTGCACTTTCATCACAAAATCACTTCTGCGTGTGGATCCCTTGCAGTATTAATTTGCGAGTATTATTATTGTCTTGTGAACGTATTTGCAAATTACACACATACTTAATAGCAGTTGGGTGGCGAGTCACTTTTTTATATATATAGCATGTATACAGCTTTTATATATACCAATCCCTGATAATTGAAAGAGAGAAATATATTGAGTTAAATAAAGTTTTACCATAACTATTTTATATATAAATTTAACGGCTACTTCTTCAATTCCGGAAATTATATCTTTTGTTTGGCGTTTCGACCACAATAGTTGGTATCTTTTTCAGCGGCAGAAACTTTCGTTTATTGAATACTTGGCGAACAAATTCGATAATCTAAGCATTTATTTTTGTTTAAGAGTAAGGTTGCTATCACATATTAAAGCACATCGTCGAATTTATCTGTGATTGATTTTAATTCAAGTACCATTTTTAAACATGGAATCGTTCATTCGTTTGGCAGAGGCAATAATCGAATTTGAATCCGATTTTAGCAGCACGCCACCTGCAGAGCAAAATAAACATGGTCTTGCAATACAGCAAGACGAACTGAAAGATATGTGGGAAAAAACTAAACAAGGGTATGATACTATAATAAACAGAGAAGGGTTGTCGAAAGAAGACATTAAGGCCATAAGGAGAAAACATAAAAGCTCGTTCGCTAGCTATGTTAAATGCATGTCTGCCATGGCGAGTCAGTCCGAAACGCTTGTTAACGCAGAAAAGGATGTACAGGATCAGTCGGTCCGTGAACACAATATCCACCTACCTCCGTGTGATACCGATGTGTTCAAGGGTGACTATCTGTCATGGCCATCATTTCGTGATATGTTCACGGCCATATACATCCTTAACAAGCGCCTCACTCCGCTTGAGAAACTATTTCATCTCAACCAAAAGACTCAAGGGGAAGCCAAAGACATCGTGAGAAAGTGTCCACTCACAAACGAAGGCTTCCAAACAGCCTGGAAAAGTTTATGCGAGAGATATGAAAACAAGCGTATCCTCGTAAATACACAACTGAAAATACTTTTCAATTTAAATTCAGTGGATAATGAGTGTGGTAGCTCAATAAAAAGGTTGCAGCGGGATATAAATAATTGCTTATCGTCCCTAAACAGTCACCAAATTAACGTTTCAAACTGGGATGCAATTATAGTCTACCTCTGCTCCACCAAACTTCCAGAAAGTACGCTGGCTCTATGGGAACAAACCATAGACCACAAAAATGATATACCATAGTGGGAGGATATGGACAAGTTCCTATCCAACAGATTTCAAACGCTGGAGACTTTATCAGGCTTAAAAAATTCCAAAGCTGTGAGAGCGCCAAAGCCGCAGCACACACACAAACCAGCAGAAGCCTCCCCAAAACGACTTGGCGTTTTCCAAGCAAGCGTGACCAAGTTCACTTGCATAATGTGCCAGTCCAATGAGCACAAGTTACGCAGCTGTTCCCGCTTCTTAAAGATGACACCATCTGAAAGAATAGAGTTCATGAAAAACAATAACTCTTGCTTGAACTGTCTTAAGTCTGGACATACTGTGTCAAGATGCACATGCTCGTTTAATTGCAGCAAGTGCCACTCCCGACACCACACGCTCCTGCACCTTGAGACTGACCAGCAAAAGCCTACAGCGCACCAAATGCCGCCAAGCTCAACTGGTAATCGAGCATCTTCATCGAAGCAAGCACAAACAAGACGCAAGACAGGAAAACCAAATTCAACTGGGGACAAAAATGTCAAGTCTTGTTTTGCAAATTCAAATACTGGTGTGCTCCTAGGAACAGCGCGCGTAAATATACATTATAATGGAACCGATTTTTCTGCAAGAGCTCTTATTGATTCCGGGTCTGAGTGTTCTTTTATAACGGAAAGACTCAAACGCCGAATCAACCTGCCATCCAAAAGGTTGCATGCCTAAGTTTCCGGCATCACAAATTCCATATCGGCGCAGGTCAAAGAAGCATGCAATATAGAAATACGGTCACCGATTGACCCATTATTCCGGTCGAATACCACTGTGCTTGTCCTAGCACAACTAACTGGAAATCTTCCAACTACCCATATTAGCGCAGAAACTAAACAAGCATTCCCAGATTTGGTTTTGGCCGATAAAAGGTTCTTTGTTAATGAGCAAGTGGACCTTGTGCTTGGAGGAGATATTTATCCAGAAATCATTTTGAGCGGCTTGAAGAAAAATGTACTTAATACTCTTCTAGCCCAAGAAACCGTGTTCGGTTGGATATTAACCGGCCGTCCAGATGCAACAAGTGCAACCAACCATATTGCTTCATACTTTAGCGAAGTCGCCTTGGATAAGCAGCTTACTGCGTTCTGGGAAGTAGAGGATCTGCCGAAAAGCAAAAGCCTAAGTGAGGAAGACAAGTACTGTGAGGAGTTGTACAAGAATACACCTCAACGTACCCAAGACGGGAAATATGTAGTTTCGCTACCATTCAGGCAGGATTTTCCAGAGAATGTCTGCCTAGGACCCTCCCTAAAAAGAGCGTGCTCACAATTTTTCCGACACGAGACGCGATTGGCCAAGGATCCTGGACTACAAAAGGAATATAACAGGGTATTATCGGAATACGAATCGTTAGGGCATATGTCAAAGCTAATAAATAATATACCAGCAGAGTCCTCCGACAACTATTTCCTGCCTCATCACGCGGTCATCAAGGCAGAAAGCACGTCAACAAAACTTCGCGTGGTTTTTAATGCCTCAAGTCCGACGGCAAATGGTGTAAGCCTCAATGATGTACTGCTCTCAGGACCAGTACTCCAGGCGGATCTTCCCATATTAATCCTACGTTGGAGATTATATAAATACGTCTTCAACAGCGACATCGAGAAGATGTACCGGCAAATTATGGTGCATGACAATCACACTAAGTTCCAGCGCATAGTTTTTCGTACCAATACGAACGAACCGATCAGTCTTTACGAGCTGAAGACGGTCACTTTCGGGGTTAACTGTGCTCCTTACTTGGCAATAAGGACACTTTTACAACTAGCTGATGATGTGGAAAACTCCTCTCCGATAGCATCCAATATTTTACGAAGATGCATGTACGTCGACGACGTTCTAGCGGGAGGACACAGCATTGACTCTGCGATAAATGCCAGAGATGAAATAACCCAAGTGTTAGAGTCAGCCGGTTTTCCATTAAGAAAATGGACTGCCAATTGCGAAGATTTACTGAAAGACATTCCAAAAACGAATCTACTAACCGAAGATTTTCTTGAATTCGAAGAAACTAGCGCAGTGAAGGCTCTCGGCATAAGATGGAACGCCCATACGGATTTATTCTATTTTATGGCGAGACCATTAGAAGAAAGCGATAATCCAACGAAAAGGGCGATATTATCAGCTATCGCCAAACTTTTCGACCCCCTGGGGTGGCTCGCGCCCATCATAATCGTAGCCAAAATACTAATGCAGGGTATTTGGCTGGAAGGCACGGACTGGGATGAAACCGTAACTCCAACTACCCTGGATCGCTGGAAAAATTTTACACAACATTACCATGAGATCGATAACATACGAATACCTCGATGGGTACATTTCTCACCAACAGATGACGTCGAAGTACATGGCTTCTGTGACGCATCGGAAAAAGCGTATGCGGCTGCTGTATATCTGCGCGTTACACAAAATGCAAAAGTTTTCGTAAGTCTACTTTTGGCAAAAACAAAAGTAGCCCCAGTAAAGACTATCTCATTACCTCGATTGGAACTTTGCGGCGCCGTACTGCTTGCAGAAATCATCGAGACGGTTCTGATTAATCTTGACTTGGGACATTTAAAAGCACACCTGTGGACGGACTCAACAATCGTTCTCGCGTGGATACGAAAGCCGCCTTGTTCGTGGTCGACCTTTGTCGCCCACAGGATAACAAAAATAGTAGAAAAAGTTGGTAATAAGAACTGGCTGCATGTGGATTCGGCATCAAATCCAGCAGATTTAGCCAGCCGAGGACTGCCTGCTTACGAATTGGTTGACAATCCCTTGTGGTGGCAGGGACCTTCTTGGTTACAAGAAGACCAAACTAAATGGCCTGTACAAGAGGCAAACTACAACACAATAGTCGAGGAAAAGAGGGTGCATGTGCACGCAGCAACTAAAATACATAATGCAACTAATATTTTAGATAGACTTTCAGGATTGCCTAGGGCTTTGAGAGTTTTATCATATATTATAAGATTTTTTCAAAGAACCCATCCAAAAACAAGAGCTTCGTTTCGAGCCGAGACTTCTTTAATTTCCGCTGATGAAATTAAAACAACGACTCAACGCTTGATAAAAATCTGTCAAAAGCAACATTACTTTGAAGAGTATAGTAAATTGAAATCCGGGGAATCCATCGATGCGAAGAGTGAAGTTTTGCCCCTTAATCCATTTCTCGATAGAGATGATATCATGAGGATGGGTGGTCGCCTCGGCGCGTCTCAAGATCTGGCCTATAATGAGCGCCATCCAATTATCCTTCCATACGATTGTAGATTTTCTCGCCTTCTTGTCCAGTTTGTCCATGAGATTTCTTTGCATGGGGAAAACCAACTAATGTTACGTCTCATTAGGACGCAATATTGGATTCCCCGAGTCAAAAACATGATCAGGTCCGTCATCCACAACTGCAAAGTCTGCACTATCCATAAGAAACGGTCACAAACCCAACTTATGGGTAACCTACCGAAAGAACGCACAACATTCTCGCGTGCGTTTACAAACACAGGTGTCGATTTTACCGGGCCCTTTGAGATTAAGAGCTATCGCGGCCGCGGTTGCCGCATTTCCAAAGGCTACGTTTGCCTTTTCGTTTGTTTTACGACTAAGGCAATTCACCTGGAAGCGACAAGCGATCTCAGCACCCCATCCTTTCTGGCAGCATTCGCTAGGTTTGTTGGTAGAAGAGGATGTCCGAAAAACATGTACTCCGACAACGGCACCAATTTTGTCGGAGCTTCTCGATCATTACGATCTGAAATGAAGGCGTTCATAGCAGAAGCGCGTGATAAAACCATATCGAAATATAGTCATCAAACACTTACATGGCATTTTATACCCCCAGCAGCTCCTCACATGGGCGGACTGTGGGAGGCGGGTGTAAAAAGTTTCAAAAACCACTTCAAAAAGATTGCATCCACCCACAAATACACCTTTGAGGAGCTCAGTACCTTATTATGCCGAGTTGAGTCTTGTCTCAACTCGCGACCGTTAAGTCCCTCATCGAACGAGCCAACTGACTTGGAGCCTCTAACTCCCGGTCATTTCCTCACAGGCGGTCATTTACTCGCGCCACCGGAATTAGATGTAAATGAAAACCCAGCCTCCATAATAAATAGGTGGCAGAAATTAAAGGCTTTACATCAAACCTTTTGCAGGCGATGGAAGTCAGAATACCTATCCGAACTACAGAAGCGAATTAAGTGGAAAAATCCAAAGCAGAATATGGAGATTGGTGATCTCGTCGTTATAAGAGAGGACAATTTAGCGCCTAACGAATGGAGATTAGGCAGAGTAATCAACCTGCACCCCGGTTCCGACAACCGAGTGCGTGTGGTGGACATCACCACCGAGAAGGGTCAGGTAACACGACCGCTGGCAAAACTTATCCTACTGCCACCGTACAACGAGAGAATTGAGAAGCCACCGAATGCTTCTTGATTCTACCCCTTATATGATTACCTAACCCTCTCAACGAGACACCAACTACATCAATATTCCACTCCGTCAGTACCCATACAAATTCCACTTCTATACCTCATGAGAGATTCCATTGAAAATGTGAAAAAGTGTCATTGTCGGGTTTAAAATTATCGGTGAAAAATTGACGCCAGTCATATGAAATTTATATGAAATTCATATGTAATAATTGCATTTGCGCTTTATTTTAGTTTTGAGAAACATTAAAAATAAAAGTAAAAAGGTAACGAAATGCGCGAAACTACCATATAAATAGATTCACTAAATTCTCCTGTGAAAGCTCGCCGACTCGGCTATTTAGTTTTTTTTCGCTACTGTGGCGACAATTTTGTCAGAGTGACAATTGCCAGCCCATTGCCGACAATATTTCAATATATACTGTCGAAAAAAATTTTCACAATTGCCTACAAGCGTATTTGAAATATAAAAAAAGGGGCAACAACAAAAACACAACACCACCCTATATCAACTCGCCTGAGTTTCTAACAACTTATTCAATAAATCATATGAAAATCTTTTCATCACTCACCTACACATAGCAGAGACCCTCGAAGTCTAACCATTAGATAAAAAATCTCGCAATTCAGAAGAATCGTAAGACAGCTCCTCGTTGCAACCCGTATATGTCAACTGCCGTTTCCATTTAGACAGAAGGTTCGGTTCCTAAATCGAGTTTACAGAAATTATTAACACATGGTATCACGTTAAATTTACCACTCACCTGCGGATTAAGGTGTGATGCTAAGTCCTCACCTGGGCAAAGGTACATAGGTATGTACTCCTGCAGTTTATCTTTGCGTGCGAAAGTACTTGGACAAAGACTACATTGGAATGGCTTTGAGTTTGTATGTGTACGAATGTGTCGCATCAGATCTGTCGCGCTTGAAACGGATCGTGGGAAACGCGTACAAACATGTGGTTTTACGCTGCTATGAATTCGTATGTGTTTTGTTAAATTGGTATTACGAAAAAAGGTTTTTTTTTTTTTTTTTTTTTTTTCAAATCCGAACGCCGGCAGAAGCCCTTTTTGCAGAATGCACATACATATGGCTGCTCAGGATCATGTAGTTCCTTGATATGGTATATTAAATTCTGACGACTTGATGTGCGTTGTGAACAAAAGCTGCAGACATAGGGTGCGGCACTGTCGTGTTGTGATTCATGCTCTTGGCAGTGGTTGCGTTGTAAATGCCATATCACAATACTGGCAAAGGAAGGTGTTTTTAATCACAGTTTCTCCGGCAATAAATGAGTCGCTACCAAGCATGTTGGGAAAAGCAGTTGGTGCTTCGGACGCAGGCATAGAGTTGTCGGTGTTTTGCTGTTCCTCTGTGGTCATAGGAACTGTTGCCGATAGCGAATCTTTTGGTTCATTTGTCGGTTGCTGCGATAATTGATGCGTGTCATTTGTAGAAGTTTGCATTTGCAAGGCGTGTGGTGATGAAGCCGAATGCTCTTCGCCCTCCGAATCCGATTCCATAAAAAAATCATCCTCTCAACTTTCGTAATCTTGATTGGGGCTCACTTCAGTTATTATGCAATTATCTTCAGGCTCAAATGTGCCTGGGTTGCCATTAAGACCCAGACGTTGATCCACGCAATCTGCCGTTCTTCTATTTTGGCGTTCCACCCAACTCTGCAACTCAGTCTCAATTCTTTGCACATTTTCGCGAAAAGCGGAAAACGCCTCAACCATTGCAAAACAGCGCTGGCAGATGTTACTAGGCAACAACGTTGATTGCTGAAACTTAACACCTAACAAGTCATACAGCCGTTCCACCATTGGCATTCTTTTCTCTGCTCCAACGGTTGGTGGCGTTTTTTGTGCTGACTGTGGAGACTCCTGCTCAAAGATATTCACAATTGATTTGTCATGACGCAAACATAGGCGACATATGTAGTCCAGTGCCGTCATCCATTGCTGAAGATTTTTTTTTAACATGTTGCATTTCCGCTATGGGAAATAAGAAGTCTTCTTATTTATTTGAATTGTTTCTTTCTTACACTTGCGCAAGTCATAATCATGAGTTCACAAAATCTAACTATAGCATTAACATGCATATCTTACAGTTTCTAAAAATAAAATAAAATACAATTTATTAGCGTACCATGTATGTAGAGTATGTATGTATGTACTATGTAAATGCTTTATAAATAACTTAAAGATCCTGGTCCGTGAGCCTCTGCACCACGCATCAGCCGCTCCTAGGAAACCGTATTAAGTGGTGGAAAAGGATTCTGCTTGGACACCACCAATTTGTTGTGACTGTATGAGATGTAGCCCTTGATTTTACCCTCAAAAATCAAATTAGCCACTATGCAATGCGTTTCATCGATGCTCACATCTGTTTCGCCGACAAATTGCAATGCCGCTTGAAATGCCCGCAAATCTAATTGATGCGTCTATTTGATTATGTACACACGCTTGAAGAGATTGCAATAGACAATGAATTTCAATTTTTCAACCAACAAATAAATGCCGCATTTGATGAAGAATATCTCATGACGTTGTATAACTTCGTCGAATTTGCAAACATGGCCCTCTTTTAGAGCGACAGCAAGTTCATGAAACTGTAGTAGGTCAAAACGTTCGAGGTTGTCCTTCTTATGTTCAAAGGCGAATTAAATATTACAGTACGTACCGCATTGCGTTACGATGATTGCCGTCTATTACACTTTCCTAACTTGAAATTGACCTTTAAGCTGAATTGGGTTTGTTTGGCGAATCCAAACGATCATCACGCGGTTATGCCTTGTGCGCCGGACAAGCTGCCAGAATATTCCAGCAACCAGGTTCATGATTCCTTCCGTGCCTTTCGTTCACTTAACTTGAATATTTGGATTTCTTTTGAAACAAAACCGAAGCCTGGCGAGGAGGTGGAAATCGACATTCCCAGCTTGGTTCTATACGGCAGCACCCTCCGCTGGTTCGAGAGCCTTAAGCTGATTCTATCAGGCGTTACCCGTCCAACCCGACGCGGGCCGGTATTTAATAATGTGCGCCCTCGAAAAAAGCAACTCAGTCGACATTACAAAAAAGCAAACTTGCAAATGAGTTTGCATCGTTTCCAAGTACTATACTGGATGTCTCATGCCCTGCACAAGGGTTTCCAATTGAACGGTGGGCGTGTTTCTTTTAGCTCGGAATATTGTTTATCGTTAAATCCCATTGACGATGGACTTATTCATAGACCGCGTGCTGATTGGTCCACTGTGTATATGAATTGCGAATTAAACGATGCTGAAATATGGTTGAAGAGTATACTTACTGAGAAACTAGATAGCAGTTCAGAGAACCTAGAGAACCTGCCTTCAAAATAGTGAGATTCTACTTTTTAAGCGTGGCGAAAGTTTCATATGGTCGAGAGGCGCTCATACAAACCGCAAACAGCTAAGCGGAAGTAGACTTTGAATAGCTGATTAACAAGGTTGAGCATGCCAAGGCGTTTAGTGTCGTCATCCGAAGATCTATTATCTGCGGCACATACACGGAAACAGCTCATTAAGCAGTCTGCGGCCTTCTCAAGAATTTCCCCCGGCTTGCTGCTGCTGCCAAGTTCTTCGCATTTTTGCGCTAATATTCGCAAATCCAAGCAGGTTGGGTACATTATGGGAAGACACCAGTTCTCCTCCTTCAACTGTTGCAACATTTTCACAACAGATTGTATGCATTGTGATTGTTGGCGATAAGCTTGCATAAAATCGCGAGTTTCCAAGCCCAAGTAATAGAGTACTTTCGGATGCGCACAAACAATCTCATCAATGGGCGGATCCAGCATACGTTCCACGGCATTCTCTGGACACTCCACATATAAATTACGATTCATTATATGCTTGTCTTTGAGTGAAATAAAAGATGCCATCGTCTCACCATCCGCCACAGACCAGGCGCGCTGCACGCCGCTCAAGTAATTTTGCAAAATTTGGCTGCAAATTTTATTAAGAATTTGACATTTTGCAAATGAAATGATAAGAAATAAAAGACATACTCACCCATTTACTGGTTTACTCCATGTGGCGATCGATTGAATGATTTTTTTTTTCATTCAGGAAATCGTAATGTGAGCCGCGGAGTAGAAATGTCAACTTAAGTCTCCGCATAAAGCCGCTACTACATAACTTCCAGCGGCGCCATCTATTTCTCGTTTGTGGAGAAATAATATTTTTTTCACATGCTTGTATAGAAATCATTCATAAAAATAAATTTCATTAATTGCCACTTGTAGACAGAAGTAACCACACTTAAATAAATGCCACCAGGTGCACGTAGTAGGTCGGTTAAATTATCGCACTTAGTCGTCAGCCATTAAGAAGGCTATCGTTGCAAATATTTTTTGTCTTCTTTTTGCCATGTCGGATTCAAATACGTATGCACTAATTTTGCCTCTAGATACTCTACTTTCTTTTGCGCAAAACAAATTGGCTGGTACATAAGAATTTTACCAAAAATTTTATATTACACTTGCAATTTTTTGGGATATGAGCTACCCTGTTTTTGGCAATGGTAACATACAGTGGCACCTCAACTTTTTTTTTTTTTTCGGCCCCCAGGCTGTTGGGTGTCGATCTTGGCTAAACAAAAGTCTCCAAAGTACAAAGAAAGTTTGTTTTACATTGGCAGAATTTAAGCCATCAATTGGAAAAAAAAAAAATAACAAATCAGCTGAACAAAAACAAATTTCTTGCGAATGCCCTCAGTTTGACACTTTCTCATGTTGCCTTTGAAATTTGTTAGAATTGTCATAATGTCAGGGCGACATTTATTTTTTTTTGTCTTCCGGTACAACCCTGCATAGGAAAATATATAGCACCGGTGTGACCCATCAACCACAATACATGGGTAATTCTGCGTTTACACGTGCCAGTTTCCAATTTCGATATGCCCAAGAACGCCCTGCTTAGATCGTAAAATTTAAGATTTGCAAAAGGAAAACGAAACTTTCTCGCCGATCCGTTTTACTTTTATATATTTAATCGCTCGCTACCCAACAACAACGTACAAAAAAAAAAAAATATAACTTAACTGAGGCACCTAAATAAAAAAAAGCGTATTTCAGACAACCATGACCCGCTTCAGTGCAGTAAAGCGAAACGCCGCAAAGAATGCCCATCGCTTCGTCGTGCCGTGCCACTTATGTGACGCAAATCACCCAATTAGGCTATGCTCGGTTTTTCGCGCGAAAACACCTGAAGAAAGGTTAAGAGAAGCGCTACTTGGTCGATACTGTGGAAATTGTTTAGCCACAGATCACGCAACCGAACGATGTGCCAGCGAAGGACGATGCCGTCGATGCGGTGAGAAGCACCACACTACGCTTCACCTCGGTGAAGCTCGACGACCCGCAGACGAAGCACAAAAGCCTTGGAGCGTCCAAGTCGAAGAAGAAGAGCGCAATAGCTATGAGGCGGCGATCTCGCTATACGCGTCTGATTCTGGAACGGAGACCAGGCCTCTCCGTCCAGATATTGAAGAGGGCGAGATTATAGAGTTCGGAGTGGAGACTCGGCCTCTCCACCTGACTACTGCAAGGGTACCGGAAACTAGGTCTTTCCGACCTTTACTCCAACACGAGCGCGATCATCAACGACCGCATAAGCGCCAACGACCGCACAAGCGACAGCGACCACACCAACGACAGCGAACGCATCAGCGACGCCACCGAGACTGCAGAGCGGAAACTCGGTCTTTTCGCCTGCAGCGATCTTCGCGCAACCCATCGCCATCCGCATATGAAGATAGACTGGCGACTAGGCCTCGCCAGCTATCACGACCAAGCGCGTTCCGTAATGGGTTATCGGCGAAA
>NW_023458555.1:115864989-115867649 GCF_013731165.1 Rhagoletis pomonella
AACACTGGTGCGTCCAATTGCGAACCTTGCGACGCCCGGGGTTTTACATTTTGGTCCTACTGAGCCGTGAGAGTTTGAAACACTAAAGTTCATCACCGCCATTTCTTGTCACATAGAGCGAGTTTTTTTGGACACTGCCACAAGTTTGACACCCGCGCGGTTTTTTCATCAATACAGTCCATTGAATCTATCAGCGATACTTGCCACATCAGCGATACTTGCCACATCAGCGATACTTGCCACATCAGCCGCGGTCAACGGATTTGCCCTAAACCTAACAAAGACATCACAAACCGCACCTGTGCATCAATCAACAAATACCACTTTCTATTGAGCTTCCTCACACCAAAGTCACCGATGAAACAAGGTACGTGGTTACACACATATTCAAGTGCACTTTCAAAAAAAAAAATAAAACATCATAAATCTATTTATTTTGTGAGCAATTGTGCTATATTTATATTGCATAGAAAACACACGCAATTGCAAACGAGATTCACGCGGGTGATTTTGTGAGGAGCGAAAATTTGTGCATAGCTTTTAAAATTACCAAACGAGCTAATTCCGTCTGTCCGCGAGTGACAAAGACGGCTCAGATTGGTTGCAAAGTGCACATTTTCAATTGCAGTCAATTAATTTTCAGTTGCGTTGATATCATTTGTTTAATTCAATTAGTTCAAATAATTTCCCGAACCGATTCTGTCTGTCCACTGCTGGTAACAGACAATTGAAGATACACACACATACACACATAAACGACAGTGAAAAGAGGTTATCAGTTGCAATTCATTTGTAATATATGTAATTGACTCTGCCGGTCTTTTGATTACTTCACCACGGATTTAATTTTTATTGTTAGTAAAACGTATTATTACTTGTGCGGCAATAGTTGCAATAAATTCGCGAACCACATTATAATCACTGATCGTCGGAGGACACATAACCTCTTTGTTTGAAACGTGCACGGTAATTTGCCTTTAACAATTGCACTTTCTTCACAAAATCACTTCTGCGTGTGGATCCCTTGCAGTATTAATTTGCGAGTATTATTATTGTCTTGTGAACGTATTTGCAAATTACACACATACTTAATAGCAGTTGGGTGGCGAGTCACTTTTTTATATATACAGCATATATACAGCTTTATATATACCAATCCCTGATAATTGAAAGAGAGAAATATATTGAGTTAAATAAAGTTTTACCATAACTATTTTATATATAAATTTAACGGCTACTTCTTCAATTCCGGAAATTATATCTTTTGTTTGGCGTTTCGACCACAAGAGTTGGTATCTTTTTCAGCGGCAGAAACTTTCGTTTATTGAATACTTGGCGAACAAATTCGATAATCTAAGCATTTATTTTTGTTTAAGAGTAAGGTTGCTATCACATATTAAAGCACATCGTCCAATTTATCTGTGATTGATTTTAATTCAAGTACCATTTTTAAACATGGAGTCGTTCATTCGTTTGGCAGAGGCAATAATCGAATTTGAATCCGATTTTAGCAGCACGCCACCTGCAGAGCAAAATAAACATGGTCTTGCAATACAGCAAGACGAACTGAAAGATATGTGGGAAAAAACTAAACAAGGGTATGATACTATAATAAACAGAGAAGGGTTGTCGAAAGAAGACATTAAGGTCATAAGGAGAAAACATAAAAGCTCGTTCGCTAGCTATGTTAAATGCATGTCTGCCATGGCGAGTCAGTCCGAAACGCTTGTTAACGCAGAAAAGGATGTACAGGATCAGTCGGTCCGTGAACACAATATCCACCTACCTCCGTGTGATACCGATGTGTTCAAGGGTGACTATCACGGCCATATACATCCTTAACAAGCGCCTCACTCCGGTTGAGAAACTATTTCATCTCAACCAAAAGACTCAAGGGGAAGCCAAAGACATCGTGAGAAAGTGTCCACTCACAAACGAAGGCTTCCAAACAGCCTGGAAAAGTTTATGCGAGAGATATGAAAACAAGCGTATCCTCGTAAATACACAACTGAAAATACTTTTCAATTTAAATTCAGTGGATAATGAGTGTGGTAGCTCAATAAAAAGGTTGCAGCGGGATATAAATAATTGCTTATCGTCCCTAAACAGTCACCAAATTAACGTTTCAAACTGGGATGCAATTATAGTCTACCTCTGCTCCACCAAACTTCCAGAAAGTACGCTGGCTCTATGGGAACAAACCATAGACCACAAAAATGATATACCAAAGTGGGAGGATATGGACAAGTTCCTATCCAACAGATTTCAAACGCTGGAGACTTTATCAGGCTTAAAAAATTCCAAAGCTGTGAGAGCGCCAAAGCCGCAGCACACACACAAACCAGCAGAAGCCTCCCCAAAACGACTTGGCGTTTTCCAAGCAAGCGTGACCAAGTTCACTTGCATAATGTGCCAGTCCAATGAGCACAAGTTACGCAGCTGTTCCCGCTTCTTAAAGATGACACCATCTGAAAGAATAGAGTTCATGAAAAACAATAACTCTTGCTTGAACTGTCTTAAGTCTGGACATACCGTGTCAAGATGCACATGCTCGTTTAATTGCAGCAAGTGCCACTCCCGACACCACACGCTCCTGCACCTTGAGACTGACCAGTAAAACCCCGGGCGTCGCAAGGTTCGCAATTGGACGCACCAGTGTT
>NW_023458555.1:115867749-115876414 GCF_013731165.1 Rhagoletis pomonella
TTAGTGATTTACACATTTTAGTATGTAGAAACTTTACATGTAAGCTTATTTTAAAAACTAGATTAACACGATCGTCTGCATTGTCTTTTTTACGTCTTCACGAGCCGATTGCGAGTTTTGAACTAAACTGTCGTTTTCGTTTATTTCGTTCAATAGCTTCGTCCTGTCCGTGTTGCTTTTCTGTCCATAGTAGTGTTGCCGTGTTTCGTCAGGTCAGTGTTGTCCGTTCCTACATACATAATCTTAATTGATTCAAAATAAAAAATGCAATATTTATATTTATGACTATAAAACGAAACATTCGCAAACAAAAACGAACCTTATAATATATGCTGTTTTGAACTGAGGAAAACAAACGAAATGAAAAAAATAACGCCAAACATGTGTGTTTTCAAAGCCAAAATGACACATTTACAATATTTTCACTACAAATCGTAGTGCGACCCTACTTTCAACAAGTAAAGTTAAAAACTAAAATGCAAAAGAATTAAAACTAAAACGTTTTTACTCCTTCAATGCTGGTCGTCTTGCCGTGGCGAAGGGGCTTAAATGACGACATTGAAAATCTCCACAGGGAGCTTCCAGATCGTGATGAACTAAGAGAAAAGCTTCATATCCTTTGCAATCGTGAGGGAAGCTAACAAACCAAACTGGTATTTCAGCAAACTTCCCGGTTGGAAAGTATGTGGAGATAGCTGCACCAGCAACACTCTAAGCTAAGGTGTTGAGGTACCCGTGCCGATGGCTAAATGGTCAGCGGGTGCATATTGAATAGCCGGCCGCGAACGGTCCCCTCTGTTGGCCGGGCAAGGTCGGAGGTATAAGTGCCTTCTATACATATTCCGGCTCTGCGGACGAGTGACAAACCCTTTCCGTGCATACTCGTAGGACCAAATATGAAAGATTTAGACAAAAAACAAAAACAAGGAACCCAAACTGAAACCGAAACAAAACTGATGACGAACACTGCAACGAACACAACCGACTTTGGCACTTCCTTATCGGAACCCGGGCCCCGTCGTTACGGAGTGCGATGAGAACAATCAAAAGTGTTCCTGGTTGTACCAACCATAGTACACCAGAAGCACAAGCAGCAAAACATACCACATCTAAGGATGTCAAGCCAGGCACCCCTACCAGCCACGACCTTCCGTCTTCCTCCAAAGCTTCCGGCAGAACCAACCACAGTACAACGATGGCGGGAGCAGGGCGGAAGAAGAAACATAAAACGTCCCTGAACCAAATCAGGAAGAGCCGCTCCCAGAGGGCGGTCTACATGCTAGATAAAATATCTAGCAATTCGGCTCCGAGCCGCTCCTATGAGTTGAAGGGGGTAGTATACTATAAAAAGGTGGTTGAGGAATATGAGTGCTCATTGAAAGAGAAGCAATCTGCAAACCCCAATCCACCTGAAATAAAGCGAAAGAGCGAATCTCAAAAGAGAAATCGTTCACCGACGACAGAAGTACCGGTAGAGAGAGCAAGAAGCCTAAACAGGCTTTTGCAGCTGACTTCAAGCCGCTGCAACGCCACTTTAGTGACTTTGCCAAAGACAGTCTGTTGATGGCCATAGTCGACGAAAACTCGAAGATTCCGGTATCAATGCAGAAGCACCCGGAGTTTTATTCCTCTGGATCCTTTCGAGGATACAGGGTTATTAGATGGGCGGATTCAGGCTGCCCTTCCTTATTGGAACGTCTCTCACATTGTCCTCCGAGGCTAAATACTTGGGTGTCGTATAAGATACCAAGCTGAGCTGGAAGACAAATATATAGAGGCGGGTTGAGAGAGCCTACACAGCTTATTATATATGTAAAAGAATATTCAGTAGGAACTGGGGATTGCAGCCAAAACTTGTCCTCTGGATGTACACGGCTATCATACGACCAATACTAACGTATGCGGCGTTAGTTTGGTGGCCAGCACTAGATAAACAATACGTCAGGAAATTAGGCAGTATACAAAGAGCAGCTTGTGCAGGTGCTACAGGCGAAATTAAGTCGTGTCCATCTGATGCGCTTAATGTAATCCTGCATTAACTATCCACAGAACTCCATATCCGCGAAACTGCTGCGTCTGTGGCAGTCAGACTCAAAGAGTCAAGCTGCAGGAGGGCGCTGCAGCGCGGCCATAGTGGTATTCTTGACAAGCTCATCGAATCAGGGAAACAATCAGATTATATATCTCTTACGACAGATTTCAGCAAAAGCTTTCAGGTGAAGTTTCCTTCAAGACGGGATTGGGTGCGGGGGTGTTCTCTGAAACGCTGAATGTCTCTCTATCGTTTCGACTACCTGACTTTGGTAGTATCTTCCAAGCGGAAGTACTGTGCATCGAAAGGGCCTGTAAAGCACTAGAGAGGAACCGCGTAGGTGTACGAAAAGCATACATTTTTTCAGATAGCCAAGCGGCACTTCTGGCACTTGCCTCACCGGTAACAAAATCCAAAACAGTCAGAGATTGCAAACGTGCGTTAATCTCGGCGGCCGAGTTAATAGACATCACTCTCATCTGGGTTCCCGGCCATAGGAACATACATGGAAATGAGAGCGCTGACGCATTGGCTAAGGCCGGAGCATCTTTGGATGAATCCGAAGCAGAAACTATAAATTATCCACTCGGACTCTCCAATAGGCAACTGCATCTGCAATTCACACGTATGGATGATACACGTTGGAACAACCTTCAAACCTGCAAAACTGCGAGGAACAAATGGCCGCACTATGACAAGCCAAAGACAGAAGAACTTCTCAAGTAATCGAGGAATTATATAGTTAAGTTAATAGCCATGATAACTGGCTTCTTCATCAACGCCTCTTTTAATTGCTAAAAAGATATTAATTGTTCATCGCCGATTTGAAAAACTTAATCTTTTCTTAACAGGTCGGATAACGGTTTTGCCAAAAGTGCATAATTTCGTACGAATCGCCTAAAATAAGGCGTCAACCCCAAGAACCGTTCTATTCCCTTTCTGTCCCTTGGAAACGGATAATTATTTATCGCTTTTGTCTTTTCATTCGATGTCTGGATTGTGCCATCCTTTATCACATATCCCAGAAAATCCACACTTCTTTGCAAAAACCTACATTCCTTCCACTTAATCCGTATGCTGTGCTTCTGTCAAACATCTAAAACTTATTTTAACTTTTCGATGCCTTCGTCTTCGCTCTTCAATGGAATGACTAAATCGTCCATATAAATTGCAACCGTTCCATCCCTGATATGATCTCTGAAAATTACCGAAATGAACCGCCAGAATGCAACAGGGAAGTTTGTTATACCAAAAGGTGAGAACAAAAACTCATACTGGCCAGCATGCGTGACAAAATCCGTGTACTTTCTTGAGTCTCTATCCATCGGCACATGGAAGAACCCGTCTTTTAGATCCAAGGTCGGAAATACGTATGCCCCCTGTAATCTGTCCCTCCCTTCTGGGTTAATTTTATATCAACGTACTCTAGTATTGTGTTTCTTAGGATAATATCGTAGTCGATTGCCCTTTCATCTACAATGTAAAACTTCAGAAATAACTCCAACTTGTCCAGCTTGACCTGCATAATCAAAAACCTTATTGTAGCCACTTCGCTACGACATAAACCATGGTGAATACGTTTTTTTTCTTGTATACTTTCATTAAAATTTATTTTTTCATATACCTTAATCTGGTTCTTAAGCTGGCTGACGGGGTTTTTCTTGATAAAGCGCAACTTTGTTTATCTCTAAGTCCGGTATACCCTCAATAAAGTAGTCGATGATGCTTTCATCATCCAAATTTATTGGCTTAGCAATTTCCATCAATGTGTATAGATATTCTCGCAAAGTTTCACCGAATTTCTTCTTTCTATTTCGCAACTTTTTTTTGAACTTCAGGTGAACAAATTTGCGCACCAAACTCATCCATCAGGGCTTTCTTCAATGTTTCCCAATCTACTAAACCTCTTTCGCTTCTTATGAATAATTTAGCAGCGCCTTCTAGCAATTGCTTGATATAAATAAATTTGTGTACTTCATTCCACCCACCACCTAATGTCGACTGCATCCGTACCATTGAATTGCGATAAACTTTCTTCAATCTCCTTAAAAGTGAACACGGATCTTTTTGGATTAGGATGCCCGTCGACAAGGAAATTCTCACATACGGACACACTTGACAACTGGTCATCATCTGCATTATCAATACCGTAATGTAAGAGTAGTCTGTCCTGCAAGGTTTTCTTAACACCAGTTGTTTCCAACTGAAGTTCCCTAAGCGTCTGCTTTATTGTCTCACAATTCATCGCTAATATCGTCTATCTGTCTATTGTAAATATTTTCTTAGTAAAATCTGTGGTATTAAATATACTAAAAATCGTATATGGTAAAATAATTAGGTATGTTTGTACGATTACAATGTAATTTTCAAGAAATCAGTTTTAATTAATTAGTGCTAAAGGTATGCAAGTTTTGCAGAAAAACAATTTCAACGTACATAAATAAATATCTTTTCTTAGTTCACATTTCTCTTTAATTTACTTTACACTTCTTATTTTTGATTTACTTATATAAATACATATTAAATTTCAATCTTTTCTTTCAATCGCCTATTTACTATTTGCTTTGTTTACTTATCTTACTTCTTCCTTTACAGCGAAAATTTCTTTACACTGTTTTACCTCTTGTGCGCTGAAATTGCTGACTGCTTTGTTTTACTACTTGCTTCTCTTGATGTTGACGGCTGATTTGTAGTTTATTCGCCTCTCTTCTTCTGCGCTGATACTGCTTCGTTAATTTTGCTTTCGTCGTTGTTCTTCTTCAAGTTTACTCGCAACTTTGTTGTACTTCTCACTTTGCTTGACGGGGCGCGCTTCTTACTTCCTTGACCTTATTCAGTTTTCTTCGTATTTCTATTCTTGCAACTTTGCTCTGTTTCATATTTCGCCTAGCGGCGACTGCTTCTTCTCTTCTGTGTTTTTATTCAATTTTCTTTTTTTCAACAGTTTTACTATATCTTCAGCTTCGTGACTTCTTCAGATTGTGCTTTCAACTTTGTTTCACTTCTTCGCTTGACGGCGACTGCCTCTTTACTTCGTTGTCTCTTATTCACTTTTCCCCTATTGCACGAAACCGCTTCGATATTTCTACTTCTGCTGCTTTTTTTCTTTCAACTTCGCTAACAACTTATTTCTCCTTCTTGCTTCGCTTGATGGCGAATGGTTTCTCACTTCGTTGCTTCTTATTTAATTTTCTTCTTTTGAATTTTAACGACTTTCCTCTTTTTCACGTCTTCGTTTGCAATGTGTTTTTGAAACCTACACACATGGAGCAGAATACATGCATGCTCGTTTTCGTTTATCGACGAAAATAATGTACATAAGTAGGAATGTCGATTGCGACGCAGCTTCGTTTCGCCGCCAGCAAGGTGTTCTCTGCGAAAGGTGTTCGGTCCCTCTTCTTCGGCAACACAGAAAGGAGAATTCTATTTAGTGAGGGTTTTAATTAGTAGGTGCGGCCGAAGGCTGCCTACGCAGAAAGGTATTATCTGCAAAAGGTGTTCGGCCCCTCTTCTTCGGCAACACAGAAAGGAGAATTCCACTCAGTGAGGGTTATAATACCTAAGTGCGGCTGAAGGCCGCCTACGCCGAAAGATGTTCTCTACAAAAGGTGTTCCGCCCCTCTTATTCGGCAACACTGAAAGGAGAATTCTACTTAGTGAAAATTCCGAACCAAAAATCCGCTTTTATTATTTTAAATTTCGGCAGTCTGGCAGCACCAACTTTGATGTTCCCACTGGGAAAATAGGTAAGCACCTTACGAGGTAAGCCATTTTTTCTTGCAGTTTTTAGTACCAAAATTGTCATCATGGCCAATGTCATCTACTAGTAAAGCGCAAAATGAGCACCTCCGACGACACATTACGTTTTCAGTTGCAAAATAACAAGTTATTTCCAAGCGCCGAACTACTCCGAGCGACTGCTCTACATTATGCGTAACTTACTTTGTAAAGCGGATCAGAGGTATGTCTGATACCAAATGTACATTCTTAATTCCTACTTACATAAGGCGACGACGTCTTTGTTAAAGTAATGGAGATTCGGCAGGGAAATGGTAAGGACCGGCAGGTGAAGGGCAATACCTTACCAGCAACTTACACTTCACCCGGCTGTTCTTACCATGTCACTGACGAATCTCCCTTACTTTAACAAAGACTCGGCCGGCTTATGTAAGTAGGAATTTAGAATGTACATATGATATCAGATATATTTATCTCTGAGCCGCTTTACAAAGTAAGTTACGTGTAATGCAGAGCAGTCGCACGGAGTAGTTCGGTGCTTGGAAATAACTTCAGCTGATGACAATTTTGGTACTAAAAGAAAGAAAACATGGCTTACCTCGTAAGGTGCTTACCTATTTTCCCAGTGGGTTATTTTGCTATCTTATTCATCGTTTATATAAAAACTTTAACAACAACTTATATAAAAACTATAGGGTTGCTAAAAAAGGGGGCATATTTTTGAAATCAGAGGGTCCTATTCTATCCCTTTTCATCCCCCCTTATTCTAGAATTTGCCGTTCGCATACTAAAAGTTTCCCGTTTAATTTATTTAATAGTATATTTACATTTACAGTTTATTGTTTAATAGTAGTTAGTGATTTACACATTTTAGTATGTAGAAACTTTACATGTAAGCTTATTTTAAAAACTAGATTAACACGATCGTCTGCATTGTCTTTTTTACGTCTTCACGAGCCGATTGCGAGTTTTGAACTAAACTGTCGTTTTCGTTTATTTCGTTCAATAGCTTCGTCCTGTCCGTGTTGCTTTTCTGTCCATAGTAGTGTTGCCGTGTTTCGTCAGGTCAGTGTTGTCCGTTCCTACATACATAATCTTAATTGATTCAAAATAAAAAATGCAATATTTATATTTATGACTATAAAACGAAACATTCGCAAACAAAAACGAACCTTATAATATATGCTGTTTTGAACTGAGGAAAACAAACGAAATGAAAAAAATAACGCCAAACATGTGTGTTTTCAAAGCCAAAATGACACATTTACAATATTTTCACTACAAATCGTAGTGCGACCCTACTTTCAACAAGTAAAGTTAAAAACTAAAATGCAAAAGAATTAAAACTAAAACGTTTTTACTCCTTCAATGCTGGTCGTCTTGCCGTGGCGAAGGGGCTTAAATGACGACATTGAAAATCTCCACAGGGAGCTTCCAGATCGTGATGAACTAAGAGAAAAGCTTCATATCCTTTGCAATCGTGAGGGAAGCTAACAAACCAAACTGGTATTTCAGCAAACTTCCCGGTTGGAAAGTATGTGGAGATAGCTGCACCAGCAACACTCTAAGCTAAGGTGTTGAGGTACCCGTGCCGATGGCTAAATGGTCAGCGGGTGCATATTGAATAGCCGGCCGCGAACGGTCCCCTCTGTTGGCCGGGCAAGGTCGGAGGTATAAGTGCCTTCTATACATATTCCGGCTCTGCGGACGAGTGACAAACCCTTTCCGTGCATACTCGTAGGACCAAATATGAAAGATTTAGACAAAAAACAAAAACAAGGAACCCAAACTGAAACCGAAACAAAACTGATGACGAACACTGCAACGAACACAACCGACTTTGGCACTTCCTTATCGGAACCCGGGCCCCGTCGTTACGGAGTGCGATGAGAACAATCAAAAGTGTTCCTGGTTGTACCAACCATAGTACACCAGAAGCACAAGCAGCAAAACATACCACATCTAAGGATGTCAAGCCAGGCACCCCTACCAGCCACGACCTTCCGTCTTCCTCCAAAGCTTCCGGCAGAACCAACCACAGTACAACGATGGCGGGAGCAGGGCGGAAGAAGAAACATAAAACGTCCCTGAACCAAATCAGGAAGAGCCGCTCCCAGAGGGCGGTCTACATGCTAGATAAAATATCTAGCAATTCGGCTCCGAGCCGCTCCTATGAGTTGAAGGGGGTAGTATACTATAAAAAGGTGGTTGAGGAATATGAGTGCTCATTGAAAGAGAAGCAATCTGCAAACCCCAATCCACCTGAAATAAAGCGAAAGAGCGAATCTCAAAAGAGAAATCGTTCACCGACGACAGAAGTACCGGTAGAGAGAGCAAGAAGCCTAAACAGGCTTTTGCAGCTGACTTCAAGCCGCTGCAACGCCACTTTAGTGACTTTGCCAAAGACAGTCTGTTGATGGCCATAGTCGACGAAAACTCGAAGATTCCGGTATCAATGCAGAAGCACCCGGAGTTTTATTCCTCTGGATCCTTTCGAGGATACAGGGTTATTAGATGGGCGGATTCAGGCTGCCCTTCCTTATTGGAACGTCTCTCACATTGTCCTCCGAGGCTAAATACTTGGGTGTCGTATAAGATACCAAGCTGAGCTGGAAGACAAATATATAGAGGCGGGTTGAGAGAGCCTACACAGCTTATTATATATGTAAAAGAATATTCAGTAGGAACTGGGGATTGCAGCCAAAACTTGTCCTCTGGATGTACACGGCTATCATACGACCAATACTAACGTATGCGGCGTTAGTTTGGTGGCCAGCACTAGATAAACAATACGTCAGGAAATTAGGCAGTATACAAAGAGCAGCTTGTGCAGGTGCTACAGGCGAAATTAAGTCGTGTCCATCTGATGCGCTTAATGTAATCCTGCATTAACTA
>NW_023458555.1:115876514-115879028 GCF_013731165.1 Rhagoletis pomonella
ACAATCAAAAGTGTTCCTGGTTGTACCAACCATAGTACACCAGAAGCACAAGCAGCAAAACATACCACATCTAAGGATGTCAAGCCAGGCACCCCTACCAGCCACGACCTTCCGTCTTCCTCCAAAGCTTCCGGCAGAACCAACCACAGTACAACGATGGCGGGAGCAGGGCGGAAGAAGAAACATAAAACGTCCCTGAACCAAATCAGGAAGAGCCGCTCCCAGAGGGCGGTCTACATGCTAGATAAAATATCTAGCAATTCGGCTCCGAGCTGCTCCTATGAGTTGAAGGGGGTAGTATACTATAAAAAGGTGGTTGAGGAATATGAGTGCTCATTGAAAGAGAAGCAATCTGCAAACCCCAATCCACCTGAAATAAAGCGAAAGAGCGAATCTCAAAAGAGAAATCGTTCCACCGACGACAGAAGTACCGGCAGAGAGAGCAAGAAGCCTAAACAGGCTTTTGCAGCTGACTTCAAGCCGCTGCAACGCCACTTTAGTGACTTTGCCAAAGACAGTCTGTTGATGGCCATAGTCGACGAAAACTCGAAGATTCCGGTATCAATGCAGAAGCACCCGGAGTTTTATTCCTCGGGATCCTTTCGAGGATACAGGGTTATTAGATGGGCGGATTCAGGCTTCCCTTCCTTATTGGAACGTCTCTCACATTGTCTTCCGAGGCTAAATACTTGGGTGTCGTATAAGATACCAAGCTGAGCTGGAAGACAAATATATAGAGGCGGGTTGAGAGAGCCTACACAGCTTATTATATATGTAAAAGAATATTCAGTAGGAACTGGGGATTGCAGCCAAAACTTGTCCTCTGGATGTACACGGCTATCATACGACCAATACTAACGTATGCGGCGTTAGTTTGGTGGCCAGCACTAGATAAACAATACGTCAGGAAATTAGGCAGTATACAAAGAGCAGCTTGTGCAGGTGCTACAGGCGAAATTAAGTCGTGTCCATCTGATGCGCTTAATGTAATCCTGCATTAACTACCCACAGAACTCCATATCCGCGAAACTGCTGCGTCTGTGGCAGTCAGACTCAAAGAGTCAAGCTGCAGGAGGGCGCTGCAGCGCGGCCATAGTGGTATTCTTGACAAGCTCATCGAATCAGGGAAACAATCAGATTATATATCTCTTACGATAGATTTCAGCAAAAGCTTTCAGGTGAAGTTTCCTTCAAGACGGGATTGGGTGCGGGGGTGTTCTCTGAAACGCTGAATGTCTCTCTATCGTTTCGACTACCTGACTTTGGTAGTATCTTCCAAGCGGAAGTACTGTGCATCGAAAGGGCCTGTAAAGCACTAGAGAGGAACCGCGTAGGTGTACGAAAAGCATACATTTTTTCAGATAGCCAAGCGGCACTTCTGGCACTTGCCTCACCGGTAACAAAATCCAAAACAGTCAGAGATTGCAAACGTGCGTTAATCTCGGCGGCCGAGTTAATAGACATCACTCTCATCTGGGTTCCCGGCCATAGGAACATACATGGAAATGAGAGCGCTGACGCATTGGCTAAGGCCGGAGCATCTTTGGATGAATCCGAAGCAGAAACTATAAATTGTCCACTCGGACTCTCCAATAGGCAACTGCATCTGCAATTCACACGTATGGCTGATACACGTTGGAACAACCTTCAAACCTGCAAAACTGCGAGGAACAAATGGCCGCACTATGACAAGCCAAAGACAGAAGAACTTCTCAAGTAATCGAGGAATTATATAGTTAAGTTAATAGCCATGATAACTGGCTTCTTCATCAACGCCTCTTTTAATTGCTAAAAAGCTATTAATTGTTCATCGCCGATTTGAAAAACTTAATCTTTTCTTAACAGGTCGGATAACGGTTTTGCCAAAAGTGCATAATTTCGTACGAATCGCCTAAAATAAGGCGTCAACCCCAAGAACCGTTCTATTCCCTTTCTGTGCCTTGGAAACGGATAATTATTTATCGCTTTTGTCTTTTCATTCGATGTCTGGATTGTGCCATCCTTTATCACATATCCCAGAAAATCCACACTTCTTTGCAAAAACCTACATTCCTTCCACTTAATCCGTATGCTGTGCTTCTGTCAAACATCTAAAACTTATTTTAACTTTTCGATGCCTTCGTCTTCGCTCTTCGATGGAATGACTAAATCGTCCATATAAATTGCAACTGTTCCGTCCCTGATATGATCTCTGAAAATTACCGAAATGAACCGGCAGAATGCAACAGGGAAGTTTGTTATACCAAAAGGTGAGAACAAAAACTCATACTTGCCAGCATGCGTGACAAAATCCGTGTACTTTCTTGAGTCTCTATCCATCGGCACATGGAAGAACCCGTCTTTTAGATCCAAGGTCGGATATACGTATGCCCCCTGTAATCTGTCCCTCCCTTCTGGGTTAATTTTATATCAACGTACTCTAGTATTGTGTTTCTTAGGATAATATCGTAGTCGATTGCCCTTTCATCTACAATGTAAAACTTCAGAAATAACTCCAACTTGTCCAGCTTGACC
>NW_023458555.1:115879038-115882427 GCF_013731165.1 Rhagoletis pomonella
GCGCAACTTTGTTTATCTCTAAGTCCGGTATACCCTCAATAAAGTAGTCGATGATGCTTTCATCATCCAAATTTATTGGCTTAGCAATTTCCATCAATGTGTATAGATATTCTCGCAAAGTTTCACCGAATTTCTTCTTTCTATTTCGCAACTTTTTTTTGAACTTTAGGGAAACAAATTTGCGCACCAAACTCATCCATCAGGGCTTTCTTCAATGTTTCCCAATCTACTAAACCTCTTTCGTTTCTTATGAACAGTTTAGCAGCGCCTTCTAGCAATTGCTTGATATAAATAAATTTGTGTACTTCATTCCACCCACCGCCTAATGTCGACTGCATCCGTACCACTGAATTGCGATAAACTTTCTTCAATCTCCTTAAAAGTGAACACGGATCTTTTTGGATTAGGATGCCCGTCGACAGGGAAATTCTCACATACGAACACACTTGACAACTGGTCATCATCTGCATTATCAATACCGTAATGTAAGAGTAGTCTGTCCTGCAAGGTTTTCTTAACACCAGTTGTTTCCAACTGAAGTTCCCTAAGCGTCTGCTTTATTGTCTCACAATTCATCGCTAATATCGTCTATCTGTCTATTGTAAATATTTTCTTAGTAAAATCTGTGGTATTAAATATACTAAAAATCGTATATGGTAAAATAATTAGGTATGTTTGTACGATTACAATGTAATTTTCAAGAAATCAGTTTTAATTAATTAGTGCTAAAGGTATGCAAGTTTTGCAGAAAAACAATTTCAACGTACATAAATAAATATCTTTTCTTAGTTCACATTTCTCTTTAATTTACTTTACACTTCTTATTTTTGATTTACTTATATAAATACATATTAAATTTCAATCTTTTCTTTCAATCGCCTATTTACTATTTGCTTTGTTTACTTATCTTACTTCTTCCTTTACAGCGAAAATTTCTTTACACTGTTTTACCTCTTGTGCGCTGAAATTGCTGACTGCTTTGTTTTACTACTTGCTTCTCTTGATGTTGACGGCTGATTTGTAGTTTATTCGCCTCTCTTCTTCTGCGCTGATACTGCTTCGTTAATTTTGCTTTCGTCGTTGTTCTTCTTCAAGTTTACTCGCAACTTTGTTGTACTTCTCACTTTGCTTGACGGGGCGCGCTTCTTACTTCCTTGACCTTATTCAGTTTTCTTCGTATTTCTATTCTTGCAACTTTGCTCTGTTTTATATTTCGCCTAGCGGCGACTGCTTCTTCTCTTCTGTGTTTTTATTCAATTTTCTTTTTTTCAACAGTTTTACTATATCTTCAGCTTCGTGACTTCTTCAGATTGAGCTTTCACCTTTGTTTCACTTCTTCGCTTGACGGCGACTGCCTCTTTACTTCGTTGTCTCTTATTCACTTTTCCCCTATTGCATGAAACCGCTTCGATATTTCTACTTCTGCTGCTTTTTTTCTTTCAACTTCGCTAACAACTTATTTCTCCTTCTTGCTTCGCTTGATGGCGAATGGTTTCTCACTTCGTTGCTTCTTATTTAATTTTCTTCTTTTGAATTTTAACGACTTTCCTCTTTTTCACGTCTTCGTTTGCAATGTGTTTTTGAAACCTACACACATGGAGCAGAATACATGCATGCTCGTTTTCGTTTATCGACGAAAATAATGTACATAAGTAGGAATGTCGATTGCGACGCAGCTTCGTTTCGCCGCCAGCAAGGTGTTCTCTGCGAAAGGTGTTCGGTCCCTCTTCTTCGGCAACACAGAAAGGAGAATTCTATTTAGTGAGGGTTTTAATTAGTAGGTGCGGCCGAAGGCTGCCTACGCAGAAAGGTGTTATCTGCAAAAGGTGTTCGGCCCCTCTTCTTCGGCAACACAGAAAGGAGAATTCCACTCAGTGAGGGTTATAATACCTAAGTGCGGCTGAAGGCCGCCTACGCAGAAAGATGTTCTCTACAAAAGGTGTTCCGCCCCTCTTATTCGGCAACACTGAAAGGAGAATTCTACTTAGTGAAAATTCCGAACCAAAAATCCGCTTTTATTATTTTAAATTTCGGCAGTCTGGCAGCACCAACTTTGATGTTCCCACTGGGAAAATAGGTAAGCACCTTACGAGGTAAGCCATTTTTTCTTGCAGTTTTTAGTACCAAAATTGTCATCATGGCCAATGTCATCTACTAGTAAAGCGCAAAATGAGCACCTCCGACGACACATTACGTTGTCAGTTGCAAAATAACAAGCTATTTCCAAGCGCCGAACTACTCCGAGCGACTGCTCTACATTATGCGTAACTTACTTTGTAAAGCGGCTCAGAGGTATGTCTGATACCAAATGTACGTCTTTGTTAAAGTAATGGAGATTCGGCAGGGAAGTGGTAAGGACCGGCAGGTGAAGGGCAATTCCTTACCAGCAACTTACACTTCACCCGGCTGTTCTTACCATGTCACTGACGAATCTCCCTTACTTTAACAAAGACTCGGCCGGCTTATGTAAGTAGGAATTTAGAATGTACATATGATATCAGATATATTTATCTCTGAGCCGCTTTACAAAGTAAGTTACGTGTAATGCAGAGCAGTCGCTCGGAGTAGTTCGGTGCTTGGAAATAACTTCGGCTGCACTTTATTTTGCAACTGACAACGTAATGTGTCGTCGTAGGTGTTCATTTTGCGCTTTACTAGTAGATGACATTGGCCGTGATGACAATTTTGGTCCTAAAAACTGAAAGAAAACATGGCTTACCTCGTAAGGTGCTTACCTATTTTCCCAGTGGGTTATTTTGCTATCTTATTCATCGTTTATATAAAAACTTTAACAACAACTTATATAAAAACTATAGGGTTGCTAAAAAAGGGGGCATATTTTTGAAATCAGAGGGTCCTATTCTAAACCTTTTCATCCCCCCTTTTTCTAGAATTTGCCGTTCGCATACTAAAAGTTTCCCGTTTAATTTATTTAATAGTATATTAACATTTACAGTTTATTGTTTAATAGTACTTAGTGATTTACACATTTTAGTATGTAGAAACTTTACATGTAAGCTTATTTTAAAAACTAGATTAACACGATCGTCTGCATTGTCTTTTTTACGTCTTCACGAGCCGATTGCGAGTTTTGAACTAAACTGTCGTTTTCGTTTATTTCGTTCAATAGCTTCGTCCTGTCCGTGTTGCTTTTCTGTCCATAGTAGTGTTGCCGTGTTTCGTCAGGTCAGTGTTGTCCGTTCCTACATACATAATCTTAATTGATTCAAAATAAAAAATGCAATATTTATATTTATGACTATAAAACGAAACATTCGCAAACAAAAAACGAACCTTATAATATATGCTGTTTTGAACTGAGGAAAACAAACGAAATGAAAAAAATAACGCCAAACATGTGTGTTTTCAAAGCCAAAATGACACATTTA
>NW_023458555.1:115882437-115884417 GCF_013731165.1 Rhagoletis pomonella
GAAGCTAACAAACCAAACTGGTATTTCAGCAAACTTCCCGGTTGGAAAGTATGTGGAGATAGCTGCACCAGCAACACTCTAAGCTAAGGTGTTGAGGTACCCGTGCCGATGGCTAAATGGTCAGCGGGTGCATATTGAATAGCCGGCCGCGAACGGTCCCCTCTGTTGGCCGGGCAAGGTCGGAGGTATAAGTGCCTTCTATACGTATTCCGGCTCTGCGGACGAGTGACAAACCCTTTCCGTGCATACTCGCAGGACCAAATATGAAAGATTTAGACAAAAAACAAAAACAAGGAACCCAAACTGAAACCGAAACAAAACTGATGACGAACACTGCAACGAACACAACCGACTTTGGCACTTCCTTATCGGAACCCGGGCCCCGTCGTTACGGAGTGCGATGAGAACAATCAAAAGTGTTCCTGGTTGTACCAACCATAGTACACCAGAAGCACAAGCAGCAAAACATACCACATCTAAGGATGTCAAGCCAGGCACCCCTACCAGCCACGACCTTCCGTCTTCCTCCAAAGCTTCCGGCAGAACCAACCACAGTACAACGATGGCGGGAGCAGGGCGGAAGAAGAAACATAAAACGTCCCTGAACCAAATCAGGAAGAGCCGCTCCCAGAGGGCGGTCTACATGCTAGATAAAATATCTAGCAATTCGGCTCCGAGCTGCTCCTATGAGTTGAAGGGGGTAGTATACTATAAAAAGGTGGTTGAGGAATATGAGTGCTCATTGAAAGAGAAGCAATCTGCAAACCCCAATCCACCTGAAATAAAGCGAAAGAGCGAATCTCAAAAGAGAAATCGTTCCACCGACGACAGAAGTACCGGCAGAGAGAGCAAGAAGCCTAAACAGGCTTTTGCAGCTGACTTCAAGCCGCTGCAACGCCACTTTAGTGACTTTGCCAAAGACAGTCTGTTGATGGCCATAGTCGACGAAAACTCGAAGATTCCGGTATCAATGCAGAAGCACCCGGAGTTTTATTCCTCGGGATCCTTTCGAGGATACAGGGTTATTAGATGGGCGGATTCAGGCTTCCCTTCCTTATTGGAACGTCTCTCACATTGTCTTCCGAGGCTAAATACTTGGGTGTCGTATAAGATACCAAGCTGAGCTGGAAGACAAATATATAGAGGCGGGTTGAGAGAGCCTACACAGCTTATTATATATGTAAAAGAATATTCAGTAGGAACTGGGGATTGCAGCCAAAACTTGTCCTCTGGATGTACACGGCTATCATACGACCAATACTAACGTATGCGGCGTTAGTTTGGTGGCCAGCACTAGATAAACAATACGTCAGGAAATTAGGCAGTATACAAAGAGCAGCTTGTGCAGGTGCTACAGGCGAAATTAAGTCGTGTCCATCTGATGCGCTTAATGTAATCCTGCATTAACTACCCACAGAACTCCATATCCGCGAAACTGCTGCGTCTGTGGCAGTCAGACTCAAAGAGTCAAGCTGCAGGAGGGCGCTGCAGCGCGGCCATAGTGGTATTCTTGACAAGCTCATCGAATCAGGGAAACAATCAGATTATATATCTCTTACGATAGATTTCAGCAAAAGCTTTCAGGTGAAGTTTCCTTCAAGACGGGATTGGGTGCGGGGGTGTTCTCTGAAACGCTGAATGTCTCTCTATCGTTTCGACTACCTGACTTTGGTAGTATCTTCCAAGCGGAAGTACTGTGCATCGAAAGGGCCTGTAAAGCACTAGAGAGGAACCGCGTAGGTGTACGAAAAGCATACATTTTTTCAGATAGCCAAGCGGCACTTCTGGCACTTGCCTCACCGGTAACAAAATCCAAAACAGTCAGAGATTGCAAACGTGCGTTAATCTCGGCGGCCGAGTTAATAGACATCACTCTCATCTGGGTTCCCGGCCATAGGAACATACATGGAAATGAGAGCGCTGACGCATTGGCTAAGGCCGGAGCATCTTTGGATGAATCCGAAGCAGAAACTATAAATT
>NW_023458555.1:115884517-115901200 GCF_013731165.1 Rhagoletis pomonella
TTAATTGAGAAAAAGAAGTACACGCAAAGGATTTCACAAAAATATATTGAAATATTGTATTGTACTAGTATGAAAAATATTGAATACATACATATGTATGTATAGAGGGTACTAATTGTTATGGTGTACTCATGCATTTTTCGGAGTGCATGTTATGCAGGCTACTGTGTTTCTATTTTTTACTTTTTTTTTAAACAATTGTCATTACAAAAAATTTCTAAACATGTTCAAAATAACGTGTAATGATGAAATGGTATCAGTTTTTATAAAAAAATTAAACCCCCAGTAAAAATTCATATCAAAACTATATGAAGGTACAATTGTACCTCTGCGCCCGGTTAGCGTTGTAAGAATATGCGCCCGGACGAGGGTTAAATATAAAATATATCATTTTATTAGGAATTTGCTGCGAATAAACAACCAATTTATCGGCTGTTCATGAAACTTGGTAATTATTACTGGGTTTGCGTTCGTGTACTTTTTCGGAAACTTTTTCTATGAGAGCGAATTCTTAGAAATAAAGTTACTGGAGAGTTGCTGGCAATTTACTGGATAATTTGTAAACAAACACAACTATTGATGTGTATATATCTTTGGTTTCGGTAGTGGTAAAATTTGCGAAGATGTAACG
The DNA here is from genome assembly GCF_013731165.1 of Rhagoletis pomonella. Classification (NCBI taxonomy): domain Eukaryota; kingdom Metazoa; phylum Arthropoda; class Insecta; order Diptera; family Tephritidae; genus Rhagoletis; species Rhagoletis pomonella. Next base: position 115,885,149 of record NW_023458555.1, read on the forward strand.
CATAGATCAGCAAAAAATTTCGAAAGGCTAGACAGAGACGAAGACTTTTTTTGGTGGAGTGACTTGGGAACTACTTGGGGTACGGGGCCCCCTCCCCCCCTAGACTTTGAAGTTTTCCTTATATGTAGGTATACAATCTTCGATTATTACCGCAGCGACCACAAAAATGCAGTTGCCAATATAGCAACTCAGTTGCCAGCTTGCAGTTGCCATCTGGAAAACCATTTAAGCCAGTAGCCGCCCAATTGAAGTTCGGTTGCCGTAAGCCTAAGTCGGCACAGCTCGATGTTCTGGTCACATACATAAGTACACATTTTCATGAGCCTGTCTCTTCTTATTCTGGTACTTACAAATATCGGGCCAAAGTTATAATACCATTTCATGCTCATGAGAGGTATAGTATTTCAAATCGGTGAAGTAGGTAACAAAAGGCCCATTCTTTTGCAACCGAGCTACAAAAGAACACTCGCTTAAATGACTAAATACACACAAAGCAACAACAAAAAGTCTGCTACTTATCCGAGTTCAGCCAGATCGGTTAAAAAATACGCGACCTGAAGAGTAGCGTTGTTAAGTGAAAAAAACTGGTCTATTGTGAATTGTTGAGAAAGTGGAGAGGGAAATTTTTTTTCGTATATACAAGATTTATATTTTAAATAAGTATATATATTACGCTAAAACCTCGCATAATTACTAATTTCTATTGTTTTTGTGTCTAAATCCCGTTGAACTAATCACATGTGTCTTGCCAGCTATCAGCAGGGTTGCTTAAGTAGCTAAAAGGAAATTTTACCCGAGTTGAGCGTTCTTTTGTCGCTCGCTTAGAAAAAAATGCAGCTAAAATATAAGTTTAAACATTTTCTTAACTTCTTCCCAGCGTATCTATTAAAATGTCATTTTCAAAAATTTCACGCATTGCTATGCCATGTCATTCCATCTCAAACATACTGTTATTGCATGTCATTACTTCTTAGCTCAGCTGCTGTTTGCTGTTGTTTTTCTGTATTATTAGAAATGAAAAACATTAGTTTTATTATTATTCTATTGTACGTAAGATAGATATAAAAGAAAACTCAAAATATCCCTTTGGCGAGATTTTCAAAATCTGGTTTTGGGTCAGTTAAAGCCTTTCGTAACAATTCTGTTAAATGTGGGATAGTCAATAGGTACGTTCGTTTAAAATCTTCTGTAAAAAATGTCCAACAGCTAAATTCATCTGTTCTCTCACAAGAGAAAAATATCCAAAATAGTACGCGAACAGAAAATTTGAAATTGTTTACATTAACAGGTCTATTCTGCACGTTACCGAAGACCCTGTGACCAGAAAATTTTACCATTTCTTGTCACCGCGATTCTAGGTACGTTGGTAATGCAGTGAAAATATTCAGCAACTCAACTATGAAGATTTGTGGAAATTCCTGTATTGCTAATTTCACGGGGCAATATTTTGTTACCAGCTTATGAGATGGTAACCAAATTTACCGGTTGCAAGAGAGCACAGAATGCGAAAGAGGTTTAAAAATTTACAGACACTTTAATTACCGGTTATAAAACTTATGTTACCAGCGCAGAATAGACCTGTAAAAAGTATAAAATTGAAAACGTAAGAAAACAAATCCTGAACTCTTATCCTGACACAGTTCACTGACTAAACGAATAATTACTTATTTCTTAGAAGTGTAATTAGTCGCATTTTACTATTTCAACTTCCAAACCATCAAATTCAATTTAGGGATTTGCGTAAATTCCAGCCAGCTCTTCTTGATCAGCTGTTTTCTTGTTGGCAAATTGCTGTGGGCTAAAATATGTATTTATATGTATAATATGTATGTATGTAAAATATGTATGTACATGTGTAATATGTATGAAATATGTATTTTAAAAAGTAAAAAAGGCAAAAAAAATTCTAAGCAAGAAGAAAGTAAAAAGAGGCCCACTTTGCTAAGCAAAGAGCCGCATTTGGCTCAAAGAGCCACGTTTGCCCACCGTTGGTATATAGATTTTTAATTAGATAATTGTTTAATAAATTTTACTATAGTAGGAGATTGCAAAATTCGGAAAATCTCTTCCCGTATATACAATGTAAATAATAATGCTGAATGTGTTCCTTTTGGTGACATGCATAAATTTGGTGCATGATTTAATTTAAATTTATTCGGCAATGTCTTCATATATCACTTTCAAACATGTATGTATAAGCGACATGATATAAACTGGCACTTGCACGATGTGTTACATGTCGCTATGTTTTGTAGTTCAGGCCTTTAGTATATAGATATAATTGCGCAATCATACGACTTAGTTAGGCCGATCTGTAGCAGCCACAGAATTGAGCTATATATCAAACTAAAGTGCAAGCTGCAGTTGCAGTTGACCTTGTTTGTCAAAAATGCAAAAATCGGCAGAAAAGTCGATAGTGAGTAATATATGTAATCTATTGAAAAATATTAACCATATTTACGTGGAATTGAGATTCGGAAAAGTTATTAGGTATTATTCATAGTTTTAAAATATATTTCACGAAAGCAAAAAATAAAAATAGCTGAGATCCCTTTCTTTTTTAAACACCTAGGACATCACTGACCATTAAAAAGGACCCTGAATGACCGCAAACCTCAAAGCATTACACATTTTTGTATGTGATTTTTCAAATGAACGATCCAGAGTTAGCCGTTTTATTATTAGTCAAACTCACAACTTCAACATTCTTTAAAAAAATAAGTCAGGACTAAGTAAATTTTAGCTCACAGGTTATCTTTTAAGTACATAAGCCTTTACGGCGTATGTTAAGGCCTTACGTTACTCCCAAATAGATTAGGCTTCTAGGGTTAAGAAAGCTTTAGTTTGAAAGTGTGATATTAAATGCTTTTCACCATAAACGGCGCTAATTTTCAGTGATTATTGCGTTTCAGATTAAGACTAATACCAGATATTGTGAAAGGTTGACCTATACCTTAAAGATGACGCTTTTCTCATGGCCCACTGCACGAAGCTTAGAGTAGAGTAATGTCTTTTAAAAACTGAAAAATTATCCTGGGTTATCTGGTGTCTAGCACTACAAGATTAATTGTTGTCTTTCAGGAATTCTTTAAATAAATTTTGAGCTAAGTACTCAGCCGTATTTCGGGGGTTACTACTAGTTTTAATAAATTGTTAAGTTTAATTTCCTATAAAATTTACCTTTAGGTTTATGCATTTTAAGAATACATCGAAAATTTGTTTTAGAGAATCAATGTGAAATGATTGCAGGAACGATTAATCGGTTTGCTGAGCAACCATTGCATTTAAAATAATTTTTATAAAACAAATCGGCAAGTACATATCGTCCCCCGCATGCCAGAAACATGAATGTGTAAAGATTAAAATTTTGGGATTTTTTTATATGTCGAGGCCCATGGTTTAGGCCTAGTTGGTATCAAGTTTTTGGGGACCAGTCAGGGCCAGCCAGTTGGGATTCAGTTTGGGACTAGGCCGAAACTAGTTTCTTTCGTACCATGTGGGGTCCATTTGGTTGATTTGAGGCTCCAGTGGCCGTTTTGAGTTGTTTGAAGGCCTTTTAAAGTGTTTTAACGTGTTTTTGGGCGTTAGGAGTGCCATATGTGTAGAAAAATCATAAAATAAAAAAAATTTAATATACCACGCTTTTGATAAATGGACTAAAAAGTACAAAATAATATTTCTCAGTCCCATAGAATTCGTTTTGATCACTTTTGATTTTGAAATTGTAATTGTCATTATAAGCAAATTATGAGATTGAAAATGAAAAGCGTGGGGCGCATGTAATAGACTTGAATTGATATGAAAAGTAATATGTATATCGTCGTTTAAACTACAAAACCGCGTATCAACAAAATGCAAAACCGCTTATCAAGATAATGCAAAACCGCGTATGTGCATAAATTATTTTCTAGAGAGTAAAATCACTACTATTTCAAAATTGTTCTCTTTTTTATAACGCAATCGCATTTCTGGCTAGTATATTTCAGGACGAATGGATAAGGATTGAGCCAATAGCGTTTGTGTGAGCAAATCCAATTTTTGGCAGCAAATGGCAGTAACGCGGTTTTGTACTTTGAACGACGATATGTATGTATGTGGGTATAAAAATAACGACCGCTAAAAATCTATCTCAAATTTGTACTTTCGCTGTAGAAATTTTAGGTCTGTCTTATGTAGTTTGACTATTGTCAAATTAATCTTATGCTTTGTATTGGATGCGTTCCACGTTTTTCGTTTTAAATCTTTAAATTTCTATATAAAAATGCAATCGCCGTTCGGAGTCGGCGTAAAACTGTAGGTCTCTCCCCTTTGTATGATAACATCAAAGCGCACACCACAAATCGGAGGAGAGGCTCGGCCAAACACTAACATATATGTAAGCGCTAATCTATGTATTATTATTATCTTAATTTTTCAGTTACCAAGTGTATTCGACGACTGTGTGCCTTAAAAATTCTTTATTTTGCAAGCGCTAACTGAAAAATGGAGAGAGTGCAAAAGCACGGTACGTAGTTCTGCAAAACCTCGTAACTTATGTACATTTGTGCCAAACTCCAGATTTGCTCACGGAAGCTCCTGGCATGAATACTTATCATTTCATACCAAAATATCGATATATAGATTTAAAAGAGATAGCCGTTTTGAAATAACACAGGTTTTAATTACTCTCTCCTGTAAAATTTGGGCAGCCTCACACGCGATACGGGGTTTTGTACTTTAAACGACCATGAACCAAAAACTAATGAAGGTTATTCCCTCAAAATTGATATTTACAATAATTTTTAGACGAAAAATAAGAATATTTAAAATTTTTGGAAAATGGGCCTAGCCACGCTCACTAATAGTTATATGTATATATCTTGGTAAACGCTCCACCAATTTCTTGGCACAGTTGTTGGCATCGGTACAGCATACCAAATGGCCTAAAAATCGGACAATAACCACGCCCACATCCCATATAACGGTAATTTAGAGAAATACAGAATCTTCGATAAATCAGTAAATATTAAAGCTAATTTATTCAAAATTGATGCTTGCCACAATGCTTTACCAAGAAATACGTTTATGATGAAATTTTGGAAAATGGGTGTGGCACCGCCCACTTATGATCACATATATGTATCTCGGTAACCGTTCTACCAATTTGTACCAAACTCGGTATGGTTATTGTGTTTCCACATAAAAGCAAAACGTTGAAATTTATTGAAATCGGGCTAAAATTACGGCCGCTTTTCATATAACGGTAAATTTCAGATATGCTTGAAACTTCAATATTTCGAAATTTAAGGATGCTAATTTACTCAAATTGATACACCCCGGCTTACCATGTTGCGGTAGCTTTCGTAAAGGTGAAAAACATAAATTTAATACTTGCGCCGGGTATTTAATGTTTGGCTCTGCCCAAACTTAGACTTTCTTACTTGTTAAATATCCCTTTTTAAAATAAGCACTCGAATGATTTTATACTCACAAAATTATGTAGAATTTCAAAGTAAACTATTTTATACAATTCAAAAGATTTATAAAAATTTAAAGCAATGCTTGACCACAGATATATTCAATAACTGCTCGTCAAACAGATTGGATTTTTATATGTGCGCACAAGTGGGAAAAATAATTCACATTACTTGCGACAAAATTAAAATTTTTTCTTACAAATTTATTTTTTCGCATTGTTTTTACTTTAAGCTCGTGTCATGATTGCAAATATGCATTTTATCAAAACTTCTTTTTGGTTTGGGTTAGCTGGATATTTTGCTATGTATCTGCGTAATTACTTTTTCAGAATTCGCTAACCCGGTTTTACTACTTTTGGCCGCTGTAGTCCCATTGTGGGCCGTGCCTACTTTTATCGCATGACTTTCTTCGCCAACAATCATGCATGTCTACGCGTCTGTCTTCGTTAGGGTTGCCAGATTTTTTAGGCACGAAATCAGTACGTTAGACTTTTTCATGCTAAAAACTTAGTACTATTCAGGACATTTTTGTTCAAACCAAAATTATGATTGTAAATAACAGATAATACTTTAAAACACCAGAAAGAACTTGTTTTTAACAATATTTTTGGTATATAAATAAAATATAGTTTATAAAAAATAATAGTGTCCAATAAATTATTTTATATTTACGACATTTTTGAAAAGCAATAATGAGATAATTTCTATCTTCAGTGTTCAAATAGTCAACGAATTCTATACTTTTCATTTTAAGATTACTTTTAATATGAAGTTCACTTTAAATAATTTTAGTTATAAGCCGGTCTCTCTTTGTGCCAGGAAGTAAACTTTATACTTAAGATCATCTAGTTACTTTGTTTGAGTGTGGTATTGAAAAAAAAACTAAATTACATATTTTTCCAAACTGTGGAAAAGTATCACTATAAGTACGGTGACCATCCGTTCAGTTTTTTGCAGGACTGTTATTGAAAGGTCTGTCCGGCGTAGTTTTTCAAAACAGAAACCCCCCAAAATGAACTGATATTTTCCACGTGTCCTGCCTTTGTCCCGCATTTTCTTCGATATTGTAAAATTAACTTTTCCTAATCGAAATAAAAGCAGTGTCGATAACTAATTGATAGCTACATAAGGGTAAGCTGGTTTTGAAGGTTAAACTAGTCAATGCGTTCTCAATATATTGTACGGTTATGGACAATGGATGACGAGAAATTGAAGACCAGCATCAAATATATCGATAACACTGTTCTACAAATTTTGTGGTAATCGCTTAAGAAAATAAATTTTCCAAGCCAATTTTCCTTTCAAACAAGCGTTTTCGTAATTTTTTCGAAAAACGTGTTTTTGGTACATTTCGAACCTATTCTTCAATATCTCATGAAAAAATTATCCAATCAACATAAGCTACCTATAGTCCTCTTACAAAAATATATTACTTGCCGATTTCGATGAAAATTATTGGTGCTACAAGCGACCAAAATCGAAAAATTGAAATTTCAATTATTTTCTTTTTACAGTAAATGAAAATCTGATGAGAAATGTAGATGTTACGCAACACAATCTGCACAAAAAATATATATTTTTGCAAAGAGCCCATCAATACCTTTCGAACTGTTGGTCGTTTCATGAGATATCGAGGAATAACTTAAAAAGTACTAAAAATACGTTTTTGGAACAAATCTCGAAAACACTTCTTTGAAACCATGGGTATTTTTTCGTGTTCAACGACCCAACGACCAGTTTCCCTAAAAAATTTGCTTTACAGAGGTTCATATTTCGTGTAAAGTAATATGTAATATGCCTTATTATAGTTTTGAAAATATTCATTACTAACAGATTAATACCAATGAAGCAAATGTGATTTATGTTTAAAGTTTAAAATTGGACTAATAATTAAGAATTATACAGTCTTCGTTATTTGCTGCGCATTTTCTTCCATACACAAATTTTGTCAAGCATACTTTGTATGGTAGAAAATCAAAAAAAGGGTGCCCTATTCAAATGACGAGCAATGTATATATGTAGTATATTTTTGTTATTTTAATACTACGCAATTATATGCAGGTAAATTTTTTGAAAGATTGTCCTGCATTTTCAAAATATATTTATGGTCACCGTAACTATAAGGGACCTCATCTATAATTCCACATGGTTTAAATTGATTTTTTCAACTACGCAAAAACTTTGAAAGTCTAACAATTCGCTAAAAAGAGTATATAGCTCTATGTCTTGTATGCAAAACTATTTTACAACTAGCTGTACCCTGCCACGCTTTGCTGTGGCATATTTCTGTTATATGGACGATAAATTACACTGTGAGACAAATGGTAGGGGTCAGTGATCGGGAAGGGTTCAAACTAACGGGGAAAGTTATATCGGTAAAAAAGAAGTTATACGTGTCCCGGCGTTTCGCTGGGTCACGTCCAGGAATCGAGATATATCGATTTGAAGTTAGTAACTATCATATAGGGGAAATTGTCACCTTTGGTGGTCTTTTTTTGACATAACTCGAGAACCACTAGTCCGATTTAGCTCAAACAAATTTAAAAAAATTAAAAATTACAATGCCTTTATTCTGTTCATATAACGTTTTTCTATATAATCAACAGTTTTGCCGGTAAAAATAAATGTACGAAGAAAAAAAATATTTTTTGCCTAAAATATTAAATTTTTTTATTTTTTAAATTCATAAAAAATCCAAAACGGAAAAAAGGCAAGTGGTATTACTTTCACGCAAAGTCACATAACCTTTAAGCAAAATGAGACATAGATCATGAAAATCGATGGACGCGTTTCCCTTTTATTCACAATTAAGTGAAGGTATCTCATTTTGACAAGAATATTTCCCCTATATGATAGTTACTAACTTCAAATCGATATAGCTCGATTCCTAGACGTGACCCAGCGAAACGCCGGGCCACGTATAACTTGTTTTTGACCGATATAACATTTCCCGTTGGTTTCATCCCGTCCCGATTTTGACTGTCGCATAGTGTTATTAACGAAACAAAGCATACGTTTCATATGTGTTTGCTTATGTAATAAGTACTCGTGTGCACACAATATTTGTTATTTTTCCATTCTCTGCATAGATATCAAGGATATCTGGTTTGCCGACACAGGAACACGCAACATCTGAGAAGCAATCCGCATCTAAATCTAAACCATACTTTTCCAAAGTTCAACCTGGAGCATTATTGATTGTGATTCCGAATGTCAATCGAATTGGGAATTCAAACCTTTTAAACTGAATCATCATCATTAAAAGGAATCATGAGAATTCTTCACCTTTGAAAGGCCACGTTAAAATCTTTTCTTACATTACGTTCTTCATCAATTTCTTAACTGCGAGTCGCATTCCGTTGCAGAGTTTTCGCTGATTAATATTCCGCAACATGATAACTGTCAAACCTATTTTTAATTTCAGTATGTGAGGTCTCCCTGGAAGATTAATCGAGTTCAAAAATTTCGTTGGATTGTCTTTTTCCACAACGGTGTCTATCGACGTATATGCTATTTCCTCACGTTGAATGCTGGATTGAATAACATTAGTGGTATTCACCACAGTGAGCAAGTGGTCTGGCAGTCTAGTAAAAGAGCTGATCAGCTCAAGCAACGACTGTTGTCAATACCACTATTATTTAGTTGATAGGCCTCCTTATTCTTCGCAGCAAGAATAGCCCGTTCACTGAGCCAATCGTGATTCCTAAAATTAATTTTCTTAATAAAGAAACCTTCTTTCGACCAGTTCTCCTTTCGATGTTTCTAATTTATAAAAATTATCAGGCCATAAAATTCGTCTTAATCTCTGATTGACTGGCAGCTTTGCGTTGCCAATGTCCAGTTATTGTCGCGCGAATACTTCAGCTGCAGTGTATGTATGTTCGTCTTGTCGCAATGTTGACTATTTCAGGCAAGCATTTATCTCTCGTGTTAATCGAGAAACTACAGACAATGTTTTCGTAAAATCTCCTGCGAGCAATATCCCGAATGGTTGAACGTTTCCACGCAAATCCCGCAACAATGGATCAAAAGCCTCAAACGATTTTTTATGTGCCATGGTGCACTCATCCCAAACAATGAATTTAATTTTTTGGTACATTTTTTTCATACCGGATGCTCTGGAAATATTGCACGTGCGAGTTTCGATGATTTATATGTTCAATGGCAGCTAAAGAGCTGAATTGGCAATGTTTCCACCTGGTAATAATATCGCAGCAATTCCAGATGAAGCGATAGCTAAGGTAATGTAATTTTTTGATCGAACCGTTGCCAGAATCCATCTGATAAGGAATATTTTGCTAGATCCTCCTGGCGCATCCAAGAGAATAGTCCCCCAACTCCGTCATTTATCATTTGGATATTCTTCTTCTACTTTGGCTTTGTAACCGCCTCAGCCATTTTGGCCGAGCTCCACAAAGAACGCCAGTCATTTCTCTCTGTGCCAACTTGGTCTCTCCATTGCCATGGGTACTTCCTATTCGTCTGCTACAACCATCGGCTTGCGAGTTGAATTCTTTTACACCTGCAACTTCGGTTCCTATTGAACGACATGTCTAAGCCAGCGGAGTCGCTCGGGCATGATGAGAGACTTATAGTGTGCGGTTTTTGTACGTCGAGAAAGGACTTTACTCCCCAATTGCCTACTCAGTCCAAAGCAGCACCTGTTGGCAAGAGTAATTCTGCGTGGGTTTTCCATGCTGATATTTTTATCGGTGATAGTGCTGGTTCCCTAGTAAATGAAATTCTCCACTTTCCCGAAATTATAACTGTCAACAGTGACGTGGGTTCCAAGGCGCGAACGCGGTGACTGGAGATACTTCGTCGTCCTCGTTTACCACCAGGCGCATTTGCTTTGCTTCCTTAACCAGCTTGGAAAAGGCAGAAGAGACTTCACTATTTTTGTTGCCGTTGATGTCGATGTCATCGGCACACGCCAGAAACTACACGCCCTTGTAAAAAAAATGTTCCTACATGGTTCAGTTCTGCAGCTCTTATTATCTTAACATTTGCATCATGCGATCGTAAATGCTCTTCTGCTTTCGCTTTAATTTGGGAATCCTTGATTGGGAATAGGAGTTCACAATAGTAATGATAATCATAATCATAATAATATTATCTCTGGTTATTCAAAATTTCTTTACTCGCAATATACGTAGTAGGCCTTGGCGACCCCAAACGAAATTGCTTACGATTAAAAGTTGACTGATTGATTGATTTTCAAGAGTTTTATACCATTTCTACGAAAAATTGTTTTTTCTCCATATAAAATACATGGAAAACTTTGAACGCTTTGAGCACTCCCTAAATATTTTTTGATTTCAAAATAAAAAATAGGGAAATATTTTTTTCGATATGGATCAATCCTAGGGTGTGCCGGCATTAAAACTCCGACTTTATTTTTTGGACCACTCTAATGTACACATGTATTTATTAGAAACTGTCATAAATTTTCCCGCCAAATTAACTACTTTTAACTTCCCCTCCAAACAGTTTTACTGCTTTGAGGTTGAACTCAATTCTATTGAAAAGAGCGCGGGTACTTTTTTCCCGTATTCAACCAGTAACGTCCGTCAGCCACCACACATCGTCCGTACCCGCTCTACATTTGTACATATCCATAAAAAAATGATAATAAATCAAACATATTTGACAAGGGACTAATTTTTCGTTGGTTTATTTATTTTGTCGCTTTATATTAAAAATACATTGGCGCAACATACTAAGCTTTCGAGTTTAAATTTCCAATAGTCATCTATCTTAAACTTCCTTAATTTAATACCTATATTTTATTAAGTCATTTATTTTATCAATTATGTAAATTTAGTTAAATTTTCAAACAGGTGGCACCCCTCCTCAAATATATTTTCGGCATAAACCTTAATATTGAAATACTTAATTTATTTATTTTTGTAATATAAATGATCCTGCTATGATACCGAACAATACAAAAAAAAATATTCAAATCAGTTCAGCTGTTCTCGAGTTTCGATGACCGTGACAAAGGAACACAACATTTTTATATATACAAATAAAGATTTTTAAATGCCTTTAGTTTGGTACCGATATTGTAACATTTCATTTATTTTACCAATTTAGTTGAGATAAATTTTCAAACAGGTGGCAACCCTCTACAAAGAAACTTTCTACTGTAGGACTTTTAAAAACTCTTTAGTTCGCTACCCACATTGCAATATTTCATTTGTTTAATTAATATAACTGAGTTAAAATTTTCAAATAGGTGGCAATCCTGCACAAAAGTATTTCCTAAAGTTTTCTTTCTTCATCCTCTTTAATTTGATACCTATTTCAATTATATTGAGTTAAATTTTCAAACGGGTGGCAACACTCCTCAGGCATATTTTCGGCTGTAAGCCTTCTTAAAAATCTAAAGTTTGATACCCAAATTACCGTATTTCATTTATTTTATCAAAATAACTGAGTTTAAATTTTCAAAGATGTGGCAACTTTACTCAAAAATATTTCCAGCAGCTATCTTTCTTAAACCTCTTGAATTTAATATCTATATTGTAATATATCATTTAGTTTATCAATAAAATTGCGCTTAATTTTTTAACAGGTGGCAACCCTCCTTTAAAATATTTTCGACTGTAAGCCTTCTTAAAATTCTTTAGTTTGATATCCACATGGCAATATTTAATGTACTTTATCAATTTAACTGAGTTAAAATTTAAAAATTGGCGGCAACCCTTCTCCAAAATATTTCCAACAGATATCTTTCTTAAACTTCTTTTATTTGATACCCATAATGTAATATTTCATTTATTCTATCGATGTAATTTAGTTAAATTTTCAAACAGGTGGCAACACTCTTCAAACATATTTTCGGCTGTACGCCTTCTTAAAACTTTTTAGTTTGATACCCATATTGTAATAATTTATTTATTTTATCAATATAATTGGGTTTAAAAATTGTCAAATAGGTGGCAACCCTCCAATTTTTTGCGATATCATTGGTTCTGGTATTATACCGAACAATACAAAAAAAAATTATTCAAATCGGTTCAGCCGTTCTCGAGTTTTGACGACCGTGACATACGAACACAACATATTTATTAATATAGATGTTAGTAAATTGTGAAAAAAAGAGTTTTAAGTTATAGGCGAAAGCTATCCAAATATCCAACTTGTTATTAAACTGAACGTTATTTTCGAGATAACTAGCGTCACTCGACAAAAAAACGTCAGCCTTCTTTTTAAATAATTTAAGCTCCATCATATTATCGCAACTGGTACGTAACGACCCGGCGATATGCCCATAAAACGATTGAACTTTAAACTTTAAAAGATTTAAACTTTTTGTTGTATTAATTTCTTAGGCATATGAAACATTATCTGAAATATATCAACTATAATTAAATTATTTTCTTCTTACTTTTTACAGTACAGCTTAAGGAAGTTCCAACGTTATGTAAAAACCTCAAGAAAATCCTAAAGTATTTTGTTTGAATTGAAAATTCAGTACAAATCAGTACGAATTTTGAAAAAATTAGGACATTAGCGTACTGATTGCAAAATGAATAAAATCAGTACAAGAGTTGAAAAATCAGTACTGTACTGATAAAAGCTGTACGTCTGGCAACCGTAGTCTTCGTCTCAAAAATGATACAAAAGAAAGATTGCGTCCTGAGTCTCGCCGTGCTTCACTGCGTCTTAAAAAGTATTTTTACGTTGGTCCTCCCTCCCAGAACACTTATGGCGTCATTCATAAAAAATAAAATAGGATTAAAGAGCTTTATGAAGTGAGATTTTCAAGCAAATTTTCGATTTATGAAGAATTTTTTATGAATGTTGGTGTTAGGTAATATGCTTTCGTAGATATTTTGAAGGAAGTTATCTGTTTAAGTGACTTAAGGGCTAACTATAATATGAATAAGCAAGCGTATGCAAACGTGCGAACATAACATAACATAAATCCTATTCTGAAACTATAATGTGCTTAACATCAAGTTTCGCCAAGTTTCGCCAAACGTCATTTGCTTATGGAAAGAGCGATACTGATCGCACCTTCCGTACGGAATCAGCTGTTTGTCCTCGTACGTATGTATGTACATATGTAACACATGCAGTGTTGCCGCATTGCCATTTTTTTTACCGAAATTGGTAATTTTTTTCTTTATTTATCATATTTGGTAATTTGGTAACTTTTTTTCCACTTGGTAACTTGCCCTACATGTAACACAGGTCAAAAGAAGTTCTGGTTCCACATTAGGAAGTGGGCTGTAACAGAAACACCAGGTTATTCTGAAAGTTTCGCAAGGCGAACAGTTCTTCGGCGTTTCTAGGTTACTGTAATTGTGTGATCTACAACAAACTGCTTGATAGTGGCTATTGTTATATCTAATTAAATGTGGCAACACTGAACTCATGTAAGTAAAATATAGCCACCTAAAAGTCTACACTACGTTGCTGATGCATTTGACAGACTTTTCGTTCATTTTCTGACAGTCAGTTACGGCAGCTTGTTCATATTATATTTAGCCCTTGATTCACAAATTTGTAAGAAGAACTCAAACAACGGTAATATTCAGAATATGGTCTTATATACTACATGAAATATTATAGTTAGCCCTTTATGCATTTCCCGCATAAACAAAGAACAGCGAACACCTACACGCATTTATATTGCATTCCCGCATAAACCAAGTGCATCGAACAAACACACGCACTCGTGTTTAAAAGTAATTCGCTCGTTCTTAATTGGGTATGCATTTTTTATGCAAATATCTCTTCGCTGAACTTAGTGAAGTGATAAGTCGCTGGCATTTTCAGCTATTCTCAACGCTAAACCAGCTTGGCTCATCACAAAGATCAATACTCCTATGCTTGACACCTCCCTCACCCCATGGTCAACGCTAAACCAGCTTGGCTCATCACAATGGTCAACGCTCAACCAGCTTTAAGCATCGCTGCCACTCCACTCCTGGAGTAATTTTTGGTATGGTAGTAAGCTACGGCTTACAAGCCACACTGGGGCTCTGCATGAATGCATCCCTGAATAAATCCCAGCTCATTGCACAGCAGCCTACGGCAGCTAGACTCCAATGGAGTCCCCCAATTAATACATGGTAAAAGGGTCACATCTTGCGCTACCGCTTCATCAGCCTGCCCGCATATCTCACTCTCTCTCTCTTGCTCTCTCGCATAGCAGGCATATGGAGTGCGTGGTTGGCTTGATGTGCACCTATACACCATACGGGCTCATTAAGCTCGATACATAACCACTCGCAAAGGTAATCCCTACCTCCTCTACTAATCTAACTCGACCACAACTCTAAAACTGGTCTCCCGCTCTCCCTCAGCTAAACAGTATCATATACCTCAAACCTACATATCGGGCACTTTCCTTAAACGTGTACTAATTCAATATCTACCTTTTCTTATCAATTTAACTGAATTAAATTTTTCAAATACATATGTAGGTGGCAACCAGCTTCAAAATTTTTTTTCAACATTAAAGTTTCGTAACCCTTTCCGGTCAAATCCGTCCCCGATTAATATAAAAATTTTTCCTCTTAATTACAAAAGTAAAAAAAATATTCAAAAGTTGTTTTCGGTAGCTATTAGGGCTACCTCAAATTTGTGCAAATATTGTACAAAAGTCAAAAAGTACAAGAAAACTCAATAAATATTTCACTAAGTTTGACGGAATAAAACTTTTATTTCATTGAAAATGAACTTATGTATGTACAAAATAATTGATTTTACTGCAGATATGTTGGAAGGAATATTTTATATCTTTTTAAGTAGCTTTAGTTAAGATTTGCATTAAAAAATTTTAAATTTTCTCCATGAGAAGAGAGTTATATAAGAAATTTTGAAAAATTTCACATACAAATACAAATGACCCGTCTTAATACACCTTCCTGGTTTTTCTGCCTTCAGTAGATCAAGAAATCAAAAACCTAGCCTTTACTGCAACAACAGCGTACAAGCTCTTCAAAAATCACGGCAAAAACCACCTTAATTGCCTGTTCAACTGCAACTTTTGCGGACGTTTGTACAATATTTTGTACAATATATTACAATATATTGTACAAGACACTTACAACCTTTCAGTGTAGATGTACAATATATTGTACTTTTTTTTGAAAACTCGGGAAAAATATTTTAAATCATGAGAGTTTAATTTTAGCATTTTTATATAATAAAATGCTTTTTATATTTCCGCACTATGTGATTTTATTAGCGATTTTACTTGACTTTTTACCACAACTTGCGTATCACTAAAATTTTATAAAATGGTATATTTATAAATTTAATTTTAAAAATATTTTTGAAACGTTTTCGATTTTGAAATTTACGTGAACTATTCGGGACATTCCAAAACTTCATAAAGTTTAATTTGTTTTAAAAAATATTAATAAGATTTTTAGTAGCACGCTTCCAATGGTAAACAAAATTAAATGTACAATAAATTGTACAAATGCGGGGAAAGGGTTAAGTCTCTTTAGTTTAATACCAGTATTGGAATATGTAATTAATTTTATCAATTCAAAGTAATAACTTTATTGAGCTTTGTACCACGATTGTTTATTAGGAAAAATTGAAAAAGCAACAAAGTCTAAGCGGTAGAAG
>NW_023458555.1:115901300-115904706 GCF_013731165.1 Rhagoletis pomonella
TTTTTCTAGACTTCAGCAGAGATCGAACCTGCGAATTCGATGTTCAAAGTCAAAAATAAAATGTTAACAAGCCACAATAACATTGACAAAGTAATAACATTTTTCAAACAGGTGGCAAAACCCTTAATAGCAGATTCGGCAATAAAACTTCCCAACCTCTTTGGTTTGATACCCATAATCCAATTTACTTCATTTATTTATTAACGTGTTAAGTACAGTAAAACGCGAGGTCTTTTCAATGTACAAATAATCTAAAAAATTACAAAATTAACTTCAACTAAAATCAAATTAAATAAAGTACAGAAAAATATAGTAATAGTAACAATCAATTACATTAAATTAAAATTGTCTAATAAAATTTTTTTTCTGACACCCATATTGCACAATTTACTTTATTTTAGCAACTATCTTAAACAGCAATTTCCAAGCAGGTGGCAACTCTCAATTTTTTTTTTCTATATTTTAAGGTAGACCTCCGGAAACAAATCGATGAAACCCGCATTCAATTCCCTGCATTCGTTTTCGAGTGACAGCCATATTGCAATATGTATTTTCTTTATCGCATCAATTTACTGAAACTGCAATTTTAAAACAGGTGGTAACTCTCCAATTTTTTTTCTATATTTTAAGTTAGACCTCTACCAATATAACTGTGGAAACCAAATTCGATTTCATATATTAGTTTGCGAGTGATGCAGACAGACACACAACCTACAACAAAAATATTTTGGTCTGTAAGTTTTCTTAAACTTCTTTCTTTTGACACCCAAACTCATTATTTTCATTATCTTATCACTTAACTTAAACAGCGGGTCTCAAACAGGTGGCAACCCTCCTCAAAAGTATTTTCTGCAGTAAACATTCCTAAACCTCTTCAGCTTGATATCAATATTGCAATATTAAATTTATCTCATCAATTAAATTAACGAAAAATGACACTAAAAATGGCATAACGTCGAAACCGGTTTGTCTCCAAACCTAAGTTGACAAGGGATGACGGAAAATCGTTCCACATTAAATAAATTAAATTAAATTAAAATTTCAACCAGGTGACAACCTTCCACAAAAATAATTCCACCTGTAAGCCTTTTTAAACCTTTTTATTACGCCCAAACTGCATGATCTTCATCATTTGAGCGAATTTCTTAAAAATCAATTTTCAAACAGGTGGTAACTCTCAAATTTTTTTTCTTTCTATATTTTGAGGTACACCTCTAGCAATACACTGGTGAAAACCGCATTCGATTCTCTTCATTCGTTTTCAAGTGATGCAGTGCAAACATACAGACAGACAGAAAAAAATTCTAAAAATCGTTGGTTCTATTGCTCTCATAAAGACCCCTCATATTAGTTTTTCTTTAGTACCGGTAATGTACAGACATCGGCCTGTTACAATTATATTATTCTCAAATACTTTCGTTTCATACCCATATGACAACATTTAGCTCATCTTATCAATTTACCTGAATTAAATTTTTCAAATAGGTGGCATCCCGCTTAGAAAATATTTTCGGAAGTAAGCTTCCTAAACCTCTTTAGTTTAATATCTGTATTGTAATTGTCTACGCGAGCGCTGTAGCACTTATATTTAGTTAAATCAATTTGTAGCTAGCTTACTAGTGTGCATTTCATCTTGAATTTTGTATCTCTAGAATTTTTACTTTGAACTACCTTTAGTGTGCACACTTTGAAAGCTTTTGTTAGTTGTTTGTCCAAATCGCTCGCTACCAACTCGCTGTATAAACAATTGTATGCATATATACGCTTTGTATTTTTTTACAGCTGTTATTACATATTTTATACTCGTTTATTATACACCGGCTGCAGTGCTTGTGCGCGAAACTTACTCTTCTTCTAATTAAAGCGAACTAATTTTTTATTGTTGTACATATTTTGTGCGCAAAAGCCAACCGCGTACGGTTATTGTTTATAATTGATATAAAACTTATTAAAAGTGTACTAATACAGCACAAAATGAACTGTGGTGACCTTTTATTTGCGTGATTGCCAGTAGAAATACACCTTTTAAAGCGATTCTAGCCCCAACGACGACCGAGGGCCATCCTGTGAAAGTTGCTGCTGTTTTGTGAACCGCATCTCGCCGTCGAAGAATGTTCATCGACCACTTGAAGTCTTTGGACTGACTGCCCGTTCGAGACGAACAACCAAGCACCGCCCCTTGTGCAGGCGCGTTCTTGCGTGCTAAGGCCACCAGCTCCGCGAAATCTAAGCTGAGCCATCATCTGCTGTCATTCACCGGCATTATCCAGATCGTTCCCCCAGTGCTCCAGTCGTCCCCGGTCAGCGCAAAAGTTTCCACCGCCGTCTTCGCCAGCCATTACCGTCCACTAGTTGAAGAAGCCCCACCACCCTCATCTACCACAAGGAGGCCGCAAACTACGTTTTGGTCGTTCTGCGCCAGCAGACCCCGAACCAGCAGGAAATAAAAGAATCCCTATTGTAAACCGTAAGTAAGCATTTATTTCTCCCACTGATTCATATTCCCACGGTAACATATACAAGACTTGCATTAAAACATTTAAAAAAAAATAAACTAAAATTCATAAAAGCCTGGTGCGCCTTTTTTCTAAATAAAACGGCATTCTCAGCCCATTAAAGAATTTTTCGGAAATTCGTACATATATATGTATATTTCCAAGTTTTCGAGTAAATAAGTTCCGCTAGCCAATATCCCGTATCTCGAAAATATATACATATATGCATGTACATATGTACTAATCTCCCGTCCCGTGTATTTGTATATAGTTACCCGCCCAAGCGTTTATAAAAACAGTACACACACATATATACATATCTACTTATAAGTACATGGGCAATTTTATATTTCCTCCCACATTCAAGGAAAATTCCCCACAGCGTTTGCTCGTAGTGATACATAAACCTTAAATATTTTCTGGACAGTGTTTCCCTAGCTTAAAATATATGTTGCGATTTTACGACAACAAACTTTAAATATTTTATGATCAGTGTTTCCCTAGCTTAAAATAAAAGTTGCGATTTCAAGACGGCACCCTGAAATTGTGCATATGGAAACTGTACATACGAAATAATGCATATGAAAAAAACCGAAATAATGCATACAAAAAACCGAAATAATGCATATATGCACAGTTTCGGTTGAAACCCGAAATAATGCATATGAAAAAAAACGAAATAATGCATATATGCACAGTTTCGGTTGAAAACCGCAATAATGCATATTAGGAAAACCGAAATTATGCATATGCACTCTTTCGTTTGAATACCGAAATAATGCATATGAAAAAAACCGAAATAATGCATATATGCACAGTTTCGGTTGAAAACCGTAATAATGCATATGAAAAACCCGAAATAGCGCATACATGCACACTTTCGTTTGAAAACCGAAATAACGCATATGAGA
>NW_023458555.1:115904806-115940848 GCF_013731165.1 Rhagoletis pomonella
GAAAAACGAAGTAATGCATACATGCACAGTTTCGGTTCAAAACCGAAGTAATGCATATGACAAAAACCGAAATAGTGCATACATGAAAACGAACTTCTTTCTGAGTAGGCGGCCTTTGGCCGCGCTTAGGGATTATAACCCTTACTACGTAGAACTCTCCTTTCTGTGTTGCCGGAAAAGAAGGGCGGAAGTATTTTTGCGCAGAACTTCTTTCTGCGTAGGCGGCCTTCGGCCGCGCTTAGGGATTATAACCCTTACTAAGTAGAATTCTCCTTTCTGTGTTGCCGGAAAAGAAGGGCGGAAGTATTTTTGCGCAGAATTTCTTTCTGCGTAGGCGGTCTTCGGCCGCGCTTAGGGATTATAACCCTTACTAAGTAGAACTCTCCTTTCTGTGTTGCCGGAAAAGAAGGGCGGAAGTATTTTTGCGCAGAACTTCTTTCTGCGTAGGCGGCCTTCGGCCGCGCTTAGGGATTATAACCCTTACTAAGTAGAATTCTCCTTTCTGTGTTGCCGGAAAAGAAGGGCGGAAGTATTTTTGCGCAGAACTTATCTCTGCGTAGGGGGCCTTCGGCCGCGATTAGGGATTATAACCCTTACTAAGTAGAATTCTCTTTTCTGTGTTGCCGGAAAAGGGGGCCGGAAGTACTTTTGCGCAGAACTTCTTTCTGCGTAGGCGGCCTTCGGCCGCCCTTAGGGATTATAACCCTTACTAAGTAGAATTCTCCTTTCTGTGTTGCTGGAAAAGGGGGCCGGAAGTATTTTTGCGCAGAACTTCTTTCTGTGTAGGCGGCCTTCGGCCGCGCTTAGGGATTATGACCCTTACTAAGTAGAATTCTCCTTTCTGTGTTGCCGGAAAAGAAGGGCGGAAGTATTTTTGCGCAGAACTTCTCTCTGCGTAGGCGGCCTTCGGCCGCGCTTAGGGATTATAACCCTTACTAAGTAGAATTCTCTTTTCTGTGTTGCCGGAAAAGAAGGGCGGACGGATTTTTGCGCAGAACTTTTCTCTGCGTAGGCGGCTTTCAGCCGCGCTTAGGGATTAAAACCCTTACTAAGTAGAAGTAAATAATTGATATTAGAAAAAACGAAATTATCCATATGCAAACTTTCGTTAGAAAACCGAAATAATGCATATAACAAAAACCGAAATAATGCATGCATGCACAATTTCAGTTCAAAACCGAAATAATGCATATGGCAAAAACCGAAATAAAGCATACATGCACAGTTTCGGATGAAAACCGAAATAATGCATATGTGAAAGACGAAGGTATGCATGCATGCACAGTTCGGTTGAAAACCGAAATAATGCATATAACAAAAACCGAAATAATGCATGTATGCACAGTTTCGGTTGAAAACCGAAATAATGCATATGAAAAACCCGAAGCAATGCATACATGCACAGTTTCGGTTGAAAACCGAAATAATGCATATGAGAAAATACCGAAATTATGCATATGCATACTTTCGTTTTAAAAGCGAAATAATGCATATGAAAAAAACGAAGTAATGCATACATGCACAGTTTCGGTTTAAAACCGAAATAAAGCATACATGCACAGTTTCGGTTGAAACCGAGATAATGTCTAAATGCACAGTTTCCATATGCGCAATTTCGGTGCCCCTTCAGACAACAAAGGTGCACAAGTGAGACAATAATATAAAGCGACATACAAACACACATATATATACACATAGGCATACTTATATACACATAATCTCATACATATGTACATATATAAAGTGCGATACAGTGGTCGGTTTGCAGTGCGATAAAGTTAATAAATAAAAGTTGACGGCGCTTATATAAAAATACCATTGGGTACAGTCCATATATGTAATACTTCTATATTGGCAGTAAGCTAACTTCTCAATATGTAAGCATTCCGAAATCAAAGCGAGACAGTCTAGTACCGTTTTTGTCAATGTATTTTGTACTTGAGTGCCGTTTTTGTATATGTGTCGTGTACTTGTTTATTTATAAACGTATGTGCTCATTTTCTTTCGTATGTGTTTATTGATATATCTATACTGTAGTTTTTTCGGACGGTACTAGCTCCAACTGCCAATATAGGAGTATTACATATATGGTACAGTCCCGTGAATTAAATTTGCATTTTACCAAAAATAATTGAAGCGCATTCTCGTTCTTCAACTGTGTGGTCCTCCTATATATATATATGTATATGTATATATGTACATAATATTGCGGTTACGGTCGCGTGAAATAAACTTGCATTTACATAAAATAAATAAAATCTCGTACTCTTTCATTCGTGGAACAAGTTTCTCGAAATTACTATGTTCTAAATAAATAAATTAGTAAATAAATTAAATCAGTGAGGACTAAATATCCACGGAATTTAGCCCACACGAACGCCGCCCCCTACACCAGCAACAACGACTACAACAGCAACAACAAAGACTACAGCAGCGTCATCAACACGGCCAGCCAACATAAGAGACCGTATCAACCATAGTTCCCAACTTAGTGCTTTAAGCACTAGATTTAGTGCTTTTTGAAAATTAAAACGCCAAACAAAATGGTTTAGTGCCTAGTGTCCTTTTTAGTGCTTTTTGCTAAACTAAAATTCCTGAATTTACAAGAATCTACAAATTTAAATGCACTAAAATGCAAACCATGATTGATAAAAAGATGAAGTTGCAAACCCACGTTCTTGCGTTGTTGTAAAATTGTTCTCGCGTTGAAAATGCTAGCACGCAGATAAGTTAAGTATTTATTTCTTTATTTTCTTGATTATTGATTGGTGTCCATTACACAGTTCGAAAAATTGTATCTCTTTTTGCCACCTGAGTGCATCGGTTTTTGTAGATTTTTCGGTGCTGAATCCAAAACTGGCTGCAGAATTTCTCTACCACGTCAGAATTTTGAGATATCCTAACCTCTAAGTGTAAAAACACGGTTTTTCGCAATATTTGGTCATATTATAGTTATATTATAAAACAACAATTTTTTTCGCTCATTTCTACTTAAAATTCAATTTCGTTTGTTGCGATTCGATTGTTTTTTCTCCAGATATACCAGTTTTAATGTGCAGTACTTCGGTATTACTTCGTAAGCATGAATGGGTATTTATCAGACAACAGCATGAGTTTACTCACTTCCATGTAAACAGTATGAACTCATTGCTGTGAACTCTATAAGGTTAGTGAGAAACACCGTACAAACAGTGAGATTCATAGTTAGATTTGAAATCAATGTTTAGCTGCAGTGTACTCATTTGATTTCAAATATGGCATTGATATACTCTTTCCAAATCAAGTCAAGCGAGTGAAAAATGCTGTTATGAAAAGCAAGTCGAGCAATCGAATGACACCCATTGACTTCAAACAATTAGTAGAGAATACGACAATTTTGAAAAAAATGGATATTGGTGAAGTATTTTTTTAAATATATTAGTTTTTCTAAATTATTTAGTTATGCACCTGACGTACATTTATATAATTAGTCTACAAAAGAAATGCAATGTTACCTCAGAAGACATCGGCTTTATAAGGGACTTGAAAAATAAGTTGCTTTATTATTTAAAAACAGTTGATGTTGAAAACTAACAGATTTGCACAAAACTGTGCTTTTTTATACCCGCCACCAAAAGACCTCAAGAACTTTACCGAATCTGAGCAAAGGTACACAAAAGAGAAATGTGTAAAAATTATGAGAACGTTAACTGAGAATTCTGGCAGTACAACGGAACCACAAATTGCGGATACACCTTTGTTACCTTCAGACAACTTTGAGCTGTTTTCAGGTCTTCTTAAACAACTTATCTTTGTGAGCAGAACTGATAAAGCTACTGCAGAGCTGCGGCGATATGAAAATATTGAGGTATATATTCATACGGACTTCGATATAATTAATTGGTGGGAGGTACACAAATGCGAAATGCCGCTGCTGCATAAACTCAGTCCTAGAGTAGTAGCCACTCCATCAACTAGCGCATCGTCAGAAAGAGTTTTTTCTTCTGCTGGAAATGTTATTTCTGACAAAAGATGCCACCTTTTGTCAAATGTTGATGCCCGTAATCAGTTGATATTTTTGCATTATAATATTAACAAAAATTGTCTTTGCAAATGTTTTTTCTTTGATACTTTCATTACAGCAGTTATGCCATGCACTTGTTTTTCAAATCAAGCACTTGTTATTTGAATCGAGCACTTGATAGTGTGAATTACTCACTCAACCGACAATGTTTTTTCAACGATATCGCAAGTTATGTTTGGAAATAAACGAGTGCCAGTGTATCCACGCAGCTCTTTGGTATTTATTTATACATGTAAATAGTGTTTATTTTTTTCCTTTTGTTTACCACAAACTGTTATGAAAAAAGAGTATCATTTGATTAAAATAAAAAAATTTAGTGCTTTTAGTACGGTAAAACGCTCTTTTTTCCAAGGTTTGGTGCTTTTTGAAATTCAAAAGTTGGCAACACTGGTATCAACACTCCCTGGTGACACCGTCACCATAGCAACGCAACATGTAGCCATACGACTCAGCAACACGAAGAGCACCAGCTATAACAGATGTGACTTGGCAACATACCAGTCAGTCAGCACGGAGCTGTGGTCGGGAACGCACATCTATTAGTGAGGAGCTCTTGCCTTGTGCACTGTTCGCAATACAAGGCTTGGCTGTTCAAAGGTAGAGTGCCGCCGCCCGACAGTCAACGGTGAGCCCGTTCGTCCAACAGTAGCGCCCCGGCGGAGTAGAGCCGGCATCGCCACACCACCGCGAGTCAACGCGGAACTGCAGCTGTGAATGCACAGCTACTAGTGAAGGGCCTTTGACTTGTACACTGTTCGCAATACAAGGCTTGGCCGTTCAGGGGTTGAGTGCCGCCACACCTCAGTCAACCGCAAGCCCGCGCAACGGCGACGCCCGCCGCACGAAAGCAGAGCGCCGACGCCGTCCACTAGCAGAGCGCCGATACAGTAGCGCTGACGTCGCATAGTAGCAGTAGCGTCGACATCGCGTAGCAGCCGAGCGCCGACATCGCACGGAAGTAGAGCGCCAACACATTGGCGCCGACGTCGTATAGTAGCAGAGCGCCGACATAGTGGCACCGACGTCGTCCACCAGCTGAGCGCCGACAGAATAGCGTCGACGTCACCCAGCAGCAGCGCGCTGGGAGTTCACCATTAGGAATTCATACACCGTTAGTCGTATTATGCTCATAGAAATTAAGTAGTAACACGTTTTTTAGAGGATAAGAAATAATTAAATAAAGTACTATTTGCAAAGGCCCCACAATATAAATTTATTGTAACGGACCCTGGGCACGGCGAGTATACCTCAGCATAGAAAACCGAAGCGTAGGGACCTTCACAGAAAAATGCTTCGTTATAATTTGTGCCCGAGCAGGGACCCTGCAAATGGTACAATACGAAGAGAACATTTCGAAGCCGATAATTAAACCAGCCATGACAGAACCAGTGAGCATAGCGTGGCTGGACAGCGTATCCAAGGAACAGTTGGTGTCCATCACACAGGAACTGGGCATCGAGCACACAGGCACCACTCGAGAAATAGGGAAACGGATTGCGCCATGTGCAGCCAAAGCACTCGTCGACCCGGAACTTCACGCAAAATTTCTCGCAATTGAAGCAGCATACAACGAACAAGAGGCCCACTTGAGAGCCGAAAGTGCATCAAAGACACCGTTAACCGTGAATCAAGGCGAAAGAAGCGCTAATGTGTTCGTTAGGCCGCCAACGCAGAGCCAGTTCACATATCCACCACCGAGTATTCAACCGCCACCGCAACACCCGCCAACGACATCCATCGCACCAAACGTTGACGTGCTAACCAAAGGCAACCATGTGCCTACCGTTACATTTGCGCGAGAAAAATTCAAGGACTACGTGATCGCGATTCAAAACCTGATGCGGCACGCGGGTCACAGTAGTGAGCAACGGCTGGAAAGGATTTTTCGAAATAGCCACCCGGAGTACTTGCTTTAGAATGGCGGAGCAATTGGTTAGCTTGGGGAAAGGCAAAAAGATAGCTGTGGCCATAGGAATCCTTATGGCCGATGGCACCAGGAACCAAATATGCGAGGCCGTGAGGACCGTAGTCCGCCTTGGGCAATTGACAAAATCACTTTGGGCATGGACACACTGGGAGGAACGGGGTGCAACGGTGTCCTGCGGCGGACACCGCGTCGTATTGAAGGAGCCACCTATACAACCCACGTCGACGACACCAAGCGAGCCAACACCAAGCACCGAGGACCCTGAACCACCCGTCATGACGAACCATCGCCCACCAAGGAGCAGAAAAGGGAGGCGCCGTACAAGGCGACGGTCCGCAAGGGAGAAGGTCAACCGAATAGAACACGAGGACCCCAACCACGACGATGAGGCAGCCCGCACGCGACTTCCTATTCGAAGAACTGCAAAAATTTGAGACTATGAGCGGAGTAGCCACAGTGGGAGGGCACTGGATCATCATGACAGACGAACGCCCCATCAAACAGCGGTATTGCCCGCGCAACCCTGCAATGCAATCTGTCATTGACGCGGAAATCGATGAGCTACTCACGAAAGGATGTATCGAGCCGTCTCGCAGTGCGAAAGTGCACCGACCGTACTAGCCCGGAGGAAGAACGGCAAGTGGCGCCTATGTGTGGATTACCGTCAACTCAATGCCCGGTCAACACCGGACGCATACCCCTTGCCGAGGATAGAGCACATATTGGGCAAACTGCGCCAGGCGAAGTACATCAGTAGCGTAGACCTCAAGAACGGGTACTGGCAGATACCTCTGGGGCCCAAAAGCCGCCCATACACAGCCTTCATCGTACCGGGACGTGGCCTGTTCCAGTGGTGGGTCATTCCGTTCGGCCAACATTCCGCCCCCGCCACATTCCAGAGAGCGTTAGACCAAGTCATTGGACCGGAAATGGAGCCCTACGCGTTTGCCTACCGCGACGACATAATCGTCATAGGCTTCACCTTCGAAGAACACGTGAAACAATTGCGAGAGGTACTCCGACGACTACAGCGGGCCAACCTGCGCATTAACTCCGAGAAGTGCGACTTTTTTAAAAGGGAGCTCCGGTACTTGGGTCACGTCATTAGTGACATGGGCATACACACCGACCCCGACAAAGTCGGGCCATCAAGGAACTAAAACCACCGACCACCGTGAAGGATGTACGCCAATACCTCGGGATAGCTTCCTGGTATCGCCGGTTCGTACCCGACTTCGCTACGCTAAGCCAACCACTCACCACCCTCCTGAAGAAGGGAAAACACTGGAGGTGGAGAACTGAACAACAGGAAATGTTCGACGTGATCAAAAGAAAACTCACCGAGGCCCCCATCCTCGCGTGCACAGAGTTCTGCAAAAAATTCACCTGCAGTACTCACACAGGAGTTGGAAGGCGGTGAACGAGTAATCGCATACGCAAGGCGGAAGCTTAATAAGGCAGATTTCAATTATTCGGCCACGGAAAAGGAATGCTTCGCCATAGTCTGGGGAATATGCAAAATGAGGCCCTATCTGGAAGGATACCGATTCAACGTCATAACCGACCACATATCACTAAAACGGTTAAATTCGATCGAAAACCCCTCAGGTCGCATAGCGCGATGGGCTCTGCAGTTGCAACAACACGCGTTCGACATCGAGTACCGCACAGGAAAACTAAACTTAGTCGCGGACGCACTGTCTCGACAACCACTAGAAAAGCTACTACGAACAACAGTGGCGGAACCACGATGCAAGTGGTAGCACAGACGGATCGATGAAGTGCGTACCAACCCGGACAAATACGCCGATTACATGATACAGGACGAAGAGGCACTGTGTGTGCCCAACCACCTCCGTCGACGAGTACTGCGGGAGAACCATGACATACCAAGCGCGGGACACATTGGTATTCGCCGAACAGTAGCACGGATTGCCAATCGGTATTATTGGCCAGAAATGTTTCGCGATATCAGCCGGTACGTCCGTCAGGGTGAGTCCTGCCGGAAGTATAAGGAGGCACACAAACCAGCCGGCAAGATGCTCTCGCAGGTCGCCCATGAACATTCCACCACGGTGTGTGCCGACTTCATCGGACTCCTACCACGGTCCACGCATGGTAACACCATGCTACATTTATTTTTCGACCAACTTAGCAAGTGGGTCGAGTTGGTCCCCATGAGACAGGGCCTTGCGGAAGGACTTCGCCGCGCGTTTAGGGAGCGTATCCTCGCCCGATTTGGTGTACCCAAGGTCTTCATCTCGGACAATGGTGTACAATTTACTAGCACGCTATCGCAGCGTTACCTCCAGGAGGTGGGGGTACGCCAACAATTTACGGCCCCGTACACACCCCAAGAAAACCCGACGGAACGCGCCAAGCGCACTGTAAAGCGAATTATCGCACGGCTTACGAAGACACAATATAGGCGGGGGGATGACCCCCTCCCAGAAATCACACTCGCCGTAAATACGAGCGTTACAGCCTCCACAGGATACAGCCCAGCGTTCCTAGTGCAAGGGCGGGAACCACGACTACCAGGAGCACTCTTCGACGAAATAAATGTCGGAACAGGCGAAATAGCTCCGACGGCCAAGGAAAAGTCCACAAGGATGCAGGAGCTGGTCCTCGCCAAAGAACACTATCTATCTAAGGCAGCAGAGGGTTTTGCGGCAAAACTAGCCCCAAAATATGCCGGCCCCTACCAGATACTCCGATACGTTTCCCCGGTAATCGTGGAGCTACGAAAGACCGACGATGGGAGGACAAGAACAGCGAACCTTGCCGAGCTGAAGGCGTACAAGACGGGCGAAACACAACCACTTAGCAATACGGAAAAGGGGGGAAAAAACCATAAAAGTAATTAAATTAAATTTTTACTTCCAAAGAAAAAAGGAAAAAAAATGAAGGGAATTTAAAATAAAATAAATAAAGTTAGGAAGACCGTCGCATCAGTGGAGACCGTCATTCGATCGTCAACTAGCGAACCAGCCACACGTGAATAAACGAAAGAATTTTACAAAAGGTGAAAACCAATCACCGATGAACATGGAAGAGATAAGCAAAATGGAGAAGAGTGTGAAGCGCATGCGCGAACGCGTAGCCGAGGAAAACGCGAAGCGACCGCGGATCCAGATGCTGGGCGTGGGACCGCCATAGGCCCACGGGATGCTGCCCGCGCACGCGCCGAAGCCGCCGACTCGAAGTACGCGGCACTCACGCACGCTACTGGACAGACGCGCAGCCAGCAGTAAGCAATGGAGACCCAGCTAGCCGCTAGGCGGAACGCCGTGGCACGCGCTGCCAGCATGCACGGCGTCACCATCCACGCGGAAACGACCCGCGCTCTGTCGGTACACGAGGTCGCGGCTCACGCAGCCGCAAGGTACGCGGCCACAGCTAGCATGAGAATGGGCACCCATTCTGTAAATGCCGACACCGCACAGGCTAAAGCCGCACGCGCCGTCGCAGCCCAAACAACTACACACACCAGTATGACCAGAGGTAGTACCACTGTCATCGTCACCGCCCGAGCACCAGCTCCGCCCGAAACAGTGTCTCCACGACAAGGCTCGTCGACACCACCAAGGGAACAAACGGTCTTTCCCGCCGAAGAAGCCGACGGACCAGTGCTGGAGCAGCTCTCAGAAATCTCCGAGAGGGTCCGGAAAGCCCTACACGACATCAAGGAGGGGACCTGCAGGTCCCAAGTGAGGTTCACCACGGCAAACCACCGAGTAACCATATACCAGTGGGGCGCTCGTATAATACCGAAGCACCGCAAAACTTAAGCCCGCCGAAGAGGGGGGGAAGTGGGAGGACTAAATAACCACGGAATTTAGCCCACACGAACGCCGCCCCTACAACAGCAATAACGACTACAACAGCAACAACAACGCTTGCAGCAGCGTCATCAACACGGCCAGCCAACATAAGAGACCGTATCAACACTCCTTGGTGACACCGTCACCATAGCAACGTAATATGTAGCCATATGACTCAGCAACACGAAGAGCACCAGCTATAACAGATGTTACTAGGCAACATACCAGTCAGTCGGCACGGAGCTGTGGTCGTGAACGCACAGCTGTTAGTTAGGAGCTCTTGCCTTGTACACTGTTCGCAATACAAGGCATGGCATGTTCAAAGGTAGTGCCGCTGCCCCACAGTCAACCGTGAGCCCGCGTGACGGCGACGCCCGTTCGCCCAACAGTAGAGCCCCGGCGGAGTAGCGCCGGCATCGCCCCACCACCGCGGGTCAATGCGGAACTTCAGCTGTGAACGCAAAGCTACTAGTGAAGGGCCTTGGACTTGTACATTGTTCGCAATACAAGGCTTGGCCGTTCAGGGGTAGAGTGCCGCCACACCTCAGTCCACCGCAAGCCCGCGTAACAGCGACGCCTGCCGCATGGAAGCAGAGCGCCGACGTCGCATAGTAGCAGTAGCGTCGACATCGCGTAGCAGCAGAGCGCCGACGTCGCACGGAGGTAGAGCGCCGACAAAGTAGCGCCGACGTCACATAGTAGCAGAGCGCCGCCGTCGTATAGTAGAAGAGCGCCGACATAGTGGCACCGACGTCGCCCATCAGAGGAGCGCCGACAGAATAGTGTCGACGTCACCCAGCAGCAGCGCGCTTGGAATTCACCATTAGGAATTCATACACCGTTAATCGTATTATGTTCATAGAAATTAAGTACTAACACGTTTTTTAGAGGATAAGAAATAATTAAATAAAGTACTATTTTCAAAGGCCCCACAATATAAATTTATTGTAACGGACCCTGGGCACGGCGAGTATACCTCAGCATAGAAAACAGAAGCGTCGAGGCCTTCACTGAAAAACGCTTCGTTACAAATCCTAATTTTTTTCTAATTCGGAATCGAGCACTGGCCTAATCGCGAAACTTACACATTTAATTATTTATTTACTCATTATATCACTGTATATTTACTTCTCTGGTATTCCTTTAAAAAGGAATTGCATTAAATTCTCTGGCATTTCCTTAAAGAGGAAATGCATTCACTTATCTGGCATTCCTTTAAGAGGAATTGCATTTACTTAGAAAAAAAGTTAATTACATTCTTGTAGTATTCTCGGTTTCTTTAAATCTCCCTCTGACATCCCTCTCTTTCAGTCTCTCAACCCCAGCCCTTTCAGACAAAATTATAAATTTTCTCGGAACTTAAAGAAAAATACCAAATTCCAACTATGAGTGATGATGAGAAAACCGTCTCAACTGAGACTCAGAACTCGACCCGAAAAAATACAAAAAACCAGAAAAAAGTAGCCTCCGTTAAGTTTATTGCTCAGACTAATAATTTAATCGATT
Source organism: Rhagoletis pomonella (assembly GCF_013731165.1). Lineage (NCBI taxonomy): Eukaryota > Metazoa > Arthropoda > Insecta > Diptera > Tephritidae > Rhagoletis > Rhagoletis pomonella. The sequence goes on from NW_023458555.1 coordinate 115,916,127, forward strand.
ATTTTTCAAGATTCCGATCTATCCCTCTTGAAAACAACTCCGAATCAACTCTGAAAATTAAAGACACGAGTTAGATAATTTTTGGAATCGAGTGCAAAACTTTTACGATGTAGTTGTAGAGGCAGACGAGCAAGACCTTCCCGAAGATTTCAAAGCTAGTGCTTTTCGCTAGTATGGGTCTTGTCTCGATCAATACGAAGACACTAAAGCTCAAATCGCTGACCAGCTCCATCTTCATAAGCAATTGAGCACTCCAATTCCTACTACCTCTGCATCACAACCCAAACGCGATTCTGGCCTCGACTTAAACGTCCCTCTTCCGGGATATGTTCACAGCGGTATATATAAATCACCTGGCCTCACCCAAGGCCAAAAGTTGTACCATCTCCGGTACAAAACTCAAGGAAAAGCTAACCAAATAGTAAAACGATTCTCTCTCTGTGATGAAAGCTTTAATCTCGCATGGGAAGCATTTCGGTGTCGATATGAGAATAAGCGTATTTTGGTAGAAAACCAAATACGAATACTGATGAACCTTAAACCCATTCCCACCGAAAGCAGCGAAGACATACAAAGGCTGCAGTCTTCAGTAAACGACTGCCTTGAAATTCTCGTAACTCAGCAAGTGTCAACTGAAAATTGGGACCCCATCCTCATTTATATAGTCACCTCTAAGCTTCCCGAAACTACAGTATCCCTATGGGAACAGTCCCTCAGCTCAAGGAAAGACCTCCCCAACTGGTCCCAAATGGCCAGTTTCTCACTACTCGTTACGAAGTGGCCGAAAGAGTTGATAAATGGCGCCTATCGAAGGCGAAACCTTCTGTTCAGCCCAATAGCTCCTCAAAGCCACCTTTCTCTCATAACAGACCACCATTTAAACCCTCTCACTCTCAAAACTTTCAAAACAGATCAATGTCACAAATACAATCTCGCGTGACAGAGCAGCGAATAATGCACAAATGTTCGATATGCAAGAACTCCTCTCATTCGCTGTGGAACTGCTTCGAATTCCAAAAGTTGGCAATCCCTGATCGCAAGAAGTTCATAAGAGAAAATAATATGTGTTTCAATTGTTTGTCACCGTCACACTTGTTGAAAGATTGCCCTAGCACCCAAACTTGTAGCCATTGTAATGAACGGCACAATTCAGTGCTTCATGAAGCCGCAAACTCCATGCCGAAAGGGCAACCCCCAAGAGTGCAAAAAACCAGCTCACAAGTGGCAACCATAACCTCCACAAACTCAAGTGTCCAAACTTCAACTCAAACAGACACTAATGAACAGGAAGCAGTAGGAACTCAGGTACAATCATTATCCTCCCTACAGCTATGGTACCGGTATCACACCGAGGATAAATATTTTAACTCAGAGCTCTCATCGGCCAGGGATCAGAACGAAGCTTTACCTCCACCAAAGCTCAAAATAAGCTAGGACTGCCCTGCAAATCCTCGTGCATGGGTGGAAGAGTTGTTCAAACTTCGAACAAATTATGCTCTTTAGTCTTGATTTCCGCCGATCTCCAAACTAAAATAAATGTTACCACAGCTGACGAAAATGCTCCCCAAGTTCCCACTTAATCTTGGCCACCAATAAAAATGGTCTCATCTCAAACTGGCAGATCCAAACTGCCACTCCCCATCCCAGATTGACCTCATGTTAGGCAGTGATATCATCCCTCGAGGAGGGAATAGAAAAAATCTTACCAACACTGCTAGCTCAAAAAACATTATTTGGTTGGATACTAAGTGGTCAAGTTTACGAAAACATAGCTTCATACTCTACACAAATAGAGAAAATTTCTAATGAGCACCTCAACTCACAATTGCGTCGGTTTTGGGAACTAGAAGAAGTTCAAAACCTCAAGCATACCAGGGGTCAGGCTTCCGTTCAAGCCAAGTTTCTCCAAAGAAATCTTTTTAGGTTACCTCGCTTCTCAGCGCTTCAGCAATTTCTCGGAATGGAGAGAAACCTCATATGATATGATAATGTCCTGGAAGAATATCTCACCCTAAACAACATTGAAAAAACAATGTCACAAGAAAAATTGCTCTCAGGCAAGTATATGTCGTTCTACCTCCCTCACCATGCGGTCATTAAGCCCAAAAAACGAACGACAAAAGTACGAGTTGTCTTTAATGCAGCAAAGATTTCGGGATCCGGTTACTCTCTTAACGATGTATTATATACCGGACCAACTTTACAGCCTGAATTGATGCTTCTCATCCTCAAGTGGCGAATGCATAAATTTGTATTAAATGGTGATGTCGAAAAGATGTACCGACAAATACTGCTACATCCCGAAGACCAGGACTTTTATGGAATAATCTTTCCTTCACTCACAACTAGTCCTATTAAAGATTATAAATTAAAAACGGTCACATTCGGTGTAAACTGTGCGCCCTACCCCGCAATTCGCATACTTCACCAATTAGCACAAGACGAAAACACCAACTACCCAATGGCCGCCCCCAATCTGAATAAAGAAACGTATGTGGATGACATTCTCTCTGGCAGCCACGATCTGACTACTGCCACTTAATCTCTCACCCAAGTCATCCAGGCTCTAAACTCAGCAGGCTTTCCCTTGAAGAAAATAACAGCGTACCACCCAGAAATTCTCAAAAATGTAAGGAAAGAGGACTTGCTCGATACTAATTTTCTCGAGTTCGAAAAAGCAAGTACCACAAAGACTCTAAGGATCCAATGGAATGCGCTCAAATACACGTTTTCCTATACGATCGACTCAATCTCAGCCTCATCTGCTAGCACTAAACGACAGATTCTTTCCTCTGTCGCGAAATTTTTTGACCCCGCAGGATGGCTTACCCCGATAATGATCCAGGTAAAGATTCTCTTACAAGAGTTCTGGATCGACAGAACTGACTGGGACGAAAAAGTTGAGCTCTGCGGAGGTCTTCTCTTAGCCAAACTTGTCGCAGCTGGACAGTCCCATCTCGACCTCTCCAAACGGAAACTGTTAATGTGGTCGTACTCAGAAACATGATGATCTCCGCGAAAATTCGTCTGATAATAATCACACAAACCCGTCACTTCTCCCATGAAAAGGCCCGCTTAGAAGACTCAAAAGCTATTGACAAAAAGAGTTCACCATTAGTTCTTAACCCCTTCTTGGATAAAAATTGAGTTCTCCGCGTCAATGGACTCCTTGCTCATGGTATCCTGAGCTATTATGAACGTCACCCCATTATCATTCCGGAAAAGTCCCGATTCGCATTTCTCTATCTAAAGTTTCTCCATGATATACACCTCCATGCAGAAATACGACTTATGCAGCAGATGACCAGGCAAGAATTTTACATTCCCAGGCTCAAACCCCTCATCAAAAAATGCATTTATCAATATAAATCATGCACCACTCACAAACAGCAAATGCGCTCGCAGATTACGGCAGCCCTGGCGCCCGAACGATGCACTTTCGCTCCGCCCTTTACCACGACCGGTGTCGATTTTGTTGGGCCTTTTCAAACAAAAGCCTCCATGCTAAGATCCCCCGCTTTAGTGAAAGGCTATGTGGCCGTCTTTGTGTGCCTCACGACAAAGGCGGTATACCTCGAGCTGTACTCAGACTTGACCAAAGAGGCATTTATCGCCGCCTTTGCTCGTTTTGTTGGTTGCCGTGGTTACCCTGCTAAAGTGATGAGTGACAATGGGAAAACCTTTATAGGAGCCAAACGAGCCACTGGAAAGGTATTCTCGGTCTTTCTCCAAGCTCTCTCACCCCAGGGAATTAATTGGCAATTGGAAGTCTGTAGTTAATAGTTTTAAACTTCAGTTCAAAAGGACTTCCGGGCTCCACAAATTTAAGTTGAAGGAGTTTACTACCTTCTTTTTGGTTGTTTGTGTTTCCAACAGGGTAGGAGTATGATGTATTGTGGAACGATTTTCCGTCATCCCTTGTCAAATTTGGATTGGAGACAAACCGGTTTCGGCGTTGTGCCATCTTCAGTGTCATTTTTCGTTCTGAGTTTACTACCGTTTTAATAAGAGTAGAAGCTGTACTAAATTCTCGTCGGATATCTCTACTCCAAGACCCGACGGACTTTACAACGCTCTCACCTGGCCACTTCCTCCGGGGTGCTCCCCTCCTATCATTCCCCGAATCTAATCACGAACACCTCTCGCTTGTTAATAGATGGGAAAAACTCAAGGCCTTACACTACCAATTCGCATAACCTACATAAGCGACACAGGTGGAAGAATGCTCAAGTAGAACCCAGAATCTGAGAAAGCGTAGTAATTAATGATAACGCACTACCGCCCCCGGAATGGCGCCTGGACCGCATCGAAAAGTTGCACCCGGGCAAGGATGGCACATTCGTGTGGTCGACGTCCGCACCCAAACCGGCCTACTCACTCGGCCATTAGTAAAATTAGTATTTCTGCCTCCGAGCGAAGACACTCCCTCTTGCATTTAAACCGATTAGCCACTCCATAAAACCATCAAATGAATAAGCAGCCAAATGAATGCGCATCTTTTTCACACACCACACATACATGTACACTTCTCGTATCTCTCTCCTATGCCTCCCATATAGTATATACGAAACACTAAAAATTTCCGTATATAAACTCTTTACAGATGGATCACGACGAGGCACCTCAGTCAGCACCGCGAAAATTCATAAAATCGCAGATTAGAACGGGTCGCATACGCGTTCAACACCACAGCAAACAGACGACTACAAGCGATGCCGATTATGCGCCGGTCATCATGTGCTACGAGTATGCGCAGCATTTTTAGGCGCTTCTTACTGGCACCACACCCTACTTCCTCGAAATGGTACACCGGCAGCCCGCCGCACGAGTTCTCACTCCGCCCCCCAAACGCCTCGTCCAGGCAAAGAAAAACGTTCCAAAACGTGGGGGATCAGGGCGTACATCATAGCGCTACAAGTACCTAAAACATCATCCAACCGGAGGGAACCGTAAAGCCCGATTCACGGCGAATGGATTCCAGACTGCTAGCTACCGTGACAAGTCTACCAAAATTTTGGTTCACGAGGCAATGAGGGCTCTGCGGGAGCTGAAGGATGCTCTAGCCGCTTAACGCGGCCAGGGCCGGCAGGATGTCTGCGTGAGCACTGCAGCAATTATATTTAATTAACTCAGTTACTAGCTTACTAGTGTGCATTTCATTTTAAATTTCGTATCTCTTGAATTTAGTATCTCTTTAATTTTGTATCTCTTGAATCTGTACTTTGAGGTACCTCTACTGTGCACACTTTGTAAGCTTTTCTTAGGAGTTGTTGGCAACGCATGTCCAACTCGCTCTCTGCCAACTCGCTGTATACACAATTGTATGTATATGTCATAATGTAATAAATAAGGTGAAATCAATATTTGACGTACGCTTATTTGAAAATTTAAATATAAACAATTCGTATATTTATTTACATGAACCCTCTTTCGGCTTTGGTTTGGAACCGAATTCTGAGATAGGGCGTTCTTCAACCAATTTCTGCGATAGGGTGTTGTTCAACATTTTCGATATTTTTTTTTTCAGAATTTATGCGAGTTGCACTAGATATTTCCTGTTTTTCTCGATTTCAGCAAATAAATTGGTCATTTATCTATTTTTTGTGTATAACTATTTATTGATATTTACACATATAAATAGTATTGACGAAGGTACAGAAACCGCACTTGGCAGTGCAGCTGCTTTGTCTTGGAAACAATATGCCAGTACGCAGAATGTCCCCATCTCAAAAGATTTCCCTATATATGTATGTATATACACATTAAGATTAAGGATTTTTTCTCAAATTAATTACTGCAAATCAGGACCATCTAATATTACTAAATTGGCGAAAGTATAAATTTTATGCGATACTTCACATCTGTTTGGCGCACCGCGGTTGTAGTTATTGGACGTTATTTTTACGATATGCCTTTGCACTAATGCATTTGAGAACATATCCACACTTTGATCATTACCTATCATCTGATGAAATAGCAGGTAACATCTTTGATGGTACTGCATCTGGATCTAGGCGTCTTCTCTTAGCATTAATACTTGCATAAATGATATCATTCGATTTGAAGTGCAGAGCAGAAACTTTCGATGATCCAGTTAGTTTAACACCACACGCATTCATCCATCATTTTTTGACAGCTGTTATTACATATTTTATACTCGTTTATTATACACCGGCTGCAGGGCTCGTGCGCGAATCTTACCATTTTAATTATTACCTTCCTTTTATTAGCTCGGGATGTAACTATGTAATATTGATGCGCCTAAAAGATGCAGCGATTTCTATTCTCAAGTTGCATACCTGATGATAGTACGAATGGCAATTATAATAGGGAGGTTTTAGTTTTTTAAACTATAATTTTATTCTAATTAAAGCAAACTCATTTTTTATACTTGTACATATTTTGTGCGCAAAAGCCAACCGCGTACGGTTATTGTTTATAATTGCTATAAAACTTATTAAAAGTGTACTAATACCCAACCGCGTTGGGATATCTAATTATATTCATTTATCTTCTATATACAGGGTGTCCCAGAAGTAACCTGCCAAACATGAGGAGAAGGCAGGTGGGGTGGTGAGCTCTCTGATAAACAAAAAAATTTCAGGTAAAAGTGTCACTGTTTTCGAAATATTTGAATTTTTTTGAATTCAAGAAAAATCGTGTCTTTTCATGTATTTTCTTTAACCGCATCTACAAACAAGGCTATACTTAGTAACTTTTTTATGTAAAATACTTCCAGATAGTTGCTTCTCCATACTCAATTGCAATGTAGTTAAAATATATTAAGGAACCATCATAAAATAATGACTATTTTGGGATTTTTAACTTTTTGATATTTTCTTCCCAACTTTGACTATTTGAAAATTTTAGCTCAGTCAAATTGATAAAGTAAATGAAATATTGCTATGTGGGTATCTAACTAAAGAGTTTTAAGAAGGCTTACAGCCGAAAATATGTTTGAGAGTTTGCCACCTGTTAGAAATTCAACTCAATTTAAAGATAAAATAAATTACCTATTACAATAAAGGCGTCAAATTAAAGAGGTTTAAGGAAGATTACTGTTGGAAATATTTTTGAGGAGGGTTGCGACCTATTCGAAAATTTTAACTCAGTTAAATTGATGAAATAAATGAAATATTTTAATGTGGGTATCAAACTTTAGATTTTTAAGAAGTCATAGGCACTCCGCACATTACGCGCCTAATCTTAGTAGAGTAATCGTTTCGACATGCCGAAACGAATGCATGACGACTCCACTTCTGCACACTACCGCGCCCTGCATAAGCCCTTGAGGCACACACATACCACACATTACATATTTTCTGGCCGTTCTTTCTCAACGATACACTTCCGCGAATATTTCTGCAGTAAAATATTGCATAAAGGCTTATAGCTTAGTACAATTAGCACGAATCATTAATTCTCAATTATTTCCTATTGAAGTGACAAATAATTTTTATTTCCAACATAAAAAAGTAAACAAATTACGATTTCAAAACAGCAAGCGCCTAACAATGTTGGGCGCTTCGATTCATGAAGCTTTTATGACTAGGCGAAAACATGATTATGAATTGTAATGTACAGATTATCATTCAAATACATATGTTCGGAATAAAAGCTTCATACTTTGGTATGCCGAAACGATTACACTGCTATGATTAGGCTCTTAATGTGCGGATTGCCTTAAAGACGGAAATATGTTTGAAATGGTTTGAAAATTTAATTCAATTTAATTGATAAAATAAACGACTTATTACAATATAGGTATCAAATTAGAGAGATTTAAGAAAGTCACGGTTGGAAATATTTTTCAGGAGGGTTGCCACCTATTTAAAAATGTTAACTCATTCCAATTGATAAAATAAATGAAATATTGCAATGTGGGTATCAAATTAAATAGGTTTAAGAAGGATAACTCTTGGAAATATGTTTGAGGAGGGTTTCCGCCTATTTGAAAATTTTAACCCAGTTAACTTGATAACATAAATGAAATACTGCAATATGGGTATCAAAGTAAAGAGTTTTAGGAAGGCTTACAGCCGAAAATACGTTTGAGGAGGGTTACCACCTGTTTGAAAATTTATTTAAATTTATTTGATAGAATAAATGACATATTACAACATAGGTACCAGATTAAAGAGGCTTAAGAACGATGACTGTAGGAAATATTTTTGAGGAGGGCTACCAACTATTTGAAAATTTTGACTCAGTTAAATTTATAAAATAAATTAAATATTGCACTGTGGGTATCAAACTAAAGACTTTTAAGAAGGCTTACAGCCGAAAATACGTTTGAGGGGGGTTACCACCTGTGTGAAAATCTCACTCAATATAATTTATAAAATATATGCCATACATATTACAATATAGATATCAAACTAAGAAGATTAAGAAATATGACTGTAAGAAATACTTTTGAGGAGAGTCGCAACTTATTTGACAATTTTAACTCAGTTATTTGTTTTTGTTATTTTATGGCCTTATAACAATTATATTCAACAATTTTTATTGAGCTTGAGGCCGTTTTTAATGAAACACTTATTGTGGAAAAGCAACAATAATTTTAAAAAATGGTAGAAGTGATAGCTATTTCGGAAATCACCACATTTCCTCATCAGACTGTTGCTTTTCCACAATAAGTTTTTCATTAAAAATGGCCTCAAGCTCAATAAAAATTGTTGAATATAATTTTAACCCAGTTAAATTTATAAAATAAATGAAATATTGCAATGTGGGTATTAAACTTTGGAGTTTTAAGAAAATATTTTTGAGGAGGGTTGTTACCTATTTGAAAATTTAAATAAATTTCATTGATAAAATAAATGACTTACTACAATATAGGTATCAAATTAAACAGGTTTAAAAAACATAACTGCTGGAAATATTTTTGAGGAGGGTTGCAACCTATTTGAAAATTTTAACTCAGTTAAATTGATTAAATTAACGAAATATTGCAATGTGGGTATCAAACTAAATAGTTTTAAGAAGACTTACACCTGTTTGAAAATTTAACTTAATTAAATTTATTAAATAAATGAAATGTTACAATATTACCCATAACGAAACAAAAACGAAATTACCCAAACGAAAGGTATTTGAGAAATCTTGATTTGCAAATATTCTAAATGGATTATGCAATATGGAAAAGTAAACCGAAAATATTGAAATTAAATTAAATATTACATAACTGGTTCGAAACGGAGAGTGATTGGGAAAGCTTTACTGGAGATTTTTTTTTTTAATGTTTCCACTTATCCAAATCCGGACAGTTCAAAAAAAGAGAGAATTTATTTTATTATCAATGAAGAGTTGGTATACAAATTATGCAATAAAAAAATTCATAAAAAGCTACTGATACAATTGAAGAAATCATAAAAAGCGTAACGAAAACATAAAATTATCCCATGAAATAAAATAATGAAAACTTAAAATTGTCACCATTCCCTTACATTATAAAGCAGTTAAATTTTAATCATAAACAATTTCGTTCGGTCGCCATAGCGTACTAAGTATATTGCGAGCATGGGCGTAGCCAGGTAGGGGCAGGGGGGCCCGGGCCCTCCCCCTAACTATAAAAGTTTTGCCTAGATATTCAAAAATAGTACCTCGAAATGCTTGCTTGATAATTTCGGCCCCCCCCTAAATTTCAAAGTTTTTCCTATATATATACTGTATAACAAATTATACTCCCAACGCTAACAAAATAATTAGTAAATTGATTTATAAAGTAGATATGTGGATCATCCGGTTCTGTATCAAGTTATTATCTCTAACTTCAAAGCACTTCCATTTTAAAAGGGTAAAAACCTGGCTGCTGTCGACTATGAGCAAAAATTGATTGAACGGAAACTATAAATACATTTATAGTTCAATTGTTTATTACTTTGTCTTTAGGTTTGTGTCTTTTCAAAGCGTACAACGAAAGTTTTGTATCACAGAACCAATCTGATATTATTGATAAAACTATAGACCGGTTGGGTGAACAGCCAAGACGTTTACTTCTTAAGTGTGACAAAACAAAATCAAGTAATATATTTAGCATAAATAAATATACCAGCCTAAAAAATCTGCGTACTCAAAATGTTCAATACGCCCTCATATTTGTACATACATACATATGTATATCATTTACCATTTTTTCCGGCTATTTGGCTTATTATACACGTATGTAGAGCGATATTCGTTTTTGGCCACTATGTTTTGTACATTTTCAGTACTGCAAAGCTCTTGACTGCCATTCACCTGGGAGTGGCCAGAAGTGATTCGTGTCCTTACGGTTCAAATCGCAGCTAACTACGTCCGGTTATTTATATCCATGAATACTCTGGGTAGCGACCGAACGCTAGTTTGGGAGCGAGGTAAAGTTGGAGGGCGTAACACCTCTCGTGCGCTGGGGATTAATCGGGATGGTGCCTCTGCCCGGCTGGTTGAAGTCCTAGGGAAAATAAAGGCTGACATCACCTTCATCCACGAAATGCGATGGACGGGGCGAGGAAGGTAAGCGTGAGCCTTGCGACGTTTACTACAGTTACCACGTAAAGGAGTGCAATTCGGTGTTGGATTTGTGGTAGGAGAGAGACCGGCGTTCACTCTAGTTGACGAAAGTCTAGCCACAATCCGCATCAAAGCGAGATTCTTCAACATCCCATTCATATGTGCCAATGTCCCGATGGAAGAGAAGGACGAGGCATCCAAGGCTCTCTTAACTTAGAGCGTACATATTAGCGCGGCCCCACCAGTATAAAAATCGTGCTGGGCGATTTAAATGCCAAGGTGGGCAACGAAGGGATCTTTAGTGCCAGTGTCGAAAAAATCAGCCTCCACATAGAAACGGCGGGCTGAGGATGATCTACTTCGCCGGGGCCCAAAACTTGGCAGTATGTATTACTGAGTTCTAGCATAAAAAGATCCAACAAGCTATTCTCATTTTCGTTGTTGGTGTTACCGACAGGGTAGGAGTATGATGTATTGTGGAACGAGCTTCCGTCATCTCTTGTCAAATTTGTTTCGGCCTTGTGCCATCTTAAGTATCATTTTTCATTCTCTCAAGCTACATGGATGTCTTCACATCGAAAAACGGGAAACCAAATCGAGCATGTTGTGATAGACGGAAGGCATGCTTCCATGTTTTAAATGTACATACGTACACTCCGAGGGCCAAACATCGACTCGCACTACTAAAAAAAGGGCCCCCAACAATGCAGGGAAAGTTCAACGTCGAAAAGCTGTAATCAAAACAGACGGCCAATGGATTCGGCGCTCGACCCTCACACCTGCTGTGAGAGAGCACTCTTCAACAAACCGACTTGCGCAAGCAGTGGAACCACATTTCCCGCTCATTACTGGTACGATGAGGAGTGTGAGAATATGCTTGAAATGCTGGCCCGACATTTTGAGCAGAGAGTTGAGCGACTTCCGGAAGGTTTCAAGACTCTTGTGGGAACAACGATGGTGACCTAGTGACCGATGTCCAGAACGTACTCAGATAATGGAGGGAACACTTTTCGACCCTTTTGAATGGCAGAAGCACTGAAAGAAGTGGAGAAGAAGAACCCGAGGTCCCACTCGATGACGATGGAGTCGATATCCTAGCGCCTGACTATGACGAAAAGTGCCAAAGCTGCTTGAGCTGACGGCCTGTCAGCTGAGCTATTTAATTACAATGGCAAGGAGGTAATAAGGTGCATGCCCGACGACTGGAATTCTAGTGCGCTCTGCCTAATCCACAAGAAAGGCGACCCCGCCATGCGTGCCAACTACCGTGGGATCATCCTTCTAAGCATAGGTTGCAAGGTCTTATCGAATGTATTGTCTACCATAGACCAGGTGTTCACAGGATCCGCACTCACCACCTATTTGTCGACTTTAAAGCCGCTTTCGACAGGACTAAAAGGAGTTTCCTATATGCCGCTATGTCTGAATTTGGTATCCCCTCAAAACTCATACGCCTGTGAAAAATGACGTTGAGCAATACCACCAGCTCTGCTCTGTTGCCGTTCGCCACTAGACGGGGTTTCAGACAGGGCGACTCTCTTTCATGTGACTTCTTTAATCTGATGTTGGAGAAGATGATAAAATCTGCAGAACTGAACCGCTTAGGAACAATTTACTACAAGAGCGTAAAATTGCTGGCTTATGCCGATGACACTGACATCATCGGTAAGAAAAACCGCGAAGTCTGTCCTGGCTTTTCCAAGTTGGACAAGGAAGCAAAGCGAATGGGTCTGGTGGTAAACGAGGACAAGACAAAGTAACTCCTGTCATCAAACAAACAATGAGCACATTCGCACATGGAAATCCAACGCAGAATCGCTCTTGCCAACAAGTGCTGCTTTGGACTGAGTAGGCAATTCAGGAGTAAAGTCCTCTCTTGACGTACGAAAACCCCACTATAAATCACTCATCATGCCCGTGCTGGTATATGGCGAATTAAAATACAGCGGCTCAACTGGCTTGACCATGTCGTTCGAATGGACACCGACGCCCCAGCTCTGAAAGTATTCTGGCTTCACTTGGCATTTCTAATTGACGTCAGTTGCTCAACATCGATTTGGCGGTTACAGCACCAAATAAGAAGAAGAGGAAGAGAATAGATCTATAACCTTATCAGTCACACAGTGTTATAATCCCGACGAAATCCTTGACGGTGGTACCGGGAGGGGAACGGTACATGACGGTAGGAATTTTAGTTTGGGTTAAAGTCTCACACGGACGGGGTTAAGCTTTCGATGCTTCCTCCTCGTAAAATAAAAATGCTCAGTAACAATTTAAATCGACGAATAGTTTTATATCAACTTTTGTGAACTTCGGTTTATTTGTTTTTTGTACAACATATTTACCTTTATTGGTTACAATAATTTTAAGCAATGTATAATAAACAATTTTTTAGTAAGTTATTGGTTTTGAATTTTTTATTTTGTATGGGCCCATCCCTCCCTAAATTTCGTTCTGGCTACGCCCATGATTGCGAGTAAAGAAATTTTGAATAACATTAGATAATATTATTATGATTATGATTAGTATTACTATTGTGAACTCCTGTTATATGCCCAAACAAACATTCCCAAATTAAAGCGAATTCAGAAAGGCATTTACGATCGCATGATGCAAGTGTTAGGATAATAAGAGCTGCAGAACTGAACCACTCGGGAACAGCTGTTACAAGGGCGTGTAGTTTCTGGCGTATGCCAATGACATCGATATCATCGGTAACAAAAACCTCGAAGTCTGTCCTGGCTTTTCCAGTTTGGATAACGAAGCAAAGCGATTGGGTTTGGTGATCAACGAGGACAAGACGAAGTATCTCCTGTCATCACACAAAGAGTCAGAGCATTCGCGCCTTGACACCCAGTTACCAGTTGCAATTTCGAGAAAGTAGAGAATTTCGTTTATTCGGGAACCAGCATTAACACCGATAATAATTTCAGCATGGAAATCCAATGCAGAATCACTCTAGCCAGCAAGTGCAACTTTGGACGGAATAGGCAATTCGGGAGTAAAGTTCTCTCTCGACGTACAAAAAACACACTCTATAAGTCACTCACCATGCCCGAGCTGGCATATGGCGCAGAAGCTTAGACAATGGCAACATTCGATGAGACTGCTCTTGGAGTATTGGAGAGAAAGATCTTACGGAAGATTTACAGGGGTCTGCGCATTGGCGACGGCAGTACCGCAGACGATGAGTTGTATGAGTTTTTCATCGAAATGGGCATAGTGTAACGAACGAAAATACAGCGGCTCCGCTGGCTTGGCCACGTCGTTCGAATGGGAAGCGACGTTCCAGTTCTGAAAGCATTATACTCACAATCCGCTGGTGGTAGCAGAGGAAGAGGGAGACACCAAGTGGAGAAGGACTTGGCTTCACGTGGAGTTTCCAATTGTCGTCAGTTGGCACAGAGAGAAACGACTGGCGTTCTTTGTCGATCTCAGCCAAAATGGCTTAGGCGTTTACAGCGCAAAATAAGAGGAAGAATATGCAAATGATAATTGACGGAGTTGGGGGACCTTCGTCTTGATACTCTAGGAGGAACTAGGAAAACATTCGTTATCAGATTGATTCTGGCAACGGTTCGTTCAAAAAATTACACAACCTTAGTATCGCTTCGCCTGGAATTGCTACCAGGTGGAAACATTGCTAAGTCAGCTCTTAAGCTACCATTGAACATATAAATCATCGAAACTCCCACTTGCAATATTTCCAGAACATCCGGTATGGAAAATGTGAATTGAAAGTAGGTGTGCCAATTATCACGTTGCGGAATATTAATCAGCCAAAACTCTGCAACGGTACGCGACCCACAGTTAAGAAATTGATGAAGAACGTAGTGTAAGTAGAGATTTTTACAAGGCCTTTCAAAGGTGAAGAATTTCCATGATTCCAACCGATACACCATTTCGATTTTAATATTGCAATTTCCAATTCGATTGGCATTCGGAATCACAATCAATAATGCTCAAGTTCAACCTTTGGGAAAGTGTGGTTTAGATTGAGATGCGGATTGGTTCTCAGATCTGGCGTTTTCTCGTGTCGGGAAACCAGATATCCTTGATATCAATGTAGAGAATGGAAAACCGACAAATATTATGTGCACACAAGTACTTATTACAAAATCAAACTCATATGAAACGTATGCTTTGTTTCGTTAACAATTTATCATCTATGTAACAAGAATATAAGCCATTCTTTTTTATGTCGGACGGATTTCGTAAAAAAAATATGTCATGTCTCCGACTCGCTTCATATTTTTTTTTTGTGGATTCTATACACGAAATAAGCTAACACGTGTTCGAGGAATTTTGTCTTCGGAGATATGATCTGTCAAAGTTAGCATTTTTTCGTGATTCTAACTATTCATGTACTTCTCCAAATCGTTATATCTCGGGTTCTGCTGATCGCAGAGACTTCACCTTAACGCCATTTTAAAGCTAAGAAACGGGCTTTATATTTCTATATATAAGACTAGCTGTACCCTGTCTCACTTTTCTGTGGCATATGAGATATTCTTTTTCATATCGGACACCAAATTTGGTGTCACACTTTCGATTGGCTTCAATTTTTTTTATGGGTTCTATACATGAAATAAGCTAACACGTGTTCTAGGAATTTTTTTTTCGCCATTTCTTTGAAGATATTATCTGTCAAAGTTTGCATTTTTTCGTGATTCTGACTAATCATGTACTCCTTCAAATCGTTCTATCTTGGGTTCTGCCCATCGGAGGGACCTCATCTTAACCTCGTTTTAAAGATTGTCCTCAAGCGAACTTAGCTATTAACAGTTGAACTTTTTGAAGTTGATACTGAAGACCAGTAAATTAGGGATTTAAAATTATACCGTCGTAATCCTTGTTTAATTCTCTACAAAAACGCGGTTCAAAAATATTGGGGTTTTACAAGAACTATTTTTAAAATATTATTCTTTATGAAGAGATGGTTTATTTTGTGAGAATCAACAATTTTTTGTAATTTTTTTTTGAAAACTTATGTTAAGATATATTCGGTAAGGTGTTAAACATCGGGTTTTTGCAAAAAGTTAAATTTTATTGCAGACTAGCCAATGCCCGCTTACTCCGCGGCACCTAATAAGAGCTTTTACGTTAGCCAATGCAATAGAGCGTTTAAAAACAAAATTAGTCTGTAAAGTCAAAATTTTTGATTTAAGTTGAAACCACTAAGGCGCAGTATCCTCCTCACACATAGACCAATAATAGTAACGCGGTGGTACCATATGGAATACCATTTCCCTTTTGGTGTCATGAGCTTTACTGATGGCCTTATTTCCACCTGTGAGATCTGTGCCAATCATGCGTAATCTTTTTGTATGATCTTGCAACTACAACGTTGGTGCGATGCGTATGCCAATACAAGTTCTTATAGGGAAACTCAAGAGTACAGAAGTGCGTTTTCTTTATAGGAGGGCCAAGAGTCCTCGCTGTCCCACAGGATGAAAAGTTTTCCGGTACATTGCTAAATGATCGCTTAAGTATCTTTCAAATGAAGCAATTGATATACCTAAATACGGTGATTTTTCCTTGTTAATTCACCACTTTTACAATTCGTGGTAAAATGTATTAACTGATTTCTGGGTAGATGCAAGACCGCATGATCGTGCATGAGGGCGTCAGAAAAACTTAACCCCATCCTTCATTTAGACATCTCAAAATTAAATTCGTATAACTTAAACATAGGTCCAAAGCAGGCCAACCACACGGGGTTTCTATACATTTCGGCTGCAGCGCCATCCATTGGGTTCATTTTTTGCAAAACCATTGCTTACCATAAAATGAATACGTGTTATGAATTTAAACCTTAACTCCAGCGGCACTAATCGGGTAAATTTTTATCAAAAGAATTTTCCAACATACAGGTACATAGCCCACATTTAAAATCTGAACGAAATCGGTTAATAAATACGATTTTTATAAATAACTCTACTCCAGCACCACCTAGCGAGTTTTATAGTAGCATGTAATTGGACTATATATGTATGTAAGATAACCTCCGACAATCTGACGGAACTCTATTCAGTGATTTTTGAGTTTATTCCGAACAACGAAAACGGCTATCATTTTATGCAAATAGGTATGTAGAGAGGACAGTTTATAGCGAAACTCGTAAAAGCAAAGCTCCATTCTTTGTGAAAAATTTAAAAAAATTCTTCAAAATTTTCACATAAATTTTACCTTACTTAAAATTAAAGACAAAGTTACAATAGTTCAATGGGATTTAGAAATCTATGAGAAAATGGTTCCCAATCGAATGATACTTGCGCGTTTACGTAAATGTATATCGATCCAGCCTTTCCAATTAATAACCACTTTTCGCCATAACTACGGTATTGATAACATATGTAGCTGTGTAGAATTTCAGGACGTTAGCGTAAGCAGTTCCAGAGATAAGCTATATGAGAAGTTCAGTTTGTATGGAAGGAAGGAGCCACGCCCCCTTTCCCAATGTATTTGCAATATATGCATCAGTGCTAAGTTTCAGTTCCCCAGCGTAATTGGTTTTAGAGATATATTGGTTTTTTGCGTTTTAGTGTTTATAAGAATTTTGGGAATATTCCGAGCTACATACCGAGTAAATTTCTGGTCAGAATATTGATTTTCAAGGTGTTGCCAAATATGAACCAAGTCGATGCAGCCGTTTAGTAGTTTAGTGAAATACATTGTAAAGAGAACTGTATGAAATTGTAAAACGTGACGTCTCAGATTTCTTAATTTTTTGGCAGCAACAACGAAAAGTTTTAATTTTTTTTAGCGAAAAACCTTCCACACAGAAATAAAAAAAAAATTAAGTTTGTGGTTATATCAAGGCGATATTTTGAGAACGGTCCGTTGCTACCTCTAAATATAAACAACGACGCACTGGAAAAAGTTAATACGTTCAAATGCCTAGGAATAATGATCGACGATAAACTAAAACAAAAAAAAAAAATGGATTCTATATTTTCAATTAGAGCTCTAGCAATATGTACGTCGGTGAAAAATGCATTTAATTCCATACATTTGCTTTTGCTTGATACGCTTACAAACATACAGACAAACATACCAAAATTTTATATTTGGCTTCTGTTAATCTAATAAACCCCCTATTAATTTTTCTTTAACATCTATTATGTACAGATATTGGCCTGTTGCAATTTCATTATTCTCAAATAATCTGGTTTGATATCCATATGGCAACACTTAGTTTATATTATAAATTTAACTGAATTAAAGTTTTCAAACCCGCTTCAAAAATATCTTCAAAAGTAAGCTTCCTAATCCTCTTTAGTTTAATATGCAATATTTCGTTTATTTTACAAATTTTAATGAATACAATTTTTCAATCAGTTGGCAAATCCCCTAAAAATATTTTTAGCATTAAAATTTCCTGGCCTCTTTAGTTTGATGCCAATATTGCAATATTTAATCTATGCTATCAGCTAAATTAAATTAAAGTTTTCAAATAGGTGGCAACCTTCCACAAAAATATTTTCAGCTGTAAGCCTTTGTAAATTTCTTTCTTTTGACAGCCATATTGCAGTATTCACTTTACCGTATCAATTAACCTAAACTGAAATTTTAAACACAGGTGGCAACTCTCAAATTTTTTCTTCTATATTGGAAGCTAGATCTCTAGCGATACATCGGTGAAAACTGCATTCAATTCCATGTTTTCGACTGATGTGCGTACAAATATACAGACAGACAGAGATTCAAAAATTCTAAAAATTGTTTATTTGGCTTCTGTAGCTTTAATAAAAACCCACCATATTAATTTTTCTTTAATATCAATAAGGTACAGACATCGACCTGTTACAATTTTATTATATGTATGTATAGATGTAGATATAGATTTCATTTATTTCATCAATTTAATACAATAAAAATTTTCAAACAGGTGGCAGCCCCCCTAAAAATATTTTCGGCAATAAAATGTCCTAAACCCCTTCAGTTTGATACCCATATTGCAATATTCAATTTATCTTATAAATTAAATTAAATGTAAATTTTCAAACAGGAGGCAACTCTAAAAAAATATTTTTGGCTGTAAGCCTTCTTCAGCCTCTTTCCTTTGCCGCACATATTGCAAAATTAATTTTTCTTATCAATTTACTTAAACTCCAATTTTCAAACAGGTGGCAACTTTCTAATTTTTTTCTTCCTATATTTTAAGTTAGACCTCTATCAATACATCGGTGAAAACTGCATTCAAATCCATGCATTCGTTTTCAAGTGATGCGCGAACAAACATACAGACAGACAGACAGACAGACCGACAGACAAAAATTCTAAAAATGGTTGATTTGGTTTCTGGTGCTCTAATAAAGACCCCCCACATTAATTTTTCTTTAATATCTATAATGTACAGACATCGACCTTTTACAATTTTATTATATGTATAGATTACCTCTATTAAGTATATTAAGTGTAGTTCAAATTAGTGGGAACTCGCTTAAAAAATATTTTAGAAAGTAAACTTCTTAAAACTCTTTAGTTTAGAAAATATCTGTATTGTAATATATTTCATTTATTTAACCAATTTAAATGAATAAAATTTTTCAAACAGGTGGCAGATCCCCTAAAAATATTTTCGGCATTAAAATTTCCTAATCTCTTTAGTTTGATGCCAATATTGCAATATATAATTTATGTTATGAATTAAATTAAAACAAGTTTTCAAACAGGTGGCAACCTTCCACAAAATTATTTTCAGTTGCAAGCCTTTGCAAACCTCTTTCTTTTGACAGGCACACTGCAATATTTACTTCATCGTATCAATTTACTTAAACTGAAATTTTCAAACAGGTGGTAACTCCCTAATCTTTTTCTTCCATATTGTAAGCTGGACCTCTAGCGATACATCGGTGAAAACTGCATTCAATTCCATGCATTGGTATTCGAGTTATGCGCGTGCAAACATTCAGGCTGATTTGGCTTCCGTTGCTCTAATAAAGACCCCCGCATTAATTTTTCTATAATAGCTATAATGTACAGACATCAGCTGGTACAATTTTATTATTAGTACAGATATAGATTTCATTTGTTTTATCAATTTAATACAATAAAATTTTTCAAACAGGTGGCAGCCCTCCCTAAAAATACTTTCGGCAATAAAATTTTCAAACCCCTTCAGTTTGATACCCATATTGCAACATTCAATTTATCTTATAATTTAAATTAAATGTAAATTTTCAAACAGGTGGGAACTCTAAACAAATATTTTTGGCTGTAATCCTTCTTAAACCTCTTTCTTTTGACGCCCATATTGCAATATTCACTTTTTCTTATCAATTTACGTAAACTCCAATTTTCAAACAGGTGGCAACTCTCTAATTTTTTCTTCTTATATTTTAAGTTAGACTTCTAGCAATTCATCGGTGAAAGCTGCATTCAAATCCATGTATTCGTTTTTGAGTGATGCGCGAACAAACATACAGACAGACAGACAAAAATTCTAAAAATCGTTGATTTGGCTTCTGGTGCTCTAATAAAGACCCCCCACATTAATTTTTCTTTAATATCTATAATGTACAGTCATCGACCTGTTACAATTTAATTATATGTATATATAGATATCTAGATGTAGATATAGATTTCATTTATTTTATCAATTTAATACAATAAATTTTTCAAACAGGTGGCAGCCCTCCCTAAAACTATTTTCGGCAAAAAAATTTCCTAAACCCCTTCAGTTTGATACCCATATTGCAATATTAAATTTATCTCATAAATTAAATTAAATGTAAATTTTCAAACAGGTGGCAACTCTAAAAAATATTTTTGGCTGTAAGCCTTCGTCAGCCTCGTTCTTTTGACGCCCATATTGCAATATTCATTTTTTCTTATCAATTTACTTAAACTCCAATTTTAAAACAGGTGGCAACTCTCTAATTTTTATCTTCCTATATTTTAAGTTAGACCTCTAGCAATACATCGGTGAAAACTGCATTCAAATCCATGCATTCGTTTTCGAGTGATGCGCGAACGAACATACAGACAGACAGACAGAAGACAGACAGACAGACAGACAGACAGACAGACAGACAAAATTTCTAAAAATGGTTGATTTGGCTTCTGGTGCTCTAATAAAGACCCCCCGCATTAATTTTTCTTTAATATCTATAATGTACAGACATCGACCTGTTACAATTTTATTATATATATAGATTCCGATAGAATACCTATCCAGATATAATATTTGTATGGCAAGATTTTTCTTTAAGGCGACAAACAACAAAAAATGGGCGTGGAAATTTTAGGACTAAAGTTTGCAAAGCGCAGATTTTATTGCGGATTTCGGCAGAATATCGCTTCGTAAACAATATTTGTTCCACAACTTTTTCAATCCATTTAGATATTCTGGCAAAATCCACAATAAAGTCTAAATTTTTGAACTTTGGTTTTAATATAGCCACGCCCGTTTCTAGAATATTCTTTGATTAA
Organism: Rhagoletis pomonella; assembly: GCF_013731165.1. Taxonomy (NCBI): domain Eukaryota; kingdom Metazoa; phylum Arthropoda; class Insecta; order Diptera; family Tephritidae; genus Rhagoletis; species Rhagoletis pomonella. The sequence goes on from NW_023458555.1 coordinate 115,937,058, forward strand.
AATTGTGGAACAAATGTTGTTAGCGAAGCGATATTCTGCCGAAATCCGCAATAAAATCTGCGCTTTGCAAACTTTAGTCCTAAAATTTTCACGCCCTTTTTTAGGGTTTTGTCGCCTTAAAGCAAAATCTTGCCGTACAAATAATATACCTGGATAGGCATTCTATCAGAATCTGCAATAAAATTCAAATTGTTGCAAAAACTCGATGTTTAACACCTTACTAAATATATCTCAACATAAGTTTTGAAAAGCAAAATACAAAAAATTGTTGATTCTCACAAAATAAACCATCTCGTCATAAAGAAAAACATTTTAAAAATAGTTCTTGAAAACCCCCCATTTTTTAACCACGTTTTTTATATAGAATTAAACAAGGATAGTATAATTTTAAATCCCTAATTTACTGGTCTTCACTATGCATCTCAACTGCAAAAAGTTCAACTGTTAATAGCTAAGCTCGCTTTGGTACAATCGTGACCATCTTATATATAGAAATATTAAGCCCGCGTCTTTAGCTTTAAAACGAAGTTAAGATGAAGTCTTTACGATGGCCAGAACCCGAGATATAATTTGAAGGAGTACATGATTAGTCAGGATCCCGAAAAATTCAAACTTTGACAGATCATATCTCAAAAAAAAGCGAAAAAAAATTCCTCGAGCACGTCTTAGCTTATTTCAACAAAGTAATCGAAAGTGTGACACCAAATTTGGTGTCCGATATGAAAAAGAATGTCTCATATGCCACAGCAAAGCGTGACAGGGTACTTGTTTATAATTGCTATAAAACTTATTAAAAGTGTACCAATACAGCACAAAACGAACTGTGGTGGTCTTTTATTTGCGTAATTTCCAGTAGAAATACACCTTTTACCGCGAATCTAGCCCCAAGAACGACCGAGGGCCATCCTGTGAAAGTTGCTGCTGTTTTGTGAACCGCATCTCGCGGTCAAAGAACGTTCATCGACCACCTGAAGTCTTTGGACTGCCTGCCCGTTCGAGACGAACAGCCAAGCACCGCCCCTTGTGCAGACGCGTTCTTGCGCGCTGAGGCCACCAGCTCCGCGAAATCTAAGCTGAGCCATCATCTGCTGTCATCCACCGGCATTATCCAGATCGTGTCGCCAGTGCACTATTCGTACCCGGACGGCGCAAAAGTTTCCACCGCCGTCTTCGCCAGCCGCCACCGTCCACCAGTTGGAGAAGCCCCACCACCCTCATCTACCACAAGGAAGCCGCAAACTCCAGTAATATTTCATTTATTTTACCAATTTAAATGAATACAATTTTTCAAACAGGTGGCAGATCCCCGAACAATATTTTCGGCATTAAAATTTCCCAACCTCTTTGGTTTGATGTCCGTATTGCAGTATTTAATTGATCTTATCAATTTAATTAAATAAAAGTTTTCACACAGGTTGCAACCTTCCACAAAAATATTTTCAGCTGTAAGCTTTTGCACACCTCTTTCTTTTGACAGCCATATCGCAATACTTACTTTATCGTATCAATTTAATTAAACTGAAATTTTCAAACAGGTGGCAACTCTCTCATTTTTTCCTTCTATATTGTAAGTTAGCACAGCTAGCGATACATCGGTGAAAACTGAAATCGGTTCCATGCTTTAATTTTCGAGTGAAGCGCGTACAAATATACAGACATACGGACAGACAGACAGACAGAAATTCTATAAATTATTGATTTGGCTTCTGTAGCTCTAATAAAGAACCCCATAATAATTTTTCTATATTGTAAAGAGGTCATCCGTTACAATATTAAGCACAAAAATATATGTAATTTATTTTATCAGTTTAATTCGATAAATCTTTTCAAACAGATGGCAATGCTCCTCAAACTATTTTCAGCAGTAAAATTTTCTAAAGCCCTTCAGTTTGATACCCATATTGCAATATTAATAAGGTGAGCTCCCTGATAAACAAAAAAAAATCAGTTAAAAATGTAATGAGCTATAGCTTTATAGCCGCTTTTGTGGGCGAAGGACTGAGACACGCTAGAATGTATTTAATAGATTTAAATTTAAGTTGCTCTTGTTATGGACCAAAGGTACATTATTACCTGCTGCTGACATTATTTTATGTTACTTACCTGAATTCGGACTAGAGTCTATAACAAGGGCTATATCTATCAATATTTTTTTTTGAAGCATGGGTTCACGTGAAATAAAATATACATGAGTTGTTTGAAGAAAAATTTATTCATTTATTGGTCAAATACGCTCAATTTGGCGACCTTCTACTCTAATACAAGCTCGGCAACTTTTAAGAAAAGACGCTTTTAGAGATCTTAAACTCAATTGGGCTATCTCAGTAGCAGCTCCATTTATTTGTTCCCGCAAATTCTCTTCGTTTTGAATTGTTTTTGAATAAATTTTGTCCTTAAGACAGCCCCAGTAGAAAAAAATCAAATGGATTCAGGTCTGGCGATCGAGCGGGCCACGCGATTGGCCCGTATCGTCCAACCCATCGGCGATGATAAGTTTCGTCTAAATGAGGTCTTACGGAGGTTAAAGAAAATACATGAAAAGGCACGATTTTTTTTTTAATTAAAAAAAATTTGAATATTTCAAAAACGGTGGCACTTTTACATGAAAATTTTTTGTTTATCAGGCAGCTCACCTCTTTCTTTTGACGCCCATATTGCAATATTCACTTTTTCTTATCAATTTACTTAACACTAGAGTGTACGTGCTCTTTTTTTACTCCAATGCACGCGTGGCCTACTATAGTAGACCATTTTAAAATGTCAATAAATGTTTTCTTAGATAGCATTTAAATGAAATTTATGGTTAAAATATGTATAGAATCTATTACGTTTTCGATCACAAACTTAAATTATTTCATAGCAGCTGTCTTAAATTTTCTTCTTAAACCAATATTATTCAAAAAACTATCAGTTTTTGTAACATTGAGTGCCCACCGCAGGCTGGTGATCAGGACCAGTGGCGTAGCCAGGATTTGGCGAACGGGCCCCCCTTCTTCTTCGCTTAGAAAAGAGATAATGGAATGATTATGATATTATCGTGAAGATAAATTATCATATAATATAGGAAAACTATAGAGAAGTTACAACAACAATAACTGAAACCTCAAAATACCGCTCAAAATGTCACTTTTTTTTAATTTTGGATTTTGGCTCCCATTCCACTAGAAAACTCTATATTTAATACACCATTAGCACTGTTTCTGAAAGATTTCTCTTTATTTTATCTTAAGACTCGATTCTTGGGACATTGGTTGCTGTACCCGAGTGGCCAGATTGGAAAAAGTAAAGCTACCTTTAAACTCGAATAACTCGTAAACTATCAGCTTTCACAAAAAAATGTATATAACAAACATGGTTATACTGGTCGATATCTTTACGAAAGTGCAGCACTTAACCCTTTAATGCAGAGTCTGTCATATATGAAACCCTTTTTAACCCGTTCAAGGCAGAGGCAAAATGGTTCTCAATATGTTTTCAACGTACTTTTTATTTATTTTTATTTTTTTATTTTATTTTTTTATTTATTTTTATTATTATTTTACTATGGAAAAATTTTCTACGATTAATATCTACGTCAACATGAGAAAAAGCACGTTCAAAAGCATATTGAGAACCTTTTTCCTTTATCTCTTCCATTTCTCTTTTCTAAGTGAAGATCTACGATTTTGAAAAAATCTTGTGTTTTGCCTATAGTGCGTCGCCTGTGGGCATTCTTTCATATAACGGGTGATTTTTTTGAGGTTAGGATTTTCATGCATTAGTATTTGACAGATCACGTGGGATTTCAGACA
>NW_023458555.1:115940948-115944135 GCF_013731165.1 Rhagoletis pomonella
AAATCGACCTGTTGCACCATTGAGTATATCGAACGCTCCTGCGTTGCAATTGGCCCAATGGATGTGATTTTCCAATATTATTATGCGTTCAAACTTTTAAGGTATTTCGTCTAAAATAAGTATATGTATATTGCATTTCTGTACAACAATGGTTCGCACCCATTTTGAAATTGCCATCTACTATACTACATTCACTATAGAACCGGGTCATTGTTGCCGCCAGGGAGTGAAGAGGAAAAAATTTATTTCGCTTTGCGAATAACCGTGCTATGAAATGCCGCACAACTGGAGAATTTCAAGAACTGATATAACACTTTCCTTAGGTTATTTAAAGCGGCAAATGACCACCAAACCTTAATCTTAGCAGACAAATGTGCCAATGAAAATCGTAAACGTGAATTGTTGGTGAAAATGTTGGACCAATAAGTTTCAATAAAATATATAAAAATGTTGGGCGGGACGAAGTTCGCCGGGTCTGCTGGTTACTTATAAAGCGATTTTTAATCTTCGTTGCTTAACACACATGGTGTTGTAATCGGCACATCATTATGTACCGCTAAAATCGTTAAACCATTCAGCCGCTCCTTAATTTTATAAAAAGAAGGGACAAATAAGATAGCATATTCAACAATTGAGTAGTCCACTTGCAAAGTGCGCTATGTAAATTTTTTTTCGATTTTTAGTTTTTGGTGGGTTTCATGTACAGTAACAGCAGAGTGAAAAATTTTTCTATATTCTGAAAAAAATAGCATGAAATGTTAACTACTCTTGCAAAAGTCGCTATAATACTTATTTATACGCTTTCAAATGTTTCCTCTTCGTATGAACTTAGAAAACTGCAAGAAAACGTGGTAGTTTCGGTGCCTAGTGGAAGAGGTCGCAAAAAAGAAGCAAACCAATCTTCCTGGAGGAGAGAACGCGAAAAGCTAAAAAAGCTAGCTATGTAAAAGTTACTGTTTCAAAACTTGGAATGTTAGATTTTTAAATATAAAATTTGCAAATCTACCATACTGCAATTTTATTTTTTTTTAATGGTATTAGGCTCTTATTTATCCAAATTTTCAGGTAATAAAAAAAGATACAGTTCGGATGTTACTTGTTGTCGTAGACGTTTTTTTTTAATTTGTGGTTTACTTTTATAAAATCACATAACGCTGTTTGCAAGTGGACTACTCATATATTCATTAAAAGATAATTTGTCATCCGTCTGAAATAAAAAAAATTTTTAATCAGAAGGATAAAATAGTATTGTGTTATTAATTCAAAAATATATAATTGTAGTTCAATGACGAAGGGGGGGGGGATATATCCCCCCCTGGCTACGCCACTGATCAGGACAAATCCATTTGTTAAAAGTCTTGCCCCACTTTTTGTGGATGGAGTTAGAGCTCTGGTACAATAGGTGAACCGACCAACTAAAATTTGGTATTACATCGTGCTGTACTTCTTGAGATGATCCTAAGAGCTTCCCCATTCCAAATTTTAGTTGTTAGAAAAGTGTTTCAATGGATGTACAGCGGTTCAAGGGGGGTTTCAAAAAATCGAGGGACTATTCGTGAAATCTGTTTCAGTATTGGCATTCATTTGGTTGATTATGAGAGCTTCGATTGCAGCAATGTTCATCAAATCGAAAAATATTTTATGTGGCTATCGGCGGCTGTTTAGAACACTGATGCACCGCATATGCAAAGTAACCAAATTATAAATCCAGTACCCCAATACTCGCGCGGACTACTATGGTAGGCATTCCTGGAACCGCACCGCTCTAACATACAAAACTGTCAAGGTATCAGCAAAAATGTCGCCGTGGTCTATTATAGTAGGCCCCGGTGTACTCTAGTATTAACCTTAAAATTTCAAACAGGTGGCAACTCTCTAATTATTTTTTTTTTCAATATTTTATACACCGGTGAAAACTGCATTCAATTCCATGCATCAGTTTTCGAGTGATGCGCGTGCAAACATACAGGCAGACAGACAGACAGATAGACAAAAATTATTCTTATATCGACAAAGAATTTTTCAATGAGACTTAATCAGAATATTGAATTGCTAGTATCGTAACTATTTCTGCACGATTATTTTCTAAAAGTTCTTCAACGGCTCGGCGCCAGTGAGTCATTCGTAATCATATGCTGCGAATGTCGCATTATACTAAAGCCAGCCTTTCGTCATTAGCTACTGTTCCATACGAACACAGATATGTAACCAAAAGAAACCAGAAGTGTTTTCGGTTGATCACTTTAATGCACACATACATATATTGCTGAATATCAAAAAAGAACTAAGAAAATATTAGCTACAAGTTTAGTGAATGGTTCTTGCAAAAAATACTATTTTGTGGTTGAAAGGTCTTGATCGCCGACAGGAACTAATCACCCTTTTTGCCACAGCAGGCTGGAAAGAAAATAATTGTTCATCAACGATTTATCTGAAATATCGTTAAAGGAACGCGCCACTAATCATTAAATTTGTAAAAATCACATTTTTTGTTAAATTTTCGTTTCGCCTATGACGTTGCATCACAGCAGCTGGCTGTCAAACTCGAACCGAAAAAGATAGCGGAACGTTCAGGGCGCAATCTTCTTTTCTATCATTCTTATCTTCGTCTTGTTTTTTAGGCGTCCTTTTTCGCCGTCAAAGCACTCGTGTGTAGCTCTTGAACTAAATGAACTAAAGAACTAGTTAATCTCAATGAACTAGTTCACTAGCTCAGTCTTCTTATCAAACTAAATTTTTCAGCGCTAAAATTTTTAATTTTGGAACGCGATCCTTGCAATGAGCGTAGGACGTGTATCCACATTTTTGCAGATACGCATTGTTGGTACTTCAGTTCCTTGCAAACGAGTTTTTTCGGAGTAGAGCAAATACTAAACTAGCGTAGAATGCTTTTAAAACCAAACAAGCTTTCTAATTTAATGCTTTTGCAATATGTAAGTATTTACATACATATCGTACATACCCAGTCGTAAAAAAATGGGAACTCATTACCTTTTTCCACCAAGAAAAGATTGACAACTACGGTTGAACGATAAAATGCATTGCAATGTAAGCAAGCGGATGATGTGTAGTTTTGAAGCCACAAACAAAACAAAAAGTTTGAAAACTATCTCTAGTATGTTTTTTTTCACGGTATCTCAATAGCTGATGTAGCCGAATGGATGCGTGTTCGACTGCCGTCTTGTTG
>NW_023458555.1:115944145-115957017 GCF_013731165.1 Rhagoletis pomonella
GTTTTGAAGCCACAAACAAAACAAAAAGTTTGAAAAATATAGCTGATATAGCCGAATGGATGCGTGTTCGACTGCCGTCTTGTTGGTCAGTAGTTCAAAACCTGTGGCACTGACTTTATTTTTTATTTTTTTATTATATTTAAAAATTATATTTATAGTTTTATAAGGCGACATGCGACACATTACTTTCGTATGGCATCGCTGTGAAAACATGTTTCCGTCTTTTCGTGCGCAGGTTATGGGGCTATCCATTCCTTTTTGCGTTCCCAGACATTGCCTTTTCCCACTGTGTACAGTCGTTTGTACATACATACATATTTTTATACCCGAGCGCACATAACGGTTGTTTGTAACAGGCAAAACGAATCGAGATAGATATAGACAAATGTATACATAAATGATCAGAATGGAAAGAGAAATCGATTAAGCGGTGACTGTCTGTCCGTCTGTGCACACGATAACTCGAGTAAAAATTGAGATATCTTAACGAAACTTGGTATGTGCACTTATTTAGTGCGTAGGACGGACGGTATTGAAAATGGGCAAAATCGGACAATAACCACGCCTACCTCCCATATAACGGTAATTTTCCGAAATACGAAAACTGCGATATTCTAGTAACTAGGGATGGGTAAATTCGATATTCGAAGCTTCGATATTCGAATTTTAATCGAATTTTAGCTCCAAAATGGCGAATTTTTGAAATCGAACTTTGTGTTGCTAAAATTCGGATAAAATCGAATTTTTCTAGAAAAAATCGAATTTCATATTTATTTCAAAAAAAGTAAACTCTTCAACTTTCTTGTTTCTGACTAAATTTGCCATCACTGTGTGTGGCACTCCATTTGTCTTAGGGATGCAATTAAAAAATATATGTTTTTCGATCTGATGCATCGAGACGAAAAATCTGTGCCTAGAAGAAAAAAAAAATTAAAAAAATTAAAAAAAAAAATGTAAAAAGTACTTTTTTGTTGATTTTTTATTTTAAATTTGTTGAGGCCTTTACGTTGGTAGCACGAGGCTTTTGCCAGAGAAGACCCCTAGTTAAATTTTCCGGAGAATATTGTTCTAGAGTACACCAGTCCTTTAACGACCTTCCAAATTTGCTTTTTGCGGGATTTATTGAAGTAAGGATCAAAATTGCCCTTTTAGGCGGGAGCTAATAGGTTAAAATGTTCTACGAAAATATTTCCCATGAAATTTTATTATATATGTCTTAACCTTTAATTTCGCTCAGACATTTATTTTAACTATTTTTTTGAAAACTACTTAAGCCGAGACATGAAAACTTTAGTAGGCCATGAAATAAAAATACGAGCTAACTTTAGCAAATCCAACGAGTGTTTTACTACTGGATGGGTATACTTTCAGAAAATGTTAACGAAGTCCGGGCTGGTTTGGGCTGTCCTACAGTGTAATTTGAGTTTAACTTTTTAAGCAGGTGGCCACTCTCTTCAAGCACCTCAAAAATATTGTAATTGTTGCACAGTATTTTAAGCACAACACTTCTTTAACTAAATTTAGCTTTTCAAACAGTTTATTCAAAATCATTTCGATTGATACCCATATTGGGGTAATTTATTTAACTTATTAAATAATTTGATTTTGATTTTCATACATACATTCATATGGCACAAAGTTAAAACCATATAACCATATTACACATCTGCAGGGCAAGCCCTTTCATTTGACAACTACCTCCTTTTTGAAAATCGAACGAACGATACAGATTTTATGAAATCGTGTTAAATATTTAACGCAAACATCTCCGAACTCGATTAAGAAGTTTCACTTAAAAAAATTTTTGGAAAATTCGAATTAAATCGAATTTGCACCACCAAATTTCGAATCGAATAATCGAATGGTAGGGCAGTGTTCGAAATTCGGAAAAATCGAATTTCAACCCTCCACTACCCATCCCTACTAGTAACTACTGATGATTATTGACTCAAAATTGATATTTACAATAACCTGTAGACGAAAAATAAGAATATTGTACATTTTGGAAAATGGGCGTAGCCACGCCCACTTATGGATACATGTGTATATCTTGGTAACCGCTACACCAATTTCTTCCAAACTTGGCACAGTTGTTAGTCATGCTACAGCATACCAAATGGCCGAAACTTTTTAAAATCGGACATTAACCACGCCTACCTCCCATATAACGGTAATTTGGAGAAATACGAATTCTTCGATAAATCAACAAATACTAAAGCTAATTTACTCAAAATTTATGCTTGCAACAATTCTTTGCCAAGAAATACGTTTATGACAAAATTTTGGAAAATGGGCGTAGCAACGCCCACTTATGATCACATATATGTAAACATAGTTGCTATCACGATACCGTTTATTGGGCCATCACTTGGGTTTGTTTGTCTAAGCACAAAAAGTCATCGACAGTACAGTAGCAGCAGTCAGTACGAAAAGTTGTCCGTCGTGAAAGGTCGTAAAAGTTGTCAGCATCTGTTCGTTTCCTGTATCAAATCCAATACCGTTTATCTTATCAATTTCTTCGTCTAACTCTTACATATATGTATCTCGGTAACCGTTCTACCAATTTGTACCAAACTCGGTATGATTATTGTGATTGCCACATAGAAGCAAAACGTTGAAAATTATTGGAATCAGATTCAAGTTACGACCACTTTTCATATAACGGCAAATTTCAGAAATGCTTGAAACTTCAATATTTCGAAATTTAAGGACGCTAATTTACTCAAAACTGATACACACCGGCTTACCATGTAGCGGTACCTGCGCCGGGTATTTAATGTTCGGCTCCGCCCGAACTTAGACTTTCTTACTTGTTATATTTATGAATTTGTTAACCCAGTGGGAAAAGGGGAATGCATTACCTTTTTCTACCAAGAAAAACTTAGCGACTACGGTTGAACGAAAATATCTATCGCAATGTAAGCGAGCGTGTGTGTGTAGTTTTAAAGCCACAAACAAAACAAGAAGTTGAGAATTAAGTCAAGTATGTTTTTCTTCACGTTATCTCAACAGCTGCTGTAGCCGAATGATGTGCGTTCGACTGCCGTGTTGTTTGTAAGTGGTTCCAAACCTGTGGCATGGACTTTATTTTTTTTTTTTTTTATTATATTTATTGATTCTATTATAGTTTCATACAGCGACATGCGACACATTACTTTCGTATGTCAACGCTGCATATTTTCGTGCGTATGCTATAGGCGCTATCCATTACTTTTTGCAATCCTAAACATTATCTTTTCCACTGGGAAAATTTTTGTTTTATATACTCGTTTAATTGTATTTTATTTATACGAAAACTCTGCAAATGATTGAATCGATGTTAAAACTAAATATACTATATTGAAAAGCCTGCTAATTTTAATGTGAATAATGTTCCTAAACATATTTATTTACTTTTTATACCCGAGCGCACTTGTGCACAAGGGTATTATAACATTGTTCACATAACGGTTGTTTGTAAGAGGCAAAACGAATCGAGATAGATATAGACAAATGTATACATAAGTTATCATAATGAAAAGAGAAATCGATTAAGAGGTGACTTTCTGTCCGACCGTCCGTCTGTGCGCACGATAACTGGAGTAAACATTGAAATATCTTAACGAAACTTGGTATGTGTATTTTTTTCGTCGTAGGACGGATGGTATTGAAAATCGGCAAAATCGGACAATAACCACGCCTACCTCCCATATAACGGTAGTTTTGACAAATACGAAAACTGCTATATTTTAGTAACTACTGAAGTTTATTCACTCATATATATTTTTTATCTACTCGTTTATTCCATGAGGTATTCATGCTTTATTTAAATTTAAAAAATTAAATTACTATACCGTCTTAAAAATCTGAAAATTCACTGCGGAAAATTTTTTTATTCTCTTTTTGTCTTCGCCTTCTTGTTTTTGCCTTTATAAGTTTTGAAAAAAGGTTTTGAACGAACCATTATATCACATTCCTAGGTAAGTTTTGAAAGAATATTTTCGATGCTAAATTTTACTAAAACAAAATGTTGAAATCAGCTTCATATAGAAAAAGTGTCATCGTTAATTAAGAAAGAGATATTCTTAAATATCATAACTTTACGACACTCACATGTTGACTAGATTTGACTATTTATTTTATTATATTTTAATATGAATTATTTGTTTATAAAAATATAGTTTATTCCTTAACAAACACTAAATGACATTAAGTTTTATCTTTGAACAACATTTAAAAATCGACAAACTTTCTATTTCAATTTGATCTCTTAATATTTTGCAGTTTTTTAGCTCATTCAATTTTAGTCTAATAAAGTGCAAATTCAAAGTAGCTGTGATTTACAGCCTTATTCTGTATCACGAACGATAGGCAACACGAACGATTCTTCTGCAGAGGAATGCTTCAAAAATTAGTCCGGCGGCATCATTTTAGCCGGTTTAAATACAAAGCGAGACCATTGCAACGTAATGTATGAAAAGCAAGACGAAGACATCCGATAGAGTTTAAAATCGCAATCAGAGGGGTTGTCGTCTGCAGACGAATCGTTCGTTTTGCCTATCGTTCGTGATACAGAATAAGGCTGTTACAGTTGATGTATGGCATATTTTTGACGATGTCGGTAATTTTCTTCCATATTATCTAAGTATGTTTGACGATTTTTTTAATGAAGAAAATGAGCAACACCTTCATCAAAAAAAAAAAAAAATATTAAAAATCAACGATAAGCCGCAGCTATGTATTTTAAACTTGCGCTTTATTTGAACTGATCGGGCTACAAAACTGCATACTCAAAATATGTATTTATAGGAAATCTAATTAAAAAGCTTTACTAAAGTTTGGACCTTGGATTTATACGGGTTTTGTTAAAGTGTAAACTGCACTTTTATAAACAAATAATTAAAATTATATAAATTTAAGATAAATGGCCAATCTAGTTAACATGTATAAAGTTTTGATAAGCACTTGAAATGTCAAGTTTTAGTACTGAATTCAAATTCTTCATCCATTCATAATAACTTAGAAAAATTTGTTTGTTAAGAAGTGTATCTTAAAATATCTGCCTTGACATTTATGTTAAAAGTGTAAAATATGTAAATGGACCTACATAAACTTTCCCGTGAATACCATCAAAGCATTGGTCTTGAAGGGAATCTATGTATGCATGCATGCATATGAGCAAATTAAAAAGTCGATACAATTTACAGTCGAAAAGTACAGTTTTTGTATAGATTATAGATTATTTCCCAAACTGTGGGCATTAAGCAAAATGGCCTAGTGTATTTCACAAATATTCAAATACATAATCCACCAACCGATAATTTTATATATTCATTACAAGATAATTTGTCATCAGTCTGAAATAAAATATTATAAATCGGAAGGATAAAATAGTATTGTGTTATTAATTCGAAAATAAAAATTTTCATTTCACTGACGAAGGGGGGGATCTATCCCCCAATCCCCCCTGGCTACGCCACTGCCACTTATGATTACACTTGTATATCATGGGAACCGCTCCACCGATTTCGGTGAACGGTAAATTTCAGAAATGCTTGAAACTTCGATATTTTGAAATTTAAGGACGCTAATTTACACAAAATTAATATTAACCACAATCCATTGAAAAGAAGTAGCATTATTATGGAATTTTGGAAAATGGGCGTGATGCCGCCCACATATAACTATATAAGTTTATCGAAGATGTTTGAAATAGCGATGCGCCCCCGCTTACCATGTAGCGGTAGTTATCGGAAAGGTGAAAAAAACTATATTTGTTATGATGTAATGTGGAACGATTTTCCGTCATTTATATCACACTCCTACCCTGTCGGAAACATCACCAACGAAAATGACTATATTTGATACTTGCACCGGATATCTAATGTTCGGCTCCGACCGAACTTAGACTCTTTATTACTTGTTATGTTTTTAAAAGTATTCTTTGAATTCAAATTACTAAAGTGGGTGGTTTGTGTGTAATAAGTATGATATTAATATGATTCGTCAACTGAACTAAAGAACTAGTTCACTAAGGTGAGCGAACTACAACTGACCGGTTCACTCAAAAGAACTAAAGTGGCAACTCTAATATCTATGTATGTATGTACAATAGGGTGGTCCAAAAACAAAAAAGTCGGAATTGTAATGCTCTCACCCTCTAGGCTTGTTCTAAGTATATCGAAAAAGGTATACCCCTATTTTTTATTTTTGAAATCAAAAAATATTTAGAGGTCTTTTAAAGCGCTCAAAGTTTTCCGTGTATTGTTATATGGGAAAAAAGCAACTTTTTGTAGAAATGGTATAGAATTCTTGAAAATAAATATTTTTCGATCGAAATACTCTTGTTCTCTTCAGCAGACTTTCAATAATAGTACCCAATTGTTTATTTAACCATTTTTTAATACTAACGATTTTTTATTTGTCCCCCCATTGCTTTTTTCAAGTCTTCCTGGGTTTATGGCGGACCTATAAATTATAGTTGCGATGGAAAAATGGTTAAACTGCTTAAAGAGCTTGAAGGCAAAGTACAACAACAAACCGAACAAATTGCAGACACTTTTTGATAGTCTCTCAAATAGAATTGGGGAAATTGAGAGCGCCCTATGTAAAAAGATTGACGCTGAAATCTCTGTACTCTCCACGAAAGTAAAAGAGTCTGCTGAGCGCATCTCTGCCTTAGAAGAGAAACAAGAAAAGCTCCAAAGTGAAGTACAGAAACTGTTTACACATATAGAGACTGTAAGTTCGCGTACTCCCGAAGTGACTGCTGACGCTATTATATTTGGTTTGCCGTATGCTGAAGGGGAAAACCTAAAGAGTGCGTTCAACCGTATTTGTCTCTCCATTGATTTTCTTGTCCCACAAATACGTGACATTTTTCGCACTAAACCCAACAACAGCAATCCTAATAGTGCAATTATTGTCAAGTTCCACTCTCCGCTCGATCGAAATCGGACGCTCCGTGCATTTAGTGAGCATCGTAAGCGGACTAAATCCGCAATATCTTTGGATGCTATTGACCTTGATGGGAAATTCTCTATTTACGAGAGCTTGACAGGAGATAAAAGGAAAATTTTACAAGAAGCCATCCGAGAGTTGGTAATCTGGCTTCTGTGTTTACTTTACGTGGTGACGTTTTCATTAAAACTTCAAGGGACTCAGCGGCAGTCAAAGTCAGCACACATGATGATCTCAAAGGTCTCTGCTAACACGCAGTATTACTGTTGCCTTATACATGTTATTTTAATGTTTTATCCATTTACTCTTAGCTTATGTTTTTTTTAATTCTAATGTAAAATTGGTTCATCTCTTTGTTTCATGCTTTATTTGTTTATGTTATCGTTTATATGTACATTTGTGTCAAAGTTGCTTTTGTGTGTTTTTTGCATTATGTCTCTGACCAGCAAGAGTGATAGCGTTGGCGATGGCAGTCTTGCGGTGCTAAACATTCTGTGTAATCAACAGAAAGGCCTTAAGGTTGTTCATTTTAACGCAAGAAGTCTGAATAGCCTAAAAATGGATTACGTTAGGCATTTCTTGGAGTCTTCCTCTATCGATGTCATATGTATTTCAGAAACTTGGTTTAATAACAGTGCGGGCGATTCGTACTTTAATATTAATGGTTATAAATTATTACGCAATGAAAGGGTGGGTAAAAAAGGCGGTGGTGTTGCTATTTATTGTAAGAGCCACATTTATATTCGACCTGTCTGTCATTCCAAGAACGGGGGTGTAGAATTTTTGTTCGTTGAATTGTCTAACCGTGTCAGCAAGGTTCTTGTCTCGTGTGTCTATAACCCCAGCAAAACCGTTTCCCTTACTCCATTTTTTGATAGTCTATCCCCTTTGATAATTGACTACGACAATATAATAATATGCGGTGATTTCAATATTAATATTCTTGTACGTGATTCTTTGTGTTGTGCTCTGTTGGAAAATCTTTTTAGTCTTGGCCTGTCGATTATTAATACTTCAGTACCGACTAGATATGGTAATAACTGTAATCCCAGTCTTCTTGACTATTTTATCGTTTCGGACTGTTCTTCTGTTTTAAAATTTGATCAATTATCATTTATCTCTGACCATGACATGATCTTTTGTGCGGTAGATATTGATTTCAACTGCTCCAGCCCAGAGCAGATGTACACGTTTAAGGACTTTCGTTCGTGTGATGTGAATGCACTTTGTGAAGATCTTAGCAACGTTGATTGGCGTACCTGCTGGTATCTCGTGACGGCTAATGAAAAACTTGACTTCCTTAACTTTAACTTATCAACTATTTTTAATGCTCACATTCCTATCCGTCATGCAAAAGTTAAATCGTGTCCGTGGTTTAATTCTAAGGTTCAAACTGCTATAAAAGCCCGTACAAAAGCGTATCGTGTTTGGAAAATAAATAGTTCGCAGAACAATTGGGATGTCTTTCGCACGGCAAGAAATAGTGCCACCCATACCATTCGAAGTGAGAAGCGCCGATATTTCACATCTAAACTTGACCCTTCTCTATCTTCCGGCGAGCTATGGCGCAATATTAAAACCCTTCGGGTACACCCTAAGGATAATACTGAGTGCTCTTTAGATGCGAATAGCATCAACGATGCTCTCCTAAGTAGTGTATCGTCCATTGTTTCTCCGTCAGACTTTGTTCCTTGTAGTTCATCTCTATATTCAGATGTACCATTTGTTTTTTCTACTGTGCCTGAGTCGGATGTTATGAAATGTATTTACCAAATTAAGTCTAACGCAGTTGGGGAGGACGGTATACCTCTTCGCTTTATTAAACTGGCCCTGTCGTACATTATCGGTCCTTTGACTCACATAATTAATCACTGCGTTACTACATCCTGTTTTCCTAGCCCGTGGAAAGTCGCTTCCGTTTGTCCCATTGCAAAATGCAAACATGCTTGGACTCCTCGTGACTTCCGACCTATAAGTGTTCTTCCTGCCCTATCCAAAGTATTTGAATCGATAATATCTGAGCAAATTTCCTCGCACCTATCAAATAAGAACCTCTTATCTTCACTTCAGTCAGGTTTTAGAGCAGGGCATGGATGTTCAACAGCTATGGTTAAAATTCTTGATGATCTTAGAATTAACTTTGACAAAGGTGAATTGTCACTCTTATGCTTGCTTGACTTTACTAAGGCATTTGACTCAGTTGACCATTCACTGCTTTGCTCAAAACTCAAATATTACTTCGGGTTTGGGGAATCAGCATTAACACTCATGAAGAGCTACCTAATGGGCCGGTATCAGCGAGTGAAAGTTGGGTCGACAGTATCGCACGCTAAGCCTTTGATGCGGGGCGTTCCACAAGGGTCCATTTTGGGTCCTTTATTATTTAGTGTATTTATAAATGATATTTTTCAGACATGCAGGTATGCCAGCATGCATGCGTATGCTGAGGGCATTCAACTTTATTTCTCCGGCCGCTTTGAAAATAAGGATGTTATTGCCATAAATTTAAACAAAGACTTAGATTCTGTTCTACGTTGGGCTACTAAGAACGGACTTTGTCTCAATCCCTCCAAGTCTTATGTATTACCAGTCTACAAGAAGAAATTTAATATCGACAGTATCCCTTCGCTATATTTATATAATCAATCCTTAAAACTGGTTACCAAAATAACTAACTTGGGGCTGTTGTGATCATATTAACTCTGTAGTGAGCAAAGTATATGGAATACTTAGGAATCTGAGGCTTTCGGCATCATTCACTCCAGTTGCCACTAGACAATTGCTAGCATGTCAGTTAATTGTACCTATAATAACGTACTCAGTGTTGGTATACAGCAAACTTGATTCCGCCTCTGCCCATAAAATTGACATTTTATTTAATCATGTTACTCGGTACGTATTTGGTATTCGTAAATTTGACCATATATCCGCCTTGAGGTCTTCCTTGCTGGGGTGTGAAATCTCCGACTACATAAAGGCCAGAAACTGCATTTTCCTTTTCCGACTTATGAATACGAAGATACCTTATTACTTATATGAAAAACTTATCTTTTCTAAGTCGGAGCGATCATACGACTTAATCTTACCTCTATACAAATTTAACAATTCCACAAGACTGTTTTTCATTAACGCTATACGAATCTGGAACTCCATTCCGATTAATGTTAGAAGCAAACTTAACAAAAGCAACTTTAAAGCTATTCTGTATACCCACTTCTCTTCAAATTGATGAACCAATCTGTATTTGTAATATTTATCTAGATTACTTTCGATATTTGTTGTTACATTTAATATTCTATTGTTATAATTTGTAATTTGTATGAACCTGTTGTACTAAAAAAGACTAAGTCTTATTGTACTAATGTTTTTTGAAATAAATGAAATATGAAATATTAAAAAAAAAAAATAAAATAAAGGATAGGGTATTATTATTGGGAATCTTCTGCAGATAAGCAGAGTTTTCCGATAGGAAAATATTGATTTTTAATAATTCTATACCATTTCTACGAAAAGGGGGTTTTCCCCATATAAAATACATGTAAAACATTGGGCGCTTTGAGCGACCTCTAAATATTTTTTTATTACAAAATAAAAAAAATTGGGTATTTTTCGGTATAGAGCATAAAAATTCCCACTTTACTTTTTCACATGCATTTTTGACCACCCTAATGTACAAGCACTTGTTGAACATGCCTTATCATGAACATATCAACAGCATTAATTTACGGAAAGTAAAAAATGTTGACTAATACCAAATTTAGTCAAATAGAAATATTAAAGTTTTATTCAAAGAACCCATAATATGTACATAGCCTGCTTAATAACTAATACACCTTCTAATTTCAGGGCTCTCAGCTTTTCGCAATCAGGCAAAAGATTGTATCAGCAGAAAGTACAGAAGGTACCGTTTTTTTGCTGGGCCCACTCGACTTTGAGAAACAAGCGATGTACCACTTGACAATATTAGCGAACGTAAGTATTAACAATTCAATACAAATTGCAGATCTACATCAAAGTCGAGTAAAATTAGATAAATTTGGTGGGAAATTTGAAAAAAATTTGACACGTAGATCATGGATCCTCAGTCTTGCCCCAAAATTTCATTTGGCAACATTCCGCCATCTTGGATTTAAGTTTTTTTGGGCTTTTTGCGATTTGCAAGCTTATTTTGCATTTTTCGCAAAAAATGGTTAAATACAAATATATAACTTCATTTCCCACATTTGTTGTATAGAAGGTTTTTTAAAAATAGCATTTTTTATTGTAAAAAATTAGCAAAAACTGTGGAAAAAATTTTACATTGTCACGGTTTTCGCCATTTTTTGACAATTTCTGTTGAAATTTATAGCATATTGAAATTCCAAAGTTGCAGAGAATTTTATTCTTCACAACTTTTATACCTACATGTTTTTTGTACGGCGCTTAGATCACGGCCGAGAACGTGCCAAACATAGCGATTAGCCCAGTAAAATTAGATAAATTTGGTAGGAAAAAAAGTATTAACATCGATTTTTCGATGCAGTTTACTTCTATTTGACACGTAGATCAGTATTCCTACCCCTAAATTTCATTTGGCAACATTCCGCAATCTTAGATTTCACTTTTTTTTGTTTTTTTGCGATGTACAGACTTATTTTGCATTTTTCGTATAAAATGGTTGAATACAAATATGCCATTTTTAAAAAACCTTCTCTATAAGAAATGTGGGAAATTAAATTCTCTACTTATTTGTATTTAACCAGTGTTTACGTAAAATGCAAAATAAGCAAATTGCAATAAACAAAAAATAAATAAATCTAAGATGGCGGAATGTTGCCAAATGGAATTTAGGAGCAATACTCTGGATCTATGATCTACGCTGTTACAAATTTTTTCTATTTTTTTCCTACCAAATTTATGTAATTTTACTGGGCTAATCGCTATGTTTGGCACGTTCTAGGCCGTGATCTAAGCGTCGTACAAAAAAAAATGTAGGTATAAAAGACTAAATACTAAAATTCTCTACAACTTTGTAATTTCAATATGCTATGTATTTTCAACAGAAATTGTCAAATGGTAAAAACCAAACACAAATGTGGGAAATTGAATTCTCTACATATTTGTGTTTAACCATTTTTTACGAAAAATGCAAAATAAGCTTGAAAATCGCAAAAAAACAAAAAAAAAACTTAAATCCAAGATGGCGGAATGTTGCCAAATGAAGTTTAGGGGCAAGACTGTGGATCCATGATCTACGTGTCAAATAGAAGTAAACTGCATCAAAAAATTGCTGTTACACATTTTTTTAAAGAAAAAGTCTAATTTTACTGGGCTAATCAGGGATCGGCAAAAGTAAAACTGTGACTGTGTTGGTGAGCACAAGAGAACCGCTTTGCATAAGCAACTCGGTAGGAAATTGGGTGATTTGTATGTAAGCTTCTAAAAATATTTAACATAATGGAAATATTCATTTCAAAAACGCCCGTGTTAAAATGAAGCATTTTTCTCTGCACGGATGGCATTTTGCACGTTTCGGATGCTTTTTCATATGTAATTAAAACGATGTTTCCACGACAAGTGATTCGCTGTTCCATACGTAATTCGCTCTCTCATTCGTGATTGGCGCCCCAATTACGAACCGAATCACGTAATTGGCCATACAAAATTTTGAGAGCGAATCACTTCATTCGTAGGTGATTCAGATCCAATAAACATGCGAATCAAGAACAAATCGCTGTCTAATCTAATTTTTATCGATAACGGCTGTCAAAACACATAGTCCACACACATTCCCACCAGCACAAACATTGAAAAAATAGCTAGATTCGTTAAAAATTTGATTTATCTAATTAACCACTGCACATTTTTTCTCCACCGTTGAAATGCATAATAAACAGCACATTAAACCAGAGAACTTAGATAGATAGAGAAGGTGCAAATTTTTGGAACGTAAA
>NW_023458555.1:115957117-115971135 GCF_013731165.1 Rhagoletis pomonella
CCACTCGCTAACTGTTGGCGAATCGATGACGGCTACAGTTAGTGTTACGTGAAGCAAAACTGGAATCGAGTTGACGATATCGCACAAACGATCAAACAATTTTTGATTTTTATGAAGCAAGACAATCTCGACACGATATCGTTCAGACGAATGTCGTCATACGTGATTCATGCCCTGGTTTTGATATTCGTAGATGGTTTTGCATAGGTTTAGTAGTCTATTTTGGTAAATTTAGGAATATATACAAATAGAAATGCTCAAAATATAAGCTCAAAAACAATAACTGATGCGGTGTTTCCAAGATATTTTAACGCCCTTGAGTTACAAGTATATTTTATCAATCATACCGATAATTTCATGTATTAAAATAATTAAAAATGAAAATGAATAAAAAAATTAAATCAGAAAAATGAATAAAATTAAGTGAAATTAATGTTTAATTTCTAACTTAACCTACATTTGTATGTATGTAACAGAATCGCTTAATAATAGCTTTACATATAAAGAGATTATCCTAAAAAAAGAGATTAGCCATGCTAAATTATAATTAAAAATATCTCAGATTAAACCGATAACTTTTTGGTGTCCAACTTAGCTTTATCGATTATACTTGCGAAGAAGAGGAGGAATGTCAAATATTAAAGTAAACAAAAATTGACGCTAGTAAGGAAAATAGGTTTGTAAAGGTATTTTTAATAAAATATTCAGTTATAAATATATTTAAATGGCCTAATATGTGCTGCAAAAAAGGTGACCACGGTGGCACAGAGAAGAAGTTTAACTTTTCCTCGAGTTGTGTGAATAACAAGCACAACCAATTTGACAGCTACCGAGCTTTGATTGAGATTATATTTATATGTAAACGTACTTTTATGCTTTGCCGTTCGCATATGTATACACATCAAATTTCATGAGTACCTAGTACTGACGCCTTTTTTTTGTTTAATAATTGCAATGTTTTTTAAGTTAAATTTTTTTTTGTTATTTTCGACGGGTTTTGCGGTTTTATGCATATAACAAGTGCAATATAAAAATAGCGTTAAATTTTTTTTTAATTTGTTTGCAAACGGTCATGCGCATTTTATTCTACAAGAAATTCCCTTTTATTTGGTAAAAAGTGCAAAAAGCCGTCAGCAATAAGTAATCATTAAAAATCAACCGGATTTTTTAGCGGCTTAAAACTTGATCTTGTTCCACTAGAATTAAAAAACCGATCTATCTGCGTACTCAAAATTTTTCTAAAAAATCAGATTAAACAGGTCAAAATTTAGACGAGAATTCGTTGAATTTTTCTATGTTCTGTGTAAAGTTTGAAAGTTTGACTTATGTAGTTTTAATTAAAGCATGAACCACATTTTTATAAAAAGATAATAAAAAAATTTAATTGAAAATCATTGCAAATATTAAGCAAAAAACACCATGCACTCACTTTTGATTGCCAGTCTATGTATGCATGTACATATGTGTGTAAACTTTATGCCAAACTATCATTATTTTATTTTTAATATTTTTATTGAGCTTTGTACCACGATTGTTTATTAGGAAAAATTGAAAAAGCAACAAAGTCTAAGCGGTAGAAGTTATAGCACTATTTCGGAGATCACCACATCTCCTCATCAGACTTCTTTTTTCTAGACTTCATTATTTTAAATTGTATTTGCATCTTCATAAAAGGAAAACAAGATATAAAATTTAACAAAAACTACAACCTAATGAAAATTATGTGAAGATTTACCATATTTTCATTTATTTGCTCGCAAAGAACATCACATTTCATGTTTCTCAACATTGTATTATGTTATCAACATTAAATTTAACAGAATTTCTACATTCCGACTTGAACTTTTCTAACGCTGTTAATTTTTCGTCCGCGAATAGTTTCCACTTTCAGTTTGCACCTTCTCTATCTATCTAAGTTCTCTGATTAAACATTAAGCAAAAGCAAAGAATAAGAAGCAGAGATGCAAAGTGAATCACGAAAGTGTCGTGTAAACAGGTTGATTCGCCGTTCATAATTGAGAGAGCGAACCACGTGATTCGGTTGTCTTGGAAACGCCGTTTAAGAAAGTACTTATATGTATACAAAGCGCGCACAGCGGTGACAACACATACACACATACGCACATACATGGTATGACATACACTCTAAAAAATCTGTTGAAAAATGCGACTATAAATCGAGTATATATTTGTTTATTTTTAAAGGTTTTTGGTAAATTTACACGATGAATATGTATTTTTCTCTTTTACACATTTTTGTGTGTAAAAACACTTTTTGCTAGTGGCTTTACACAATTATACTGGAGAAATCAAACAGCAGATGTGTATTTTGTTGCCTGTACACACTTTCCTAGTAAATTTACGCACACCACAGCAGCTATATTGCACTCTAAAAAGTCCGAAATTTAAACAAACTTTTCGTTGAATAATCGAGCTTGCATTATCGCGAATAATTAGGTAGGAAATCCGTAACCTACCTTTTAGCTAGGAAATCTACACAATTTTTTTTAGAGTGTAATGCACTAATCGCGCACTGTGATGTTGATGCAAACTCAACATTTGAAAACACATTTACCCTGGCTTTCAGTAAGCGGTCTCTAGTCACTAATAGTGACTTGTGGTGGTGAACTTGGATTTTGAGACTATTTGGTATTCAGTTCGCTGTCACACGTCTCTAGTCTCAAAAATAAGTCACTAATTTGTCAGCTGGCCAAGAGCAGGTTACAAAAATAGAAGTATGGAGGAAAAGCTTATTTATTTCCACTTTATTTAAAAAAAACGCGAAAATGAAGCGAGAAAATTTGTTCAACAAAAATTTCATTAGGAGATAAACCAAAAGGCTTTAATATCATACATATCTGAATACCCAAATCGTCTCAAGTCACAAAAATAGTCACTAATTGCTAATCTCAAATTTAGTGACTTGAGATGAGACTGAATTACTGAATCCCAGGGTTACATGTATGACTGTAGCTGAGTGCAGCTGAGTGCACAGTATATACAGTAATAAACCTTTTTGAGTACTCCTCGGGGGTAAAATCTGATCAGGGTTGTTAATGAGAAGGAGCATGAATTTTGTTGATTCAGAGTTGTATACAAAACTACTGTGGTATGAAAGGGAGCAACAACCGTACTATGGCAGAGTGGCACAAGTCATGACTAGTGTAATAGCCCGAAACTAATTGCAAAAGTGAAAAACATTGCAAATTATGATCTATTATTATAGATACTAGTACAGATTATCATACACTACGTTTATACGCACGTATTATTTGCAAATAACAATTTGCAAAATGGTAAACCTTGCCGTATAAACGCTGAGTTAATTTTTTATTTGGAAATAACTAAATCACGCAAATAAGTATTGATTAGTGGTACTATTTGCAAATAAGCGCAAAACGCCGGCATTATTAGGTTTATTTTCTTTTTCGATGGTCATATTATTGCCTTTTTATAATCAAGACGTTGCCATTTTTAACTTTATTTTCTTTTTCGATGGTCATATTATTGCCTTTTTATAATAAGGCAACATTAAAAAAAAAATTTCACCATCGAATAAACAGTGAATTTGGTATTTGCAAATAGCTTACGTATAAACGTAGTAATAGTTCAGTGTATAATTTGTTATATTACACCGTAGATAATGAACTGTTAAATGCTGAAAACGCTTGTAACTGGTAGATCACTCAAACTTGGGTGTGCTTAATGGACTGTCTGGGCGGATGCGCTGGCAGGCATTGGGGTCTGTGTAGCTTTATAAACTTTGTTTATTTTTATTTTTTTGTAATAAAGACTTAAATATATTCGGAAATTTAGAATTTGGCTTGATAACTTCACAAAATTTACGTTTTTCATAAAAATATAATCTTACAATGGACTTTTTTTCTTTTAAACTTACATTTAAGAAAACTCCATTCAATGCTATAATTACGATTTGAGCTTTCCAGTTTATAAAACACAAGCGTTAATTATGTACTTAACTACTGATATTATTTTTCATCAAACATGAATATCAGCATACATTAAACATGGATATTATACTTTGTTCATAAATAACACATAATTATGTATATTTTATCCTCGAAATGAACTTTTTCTAATCATGACGCGAAATTCCCCACAGTAGTGTTGCCGTGCGCGCAAAACGAAATAAACCAAAATGCTTTAATATCATACAAATGTATTGAAAAAATTCTATTTTTTTTTGTTTTTAAAACATTAAAATCTAAAGATTGTTAAAAAAATAAAACTAATAAAAAATACTAAATAAAAAAATAAAAAATCCTCTACGTCCGAGGAGGACTTGAACCCTGAACCTCTCGGCTACCAGCCTAACGCTAGGCGCACATTGCATCCGATAGGACGACCTATTCTTATTTTTCATCTAAAAGTTTTTGTAAATGTCAATTTTGAGTGAATAATATTCAGCAGTTACTAAAATATCGCAGTTTTCGTATTTATGAAAATTACCGTTATATTGGAGGTAGGTGTGGTTATTGTCCGATCTTGCCCATTTTCAACACCATCCGTCCTACGCCCGAAAAAAGTGCACGTACCAAGTTTCGTTAAGATATCTCAATTTTTACTCGAGTTGTCGTGTGCACAGACGGACGGACGGACGGACAGACAGTCACCGCTTAATCGATTTCTCTTTTCATTCTGATCATTTATATCTATCTCGATTCGTTTTGCCTGTTACAAACAACCGTTATGTGAACAAAGTTATAATACCCTTGTGCACAAGTGCGGTCGGGTATAAAAAATATAACATAAATAATAAAAACGAAACAAAAAATGTCGCAATCGCTCCAACCGAGGATCGAACCTGGCAGCCACAGGCTAGTAGCCCGTAACTCTTACCACTCGGCTACCGCGGTGCGGAACTAGCGCGCTTTGTTTGCTTACTTGTACAAAAGACAACAGCTGGCCGTTTTTACCAGTGTTGTCAACGAAAACTGCCCGGATCCGAGTTAATTCCCAAAAAGGTCCTGCATTTGTTCGGCTGCTTATGCGCATTTTGAAGAGGAAAATGCATGAGTCAAAGCAAATAAAGGCCGTATTATACGGTAGACAAACGGGCTCGATTATTTGCATAACCAGCCTTAATTTGCTTTAACTCATGCATTTTCCTCTTTAAAATGAGCATAAGCAGCCGAACAAATGCACGAAATTTTCGGGAATTAACTCGGACCCGGGGAATTTTCGATGACAACACTGGTAAAAACGGCCAGTTGTTGTCTTTTGTACAAGTAAGCAAACGAAGCAGCCGAGTTTCGCGTTCGCGGTAGCCGAGTGGGGAGAGTTGCGAGCTACAAGCCTGTAGCTGCCATGTTCGATACTCGGTTGGAGCGATTGCGAAAATTTTTTTGTTTTTATTATTTATTTTATATTTTTTTTTTATATATTTAATTTTACTTTATTTTATTTTCTTTTGCTTTATTTTATATCACATTTCTTATTTTACTATTAGTTAATTTTAATTTTTAGGGATGAATTTTGTTAAAAATTCAACAACGACTAACTGAAAGTAACGTAAAAAAAATATAGAACTTATAAAAAAAGAATGAAAAAGAAATAAAAAAGTATACTGGCCGTGGGACTCGAACCCACGACCTTGCGGTTTTTTTTATTCGCATTACTGCTGTCTGTAAGGGTAAAATTTTAATTTGCATTTATGCTTATTAATTCAAATTAATTTTCTCCGTCTGTCTACCATATTAGATAAAAAAAAATGTTAATGCATTTATCGCTTTTATAGAAAAGTTGTAACAAACAATTTTTAACAAAATAAATAGCATACATAAACACATGTTTTAGTTCTTTAATTTTTGATATCGATATTTCGACCTCAACCTGCGGTAGTTGTGTCCGTTCTACCGATAACTAAGAGTTCCTGAAGATGACCTCAGAATGAGGTCGATATATCGATATAAAAATTAAAGAACTAAAACCTGTGTTTTATGTATTCTCTGGGCCTCAAGCTTATAAAATAAAAATTTTATCTATTTACAATTTAAAGGCCGATAAACAAAAACAATCAAAATAAATAGACTTATAAACTATTCCGCCGACCGCTGTGGTGTAGTGGTAAGCAGTGCGCGCCTACACTCCGCAGGGCCTGGGTTTAATCCCTAGTCAACGCACCATCGCAAAAATATACAAAAATGGTTTTTTATTAACAGCGGTCGCCCCTCGGCAGGCAATAACAAAACTCCGAGTGTATTTCTGCCTTGAAACACAGCTTCTCATAAAAATACAATCACCGTTCGGAGTCGGCGTAAAACTGTAGGTCCCTCACCTTTGTGTGACAACATCAGGGCGCACGCCACAATTTGGAGGAGAAGCTCGGCCAAGCACTAACATATGTGTAAGCTCCAATCTATTATTTTTATTATTATAAACTCTTCATAGTCTGGTGTAGACTTGTATCAGATTCTATAAAATTGTAGTGTTATGAGCACAATCACGTATAATGGGCAGATATCTTATCATATTTACATGTTGCAAAAAATCAAATTGAATTATAGGAACATATGTATATAGTCAAAATCTTAAGAGATAAAGATTTCAAAGGATATTTTACAGAAGTTAGTTTCGCTTTATTTCAATAAAATAGTTATTAAGATTTAGCAGTATTATGCTGAATACGTAATTGTTCATGAAAAGACTTTCTTAAATATATGTTATTATTTATTGCTAAAATGAAATGAGAAAATCACTGGCCACGTTACACTTATTTATTAGGTAGTTGTGCAACGAAGTCAGCTATGATTTCTTTTTTTTTTCATTTGGAATCAGTATGATATCGACAATACTAAGAAAACATGTTATATATCCTTTTGGAAAGGGTACTTAATTATCCAAAAAACCACTTTTTTAGTTTTTCACTGGCTACGTTACACTTAACATTTGCGGTACATTTCATTATGACTTAATAGGAGTTCTTAACAACTTTTTCGCTAACTTGGAACATATCCTGTTAAACTAATTTATTTTCTATCGTTCAGAACTTAGTCGGCCAAAATAAATCGAGGAAAGCTTATATTTTTGTACTTTTCCTTGTTGAAGTATCGAAAACTGTTTTTAGGTTCGTGAAAAATCTTTCGACAAAAGGAGCAAAATATTAAACACAAAATGCTTGGACATGATAAGAATTAGTGTCAGAAGCAGCTGACAGATATAGTCTTTACCGATAATCACCAATATGTTCAATATTTGAAAGAAAGAAAATATCGGGCTGGTTTACTTTCCTGTAGAATTGGCCATATTGCGTATATTGCATTTCTGTAGAAAAATGATTCGCACCCATTTTGAAATTGCCACCAACTATACTGCAAAACTTCTAGGACATTCATTATAGAACCGGGTAATTTTTGCCGCCACGGAGTGAAGAGGAAACAATTCTTCAAATTTATTTCGTTTTGCGAATAACCGTGCTATGAAATACTGCACAGTTGGAGAATTTCAAGAACTTTTTCACGGATATAACACTTTCCGTCAGTTACTTAAAGCGGCAAATGACCACCAAACCATAATCTTAGCAGATGAATGTGCCAATGAAAATCGTAAACGTGAATTTTTGGTGAAAATGTTGGGCCAAAAAGTTTAAATAAATAAATAAAAATTTTGGGCGGGACGAAGTTCGCCTGGTCTGCTAGTATCGTAAAAAATATATACGGTTTTTTTTTAATCAAAATATAAAACAACGAAATTAACAATCAGAGCTTCGATAAATGTTTAAGTTTTAGCTCACAGTGAAATATATTTATTGATTTAAATAGTTACAAATCCCAGTTTTTTTGTACTTTTGAGAAGCTTTCGAAATAAGTTTTCGGAAGGTACTGAAGTGGGGACAATAAGCATAGTAAAATAATATAAAATGTGCCAGCTAGCAATGATATTCTAATTCGATACTCTTATTTGGTACTTTATTATCACAATTTTTTCTTTCATTTGACACCCTTTTGAGTGAGAACTTTTTGATATGAGAAAAAAAACATGTCAAGAAATTCTTGCCGCTTCACAGTGGTTCAGAGCTCACATCTAGCACGACAAGATTCGTATTTCCTGGGAACCATGGCGGATTATTCTCAAATTTTAACATAGTAATCTACTTTAGAGGGAGCACATTTGAAGCTAAGCCTTGCTTCGATATCTCTACCGGAACCGGAGTTATAGCCTAAACTATGGTCACAAGAAATGGATAACATTCACTTTCCGTAAAATTATAAAAAATATGACAATATCAGTGTCAAATGAAAGGTAATCTGACGTGTTTTAATCCATACATAATTCCGGCTGCCACCCAGTCAAAATTTTAAAGTAATGTTACAATATCCGTTTTAATAATATTTCCGAGAGAATAATTTCTATAAGGGCCAAATTCACAGTGCGTATTTAACTCAGAATCGGTAGTTAACTACAGATTTTTGTACTGAGTTTGGCCCTAAATGAATGTATTTTTATGTTTTGTTAACCATACATGAACTTCCAAGTATTAAGCACATTTTTACGTTTTTCCAACGCCCACATAAAAACAGTAGTTTATTTTTCATAATATTGTTTTTATTTCGTAGAAACTCTGTTCTCTTTTCCAAAAAGATATTTTTAATTTTTAAACATATAGCAACCTATTTTCTACATTTAATTTTATAATTTAGTATGAAAATAAGTGTCCCCAACTTCATATATTTTTGTGGATCGAAGACTTTAAAAACCACAACCTTAAATTATTTGTGTTATAAATATGTGTTTCTAAGCTTTTTATGCAGTCAGACCTGGCTAAGAGTTTTATTTTTAACCACTCTCAATAACTCTAATTGACTTATTTCGTTCATTTTAAATTTCTAACTATCTATTTGACAAACGAGTCCAGCTAGGTCTATTTTGATTGAAAATAATACGAGCAGTACATTTTTATGTTTAGTAAACATCGTTCATTTGATATCCATATTGCAACAAGTATTACCTTAAGATGTACTACTAAAAGACTTAGTCTTACTATGTACAAAACTCTATATACAAATAAATTGAAATTTAATATTAGGAAGTAACTTATGTACTTCTTAGGTAATTATAAAAAGCTGGCAACCTTTATTGACAAGATCTTTTAATTTAGTTGAAAAATACGATATGTACCTAATACAAACTTCTGTACAAGTCGTTAGAGTAGTCGAAAATACATACATATATTATCATAATAATGTAAACCATGCAAAATGTATGTACATTTGTATGCAAATTTGGCCAACTAACTTATGACAAACCGATAGTTGTATAAAGAGGGTCTCAGAGGAGGGCTTGTTTTTTCTTTATCTCGATACAATAATATTGAAACTACAAAAAAACATATTTTCAAAACTTGCAATCGCTTGTACTTTTTTTAAATCCTCCGTGAAAATGTTTTTTTAATAAATAAAATCTTTCCTTTTAAACGAGATGTAACTTAAAGTAAATTATCTTTAATTCCCCTTTTCGCTTGTAAACATAATATAGAAAAACAAATAAAAGCAAATAAGGGTAGTTGAAAGTAAATGAGATTATAAACTCCAAGAAATCCTCGTTTGATCAAAGGACTTTATTTTATCGAAAATTTTTTTAAAATAATTTTCTTACTTTGGTAACGTCATACGTTAAAAGTACCCATCATTTCAGGATAATTTTCTTGTTTTGTCATGACTCACATATTTTACTGTAAATATGAGTGGTGGTTTATTATTTTTGCTTATGTCAGAAATTTGATTTAAGTCGCACTAAAATTGAGTTCTGAACCATAGTGCGCTTGTGCAAAAGCACACATAAGCATAGTAAAATAATATAAAGGCAATGATATTCTATTTCGGTACACTTATTTGGTACTTTATTATCATAATTTTTTCTTTCATTTGACACCCTTTTGAGTGAGAACTTATTGATGTTAGAAAAAACATGTGCAAACGCGCACATGACGTTGCAGTACTGATGTTTTCAGTCCCTCAGGATGAGGACCTCAGCCGAAATCGGCAAATTTTGCTTTGAAATAAGCGTAAATCACTTTATATTATTTCACTATGATTATAAGCTATGTGAAATAATTTTGGAGATTGCTGTTTAAAATCTTCCCGAATTTCCAAAGGGTTTTAGAGTGTCAATATCATATCAATTAAATAATTTCATTTTGTAGATGGTTGTTTGGGACTAAACGTTTCTGCTAATAAAATAGCAATTTAATAATAACAACTCATACGTTTTGCATATTATTAATAGAATGTGTATTCTAATAGTGAAATTTCCACACTTAGAATTTAGAAGGATACAAAATAATTGTGTTATGTAAAATGTACATTGCACACAAAAGTCGATGCAAAATACATCGATATATCGATATATATCGGAAGGTCCAAAACATCGGTTTTATTCGATGCATGGAATATCAAACATCGATGTTTTCGATGCATCGATACTTTTTCTGCATCCCTAGCTCACATGTTCGTCGTGCGTGGCCACTGTTATACTCGCCCTTTTGTCCAACATAAGGCCGTGACATAGCCCCAAGTGGCATAACTCCAATTTTACAATTTGGGATTACGTCAGTCCTTGTGTAGTGACATAAACCATTTTTTTTTGTTACTTGGGGTTATGTTCCTATATAAGGAGTGACATATTTCCAAACGAAAAGGCGACAAAATTTCATATCCCCTATGTAATTGTGCAACCCAAAACACTGGCATACAAGTTAGCTTTGCCTACATTATTTTCTTGTCAACGTCTATAGGCCATAGGCCGCGCTTAGGGATTATAACCCTTACTAAGTAGAATTCTTGTTTCTTTGTTGCCGTAAAATATGTATTTATTAGGAAAAATGGAAAAAGGAACAAGGTCTAAGCGGTAGAAGTTATAGCAGCTATTTCGAAGATCACCACATCTTCTCATCACACTTCTTTTTTCTAGACTTCAGCAGGGATCGAACCCGCGTCATCTATGTGCAAAATCAGAAGCGTCAAGCATTGAGCTATGCACACCCCGTAAACTCTTGTTGCTAATTCCTTTCCTTATTCAACCTACTACTATCAAGTGCAGCTGATTTGCCGCTATTTAAACTTGACAGCGTGGTTGTTGTTGTCAATCACAGCGAACGGCAGTGCGCGCGAGTGACGAAAGCAGCCACAGTAGCATGCTGAAATGACTCGCTTATATATACACGAGATTTGGAAGTTTTTACCCAGACGTCCAATCGACATGCATGAGATATCGTTGGAAAGGTCTTGCAGAGTGAGTCCAGAAAATGTATTCAAGCTTCATAAACGAATAGCCGGATTCTTAAAAATTAGGCTAAAGTGTTGCGAAACAAAAAACGTTTTTTTGCTTTTGGCGGTTTAAGGGGCATGTGGATACACCCAACATATATAGTGTTATTCTATAGGCCAATACCTTTCAAACAATACCTTATATATTAAGTTCCGGTAAATGTGTGTAAGTTAAGGTAAATGTGTTTTGGATCGTGTCTCCACTAGGAGATGCTTTGGTATGTATGTGGCGTCTGTACGTACCATCATTTAATTTTTTCAAACTTTCAGGAATTAAAGTACAAAAAAAAACGGTTTTGTTCCAGGATGTTTTGATTCGTATGCCTTAGTGGACGTGGCTGCTGTCTGAAATTCGAAAAAAGCCAATTTTTTAAACTACCACCAGGGATGAAAAAGTAGGTACAATTGTACCTTTTTCCGACGTTTGATGACTTAAAGGTACATTAGGTACAGTCAGTAGATTTTAGGTACAATTATTATTATTGACCCATATTCGCTTTTTGATTTCTGGAAATATATTTAAAATGCTTTTGAAGTTACTTACGGCAATTAGATTATTTTCTCTAGACTTGTCGCACCTATTAAAAGGAATCGGATAAATTAGCATGTCGGCCGCTGGGGTGTAGGGGTAAGCAGTGCGCGCTTCCACTCCGCAGCACGAGGGTTTAAACTCTGGTCCAAGCAACATCGCAAAAATATAGAAAAAAGGTTTTTTCTTAACAGCGGTCGTCCCTCGGCAGGCAATGGCAAACCTCCGAGTGTATTTCTGCCATGAAAAACAGCTTCTCATAAAAATACAATCGCCGTTCGGAGTCGGCGTAAAACTGTAGGTCCCTCCGCTTTGTGTGACAACATCAAGACGCACGCCACAAATCGGAGGAAAAGCTCGGCCAAACACTAACATATGTGTAAGCGCCAGTCTATTATTATTATTATAAATTCGTGTTGTTGCTGGATAAAGAAGTATACTTCGTAAAGTGTGTTTTTTTTCTTTTTCGCCAATATTTCTCAGTAGTCATAATTAGACAAAAACAACGCTTCTCCGATTCCCATTAGACTATAATCTATGGATATAGGCTCAGTTAAAAAAAAAAAACCGAATCATGTTTAAAGTATATCCATCCTTTGTATTCATGTTTTAAATAAAATTTATAAAAAAACTACAAATGAGTAATGTAACTTTGTTTAGGTACAATCTGTCTCATTTAGGTACCTTTATTTTATGATATTAGGTACAATCTGAAATTTCAATTTTTCATCCCTGACTACCACTGAGGCCGCACTACTCAGTACATGTCATTGATGTGGATATCAGTAGAAGGGTCTTCAAACAGGCTATCTAACTCTATCTTTTGTGTTTATAAAATATAAATATGTCATAACGTTATCGCCCGAAAACTAAAAATCGGGCTGCTGAAAATATACCATTCGGGCATTTTCTCAAAAACTGGTCAGTCGATTTTATTCTAGGTTTCTAGAAATCTTGCCCAAAACCTTAGCTTTCATCTGGTATACAGCTTATATCTGGGAAAACTCTTATTGTGGAGATATTGCGATTCAAATTGAAAAAATGTCGCTCCAAAAAGGGTCAAATGGTTAAAAATTAACATATCCGTCTAATTTGGTTATTTTAAGATATAAAAATAACTTACCGAGTTCCCCAAAAAAAATTGCCCATTCCCCGATTGCCACTTAAACCCAATTTCCCTGAAAATCTGGGAATTTTCCGCGAGTTGACAAGTTGAATGGTGCAACTGTGCTAATCACTTCCAAAATGTTTTGGAAACCACAATTTGTGTGTATTTTAGAGCACTTAACCTACCTGGGAAGACGCGTACAATATTACCTATAGTTGTACATAAATATGTATGTATGAATGCACTTAGTTCACCCAGTGTGCCGCTTCTACTTACATACATATGTATAAATTGCCACTGAGCAAAACTGCTTGAGAAAAAAGCATTAGTTTAGTAGCACGAGTGCAACATCGTACACGTAATAGAAGTAAAACTTCTTAAAAAGAGCACATGTGTGCGCCCCACACCCGGTAGAAATCTTAACAAAAATAAACTACGAGACTATCATACGAATATAGTTGTTTATTGTATCCATAGTTGGTACCAAGTTGATAAGTTTTTATCATTTCTTATATTTTTAATTTTTATTTTTTTTCGAATACAAAAAAATTCGAAAAATTGTGTTATTCAATGGACACATCGATTTGAATATATAATTTAGATTTAGATAATATTTTTAGCAATCTATTTGAGAAAAATAAAACATTTAGATTATTGTTTGTATTTTGGTCGATTTTAAATTTGCTACCCCAAAATAATTGATATCAAATAAAACACCTCTTTGAGGTAAAAGTTTCGAGTGACGAAAGCTGAACTAGAAACACAAAATTTATGATATCAATCATGATAAAAATATAGCAAGGTAGAACCGTTCTCTCAATTCGTCGGCCATGATTTTTTTTTGAAGTTTGGCAACATTTTAAAATCATATAAAAGTGAAAATAAAAAAAATGAAATTGTTCGAAATTGTTGTTGCTTGAGTTTGAAAATGAAAATGTGTGTGTGAGTTTGCGAGTAAATTTAAAAATTAAATTGTTTGGAAACGTCAAGAATTTGAAAAGTGACTCTCAGCGGTTCTACCTTACTATATTTTTATCATGATATCAATTTCGTGACGAAAATTATACGCATTTTTTGACTGCCTTTGAAACGTACG
>NW_023458555.1:115971145-115975646 GCF_013731165.1 Rhagoletis pomonella
TGTGACCACTCGCGAGTTTCACTTTGAGTCGTGGCGAACGGGTTTTTAAATAAAATTTTAGTTTAAAAAACTAAAACCTCCATATTATAATTGCCATTCGTACTGTCATCAGGTATGTAACTTGAGAATAGAAATCGCTGCATCTTTTAGGCGCATCAATATTACATAGTTACATCCGGAGCTAAAAAAAGGCAAAAAAGCTACAATTTTAATTACAGCGAAGTGACGCTGGAGATGCACAAAACTAGACTGATTTATTTAATTTCTTCGACTTAAAACGAAACTTATTCTATTTACAATAATTGCTTATTCACTACTTTCGGCTTGTGAATTTAATAAAACTGCTTAACCATCATTTTATTGTTCAATTCGATAATTCCTGGAAATTTGATGTCTTTTTAATTTTCAATTATTCTTTTTGTGTACAATTTTACCGATAGGCCGGAAGTGGTTTTATGTTACTGCTTTGTTTATTTGCTTTAAAAATTCTTCATATTTGTCAGTTGTACCGTCATATGTAACTACTCACCCATTCAGACCAGAATTCTCCCGAATTCGTTTATTTAATTTGATGGTTATACATATGTCTGTGTTTATTGATAATAACAAGAGCTATTACAATTATAATTATACTTAAAATATTACAGATATGCGATATTTTACTATGAATTCTCAATTTAAAAATGCTTTCTATGTTTGATTTTTGTTCCTCTATTATTTCATCAAAGGTAGTTCTTTTCGTGAAATTCCGAATATCTTCATATTTTTAGCTTACAATATTTTCTTTTATATTCTCAATGTAATTGGAAAAATAGAAGTTGTTAATTTTGATTGAACAATTATTAAATCGTATTAAGTAGTTTCCATTTATAATTGGTTGTTCTTGATAACATGAGTGATTAAGCTGTAAATTTACTGCGTTTTAACAACAATAGTTTTTATGCTTATTTCTAATATTTCCAGTTCTCTATTATTTGTGAGATGACAATTATTTCTTAAAATACAGTGTTCCTTTTAATGATTTATTTTCTTCAAACATTAATATTATATTTTCGTAAGTAAATATTTCTTCTATTTTTGCCTTTATTTCTTCTTTTTCTTTATTGGGTATTGGAATGATGTTCTTATTTTTTACATATTCAAAGCTGTTAGGTCTTTTTATGCCGAATACTAAATATGTATTATTTAGAATTACTGTGCCCAATTGTAGATATTTAAGTTTATTATAATCGATATTATATTTTACTATTTCCTCACTTGTTAATATATTTGGGTGTACTATCCCATATTTAGCCGATACAATGTTTTCTTGAAGGTGTTCAATTTTACTTTTCAATAATTGAATCTTTGTATTTTGATCTAAATACAAATTTTGTTTATATTCGTCATATATGAATTTGTTTATGGAATTCAGCTCTTTTTCTATTTTTACCCTATCACTTTTAAAAATTTCTTTGAGAGGTTCAATAGCTGAGGCGAAATAATTACACAGGTTTACAAAAAAAAAAGCTTATGCATATTAAACCAAACCTATATATCCCTATGTTATTCGACACGCTGAATGCGAATCCGAAGTCCGTTAGTCTCCACCACGTCAGGTTCGTGGTCAGTTGAACGTCAAGTAGGGAAAAATTCATTGAATAATCCTGAAAATTCATATACATAAGGTTTTACATTCCCTAAACCCGAATCCGAGGTCCGTTAACCTCCATAATGTCAGCGTCGAGGTCATTTGAAGGTCAAATAGGACATAAAATTTATTCAAAATTAAAAAAGAAAAATTGTTTTTGTTGTCACTGAAACCGAGTATGGAGGTCCCTTGATTCCTCAAGGTCATCTGGAGGTAATGCTAAGGTCATCCCAAGGTCAAATTCCGATGAATTTGATTGAATTTTCAGGTTTATTCAATGAATTTTTCCCTACTTTACCTTCAAATGACCACGAACCTGACGTGATGGAGGCTAACGGACCTCGGTTTCGCATTCAGCACGTCGAATAACATAGGGATATATAGATTTGGTTTAATATGCATACACTTTTTTTTTGTAAACCTGGGTTATTTATTTTGATTTGTTGGTTAGTTGTGTCATTTGTCCGTAAAAGATGTGCCATTTTGACATACTTCCTACTGCATTAATTAATCCTAGCTTGTTCCTAGTTCTAATTGGCATAAGTGTCAGTAACTTATTCCTTACGTCTAACAACTCCCTTTGCAATGTCTCCTTATTTGGTAATTTCATTGAAATTATATTGTCGGTTATATAATTGATAATTTCTTCTAGTTGTTGAATGTCAGTCATATGTAGTACTATATCGCTATCCTTAGGTGTAAATCTATAAATCTGGTTTGTTCAGTTAGTTCCGTCAATGTCATTATTCCTCCGCATTGTCGTATCATCAGTGTTATTACTGCTATCATGATCCATGTCTGTAAATTTTAAAGGTCGTTTAATATTTCTAACATGGAGTTTCTCCAATTTTTGTTTTCTATATTTGGGTTGTTCCTTATGTCTAACTGCCTTGTAATTTTTTATGAATCCTTCTGCTCTTTGCTCTGTATATTCTTCCCCGTTCCTATTCAGTTTGGTGATTGACTTTTCCTTTGTCTGTTCCAAATTCTTTTTTACAATTTCTTTATCCACTTTGTTATTATGTACCTAGTTAGGCGTGAATTTGATTGTAGAATGAAACCTGTCATTATAATTTCTAATAGCTTTTTGTATTAACTGCTTAACGGATATGCCTTTGTTTAATTTATATAACATTCTAAACTTTTCTGAAATGGTATTATTGAAACTTTCAATATCTGCGCTACCCATATGGCTGTTGGGTTTGGTTTAGGGCTGTGCGATTAATTGATTACTCAAAATTTTAATTAATCATAAAGTAAATAACTCAATTATTCGATTAATTGGAAATTATGATTACTCAAAAGTTCAGTTACTCGAGTAATCAAGATTTTTGATTAACCAAAAACAAAAATATTTGAGTAAAATGCTTTATGATTAATCAACATTTCGAGTAAAATGAGTAATCAACATTTCAACTCTTTACATATGTATAAAGTAGTTAAAGTTCCTTGATACTTTGAAAACAACGTTTCTGTTTTCAAACATTAAAACAAAAAATTTTTTCCATATACCGAATTTAAAAAAAGAAAATAAGCATATTCCAAAGCAAACTCTATTAACGAGCAAAATTATTTTTTTTGAGTAATCATATTTGAAGTAACTCGATTAATCAATGTTTTGAGTAATCGAAATCTTGATTACTCGAGTAATTGATTAACCGAATAATTGATTAACCAACTTGCTCCAGTAATCGAATAATCGCACAGCCCTAGTTTGGTTAGATGAAGTGCTTTATTTTCATTGCTTAGAAATTCCTTAATCCTTGTCGCATTAAATTCATTATCTGCTATTATTTTACTTGGATTTCCTATTTTGGTAAAGTAGTCTTCCAGTTGTTCAATGATAGTAATATGGTTTATGTCATTTAAAGGATATGCTCATCCATACTTGGAAAATTTATCTATCATTGTTAAAAAATGAAATCTTTTTATAACATACACTCTAAAAAATGCATGTAAAACTACTACTGAAAAGAGTTTATTTTTCAACCAGAATCTGTTCAAGTATACGCACAAGATGTTCAAGATTTGATTTTGAACATGAGTTGTTTAAAATATACACATGAAATGTTTAAAATTACAAACATTTTGAAAGTAAAAATATATTTTTTACAAATAATAAATACTAAGTGCCAGGGGCGCACGCAGGAATATATCTTTTGGGGGAAAGGGTTTATACTTCTAAATATATATCATCAGCAAATACTGAAAATTCGCTCTTTAAAATACATTTACGAAAGTTTTATTTACAGTATGAAATAAATAAATAAACTTTTTAAAGTATCATCAATTGTCTTTTATTTACATAAAATTTACAAAGAACTCAGACATTTTTAACCTGTTTCAAAAAAGGGGAGTTTATCAATTCGGAGTATTTTTACTTCTTTTATTTATTCCACCGCATAACTTTGCACCGCGTGAACCGATTCCAATAATTATTTTTTTACCGGAAAGATGGTACCTTAAGGGTCGTCTCGTAATTTGGTTTAGATCCGATCATTAAATCATGAAAAAATTAACGGTTAAAGATGCACTCAACTTTCAAAAGTAATACAAAATTTTACAAAAGAATTTTAATATAAGTAAATTAAATAATTTCACGAAATTTTTACACTTTTTTATTAATTTTCATCGATTTCTGGTTTCTTATTTTTTAATAATTCGAATAACGAAAATTTAACTGAACTTGTATTTTTATCATGTAGCTCATTTTGGTGGAACGAATTCGAAGTTAGCAAATTAAATCTTCGAATGCTTATTAAGTACATATCAGTGGTAAACTTTTTTAGGCTGTAAAGTGTAAAAAGCAACAGTAAGTGAGTATGCATTGCATATTTTTAGGACAATGTTTTCATTCGCAGTTAAATTTAA
>NW_023458555.1:115980646-116031616 GCF_013731165.1 Rhagoletis pomonella
AGATAAATATGTCCATTCCTTTCTTCATTTACATATTCACCCCCACCATTATAAGGTTAGGTATTTAAATTTTCCTTCCTCTTTGTCTTTATATTTAGGTTTCTGTACTTTTATTTTAATTTCTGTATTTATGCCTTCATTCATTTTTCTCTTTCTTTTACATGGAATTCGCTATTATATTATCCTATATGTAGTTGTCTTTTTTCAATCAAATATTATTATGCGATTAATAACGTGTTGTATAACGCAAAGAGTGGCAAATGGATATGGCTTATATGCAAATGTGTTGCTTTTTATTGACAATTTTTTAAGTGTATTGGAGAATGCTCGCCAAACACTAACGTATGTGTAAGCGCCAATCTATTATTATTATTATTGGAGAATGCGTTAGGTCGTCCTTACTGGGTAGCACGCTTCTGTAATTCAGTATCAATATTAAAGCATACATTTAGGGGGCATTTCCGCCCCAGCCATGTACATGTATGAGATTGGTATTGGTGTGACCTTTGAGTTGTTTTCTTTCGCTCTATTTTAAACTAATTTGAAATTGCCTGCACATCAGCATCAAAATACCTTTCTAGTGATATATAATTCTTTATACCCTAGAAGTATAGTTTAGCCGTAAAAGTGGTGTATAGGAAACATGATTGCCTATTTATATAATTGATGATATCACCTAGTCTACCGAAATAATTCTTTTTCCATGTATTACTTTTAGCTCTTCTGTCTTGTTATTTGTTAAAATAATTTGTGTTTTATATTTGTTGACTATCTTCTCTTTGATATAAAAGTGATCATGCAAATGTTCTTCAGCTGAATGGACCGTTTGCATTGACGCATCATCCTCTAGATCGTCGATTATGTTTGGGTCGTATTCAATATTTTCGACAGTATTTTCACCCTCCTCCTTGTCTTTAATAACGTCCTCGTAGTTTTGTATTCTACTAAGAAAACTCGCTACTCTGTTTTCCTTTCCTTTAATATATTCTATGTGAAACTGATATTCTCCTAACTTTAACAGCCATCGTTGATGTCTCGGCGACATATTTTTGCCCCTATATTTTGAGTGTAAATATTTTATTGGCTGGTGGTCTGTTACTATCTTAAATTTCCTTCCATACAAATATGGTCTGAAATAATTCACGCTCCACATAATAGCTAAGAATTCCTTATCGGTAGCTGAATAGTTTCGTTCGTGATTATTTAGGGATATAAAAGCGCCAATTGCATAATTTGATGCATCAGTTGTTAATGTAAATTCTTTTTCGAAATTTGGATATCTTAAAATTGGGTGTGAACTAATTAATTGTTTGAGCTTAACAAAAGCTTCTATATAAGAAGGGTCCTTAGTGTTGATTCTTACTCCCTTTTTAAATATTTTGTAATTGGTTGTGCTACCTTTGCGTAATCTTTGACAAATTTTCGGTAGTATCCAAAAAGCTCTTTATTTGTTTTTCTGTTCTAGGTAGTCCTAACTCTTCTATAACTTTTATTTTCTCTGGGTTAGGCTTCAAACCCTCCTTCGTTAATACGTGTCCTAAGAACTCAGTTTCTCTCTTTAAAAAATTGCATTTGTCTACTTGTATTTTTAAATTTTTTTCTCTAGGACTTTAAATATATCTTTGATTGCCTTTATGTGTTTCTGCAACGTTGTGCTGAAAATTAGTATGTCGTCTAAGTTTACAACACACGTTTTGTTTATGAAATCTCGTAGAATTTCGTTCATAAGACGTTAAAAGGTTGCAGGTGCATTCTTTAACCCAAATGGCATCCTTGTAAATTCATACAGACTATGAGGTGTAACGAACGCAGTTTTGCACCTGTCATCCTCTTTAATTGTAATTTGATAATATCCCTTAGCAAGATCTAATGTAGTGAAGTATTGGGCGCGTCCCAATTTATCTAATATTGAATCAATGTTAGGCAAGTGATATTTATCATCGATTGGTACCTCGTTCAATTTTCTGTAATCCACTACTATTCTGTACTTTATTTTTCCTGAGTTATACATTTTCTTTGGGATTACTATTAAGTATCCAGTATCTGGAATTACTTTTTCTTATAATACCTTGCTCCTCCATCTCTTTAATTTGTCTACGAACTTCCTCTTCATATTGACGTGGATACCTGTATAATTTCGAGTTTATTTGCTCGTCCGTAGTGGTCCTAATCATGTTGTATTTCTGTAGTGCTCGTTAACTTTTCACCCTCTTTAAATAATAGTTTTTCAAAAGTTTTTAGTAGTTTGGCTACTTCTTTATACTCTTCTGCATTTAAGTGCTCTAATTGTATTCCTTTAATTTTGTCTTTTGTCGTTTCTAACGCACAAATTTCTTTAAAATTAAAAGGGTTATTTAAAAGTTTTGTTTCTTTTTCATTTAAGGTTATTTTTCCATCGATCAGATTCATCATGGTGTTCAAATACTTTAATAAGTCAATACCTATTATAAAATTGTATTTTCTACCTCTTAGTGGTGTTGATTTCCATTTTATATACGCATTATCAGGTAAATTAAATTCCTTTGGTGCTCTAGTGTGCACTTCATGACAAATTTTCTCCTTACTTGTTACTGTGCTGATTATTATTTCGTCTCAAATACCCCTTTATTTGCCGAAAATCATTTAGTTCAGCGTCTACTAAACTTATGTTTGCCCCTGTATCCACTAAAGCAATGTACTTTTTTCATCATTGGTTATTTCTATTCTAGTTAGCCCGTCCGAGGCTTCCTTATAAAAAAATTGCGTTATTTACTTTTTATATTCTTCAGATTCTCTGTTGCTTTGCCTAGGCGATTGCAAGCGATTTTGACTGCTACTGCTGCTGGGGTGTCCTGCTGCTCGAGATCTTTCTTGATCAGTTTCTACATTATCTACCTCCATGGGTTCTTCTTTATCTAGCCTAAGTTGGTTAGAATTATTGCTTTTTCTCCCTTGACCTGAGTAATTGTCCCTATAGGTTTGGTTCCTTTGCCCCGAATTATTGTCCCTGTTTCCTTTATTTACATAATTCTGTCTAACTTGTCCCGAATTATTTTCAGGGCTTCTTTTATAGTTGGAAAAGTACTGGCAATTTTGTTTAAATTGGCCAGATTTATTCTCCCTGTTTAGAAATTTTTCATTTTGCTTATTTTCGTAATAACCTTTATTATTTTTATACTGTCCGTCAGTTTTTCTAAATTTTTTAAATTCTGATCGTATGCATGTATCCTCGAATCTTCTCTTTGTCATTATGTCTATAATTTTATGAAGGTCTTGTTTTTCATAGATTTTGTCTGGAGGGTCTGGTCAACTCCTGAGTTGGCTACAGATTCGCATGATTATTTTTGGGAATTATCAGTAATTAAACCGTATTTCCGTATCACTATCCTAACCGCACTTGCTGGGCAGGATTACCGACTGCGCCAGTTTCACCCTGGAAACTTTGGAAATTTGTTTTCTTTTTAATTTTCAATTACTCTTTACCGTCAGGTGTTTTTGCATAATTATTTACATATATGTAACTCGCGTGTTTCACCCATATACGAACAGCGGTAGCGGAGCAATGATTTCCACGCACGCAGTCTCATTCAGTGATCGGACTCAAAAATTCTGTGTGGTAGAATCTGGAAAAAATGTGGTAGATTTCAAAAAAATGTGGTAGATCTCAGGTTTTGGATCAAACTTTGTACAAAAATTAAAAAAATTCCCTAAGGCTTCCCTTAACTTGCAAAGGTTTTAATTAGACTTTAAAAAAATGAATTTTAGTATATTAAAGTGCAAGATTGAAGTTGCCAAAAATTTCGTCGAGTTTTGGCAATTTTTTTCCTTGACAGTGAAAAGCTTCCATATCAAGATATTTTTCGAACATATTTTGCAACCTTGCGGAGTGCTGCCAGTTTTTCTTTTTATCACATCACGATGTAGCGAACAAAGGTGGCACGTTACAGAAACCGCTACTTGGGATTTGCCGATTTTGACAATTCTGAAGTTAAAGTAAACAACGCCTCAGAAACCTTAGATGCACTGAAATTTGCTAATACTTTCACAAAAATCGCCGTTTTTTTTAACATTTTCGCTATTAATTCTTTTTATAAATCATAATGTATTTTGCAATTTAACATAATAAAACCGCGTTTCCTGTCGAAAAATTTTATTATTGAGAAAATTTACTATTTTACAGTTTATTCTATCCTCCAATTGGCGGTTTGTTTACTTTTACTTGAGAAATTTCATCGCCGCCGGGGATGCGGAATCTTGTATTATATTATTCTTGTTACCATATAGTGTTTAGTGCTGGACAATTTTTGCTCCTAATATTAAGAAAATTATGTCGAGGAAAAATAAAACTAGGTACACAATAACGCGAATATATGGTAGATTTCAGACTTTATGTGGTAGATGCTCTAAAAATTGGCAGATCTACCACAATGTGGTAGAAGTCCGATCACTGGTCTCATTCATTGAATCGTTTTTATGCAATGGTCGGCATTCTAGCGCATTCAAACGATTCAATAAGTGGGACTGTGCATTGCTAAGCTGGCGCTGCCGGTGAAACATACATGTGCTCAGAGAGCGCTCAGCATTATTTAGGGGTGGCTCACAAGCATGAATATGTTCCGCTCTCAAACCAAATCGTGGTTGCCTCAACTAAGATTTGGTAACTATGACTAAACTATGTGTTGAAAGGAAGCTTATCTGTATTAGCAGAGCGTAATGACATCCTTTTATGAACCATACGTTAAGTTGAATGGAATTTGTAGAAATATGCTTCAAAAAAATACTTATTAGTATTTACCGAACCCTTCAACTAAATTAACGATTTGGTACAATCTAGATGAAAATTAGAAGCTTTAATATATTTAGTTACAATTACCAACCCATTATTATTACCCCATATTACCCCCAATCCTTGGTAACAGTTCCCAAATATTGTCAAAATTCCGTAACTAAATATCTTTAATTGTCGAAACTAATCCTTTTTCTCAGTGCATGCATTTGCTTTATTGTATAGTTTAAGGCAGGCTCTTCCTAAACTATGTATTTGTCAATGTTATTGTGGCTTATTAAAATTTTATTTTTAATATTGTTATTGAGCTTTGTACCACGATTGAGTTTGTTGCTTTTCCCATTTTTCCTAATAAACACAATCGTGGTACAAAGCTCAATAACAATAATAAAAATAAAATATAACCCTTTTATCAAGAATAAATATAAATATAAAAAATTATATGCATATGGATGTTGTACCCGTTATAATGGAGGCAAATTCATCGATTTATAAATGGTATTGAAAAATGAATTTTAATTAAATTTTTTTCGAAAAATTTAAGAAATAAGCTTTTATTTCGCTTTTGTTAGGATGCATATGCCGAACCAGGCCAGGATAGCCGAAATATAGCAGGCCTCGAACTCGTAGTAATTGTACAAGACGTACAAGATCAACCACCAGTGTTTAATTCAGCTTCCCCGGTGACGAAATTACCCGGAGGTATTCTTCCAGGAGATAAGGTAAGTTAATGTGCATAAATATGCACAAACCTTTTTTTATATTACTAGATTGTTCGCCCAGTGTGCGTAAATATTTAATTGAAAGAAATTAATGTTTTTTCCGTTAAATACATACATAGTTCAATTGACTATAGATTTTTGTCGTCAACTCCCTTTCTGTCGTGATATAGTATACTATACTAGTTAACGTTAATACCTAAATTATCCGAGCTGAACCTATCTGCAAACGTTTTGTATGTATATACTCATTTTATTACAACGCTTTTATCAACTTACAATGTTTTATGTC
This sequence comes from Rhagoletis pomonella, assembly GCF_013731165.1. Taxonomy (NCBI): domain Eukaryota; kingdom Metazoa; phylum Arthropoda; class Insecta; order Diptera; family Tephritidae; genus Rhagoletis; species Rhagoletis pomonella. The sequence goes on from NW_023458555.1 coordinate 115,986,423, forward strand.
CAGACGCCTATTATAGCTACGGTGTCCATATTTATGGGAGCCGAATCCGGGCAAAAAATAATTTTGCAAATTTTTTCCACAAAAAATAACTGATCTTAAAGACTTCTTCAACGCTCCTAGATGTATTAGCCTTGAAACAGAATCCTTGTAGTAATATCACCAATTTGTAGGAAATTTTCCAAGAGATTTTTACCCCGCAAAATTTGTTAAAAAAAAATCTTAGATTTTAGTATAATAAAGTGCGATTTTGAAACCACTAAGACTTACCGTTAGGGATGAAACGATACGAGTAAATACAAGTGCATACTCGATACTTTTCGTTCGATACCAAGTAATTTTGGGCTCGATACTTTTGAACCAAGTAATGAAAAGGTATCGAAAAAAAGTACTCGTATCGAAACCCGATACCAAATAAATTTTGCTCCGAAATTTTTTCCTCTACGTTTATGCCTAATGTGAATCGTGCTGTGCTTTGTGGCAACTTAATTGCCAGCGAGAAGACGCGAAAGTCGACATAGTGCAAAGTATACACGATCCATTGCTTCACCAAAGTCAAGGGTTTGCAACGTTTACACGGTCAATTGTTCGAGTGGAAGTGTGAAGTGGTTGAATGTCCAGTACAGACGTTTTAACGCGATGTAAAAGTCATTGTAAATATTAGCGGGCAATAATAAAGGTAGGGGCAAATATCTATGTTATTGAAGAAAAGAAATGAGGAAAAAGAGTTGTTTCAAAATATAAAAAAAATTCTTAGAAAACCCTAAAATATTAAACGTATCCCAAGCCCAAAAAATTTAAACGCAATCTTCGAATCTAGACTGTAGAAAATATATATGTGTCGGAATAGCGTCGGCTGCTTCAGTAGTAATATCCTCTATAGGAATATCTCTGATGGTTTTGCTAGGATTTTGGTTCTTATGCATTTCCCTTTTAGTTAACAGCAGAAGCTTAATGAGTTCCTGAATGATGTGTTCTGTTCGCAGTATGTAATTCAATTAATAAATCCCGCCACAATTCTACTGATTTTATATGATTTGTTCCGAACAAGTGTTTTTCCAATAAAACACACACTATTACACATCATTCAGCGCCTCATTCGGTAGAGTCTGAGACTCGCACCTTGCTTCCAGCAAAGTTGAAACAGAACGAATAAAGAATATGTTACAAAAGTAATTAATATCAAAATACGCATACTCTGCTCCAAATTTCTTCACATAACGCAGTATAAAAGGTACAAAGTAGCTCAATATAAAACTATACTATACAATAAGCCGACACGGCCTTCCTGACGTATCACACGTCCTCGGGTGTGACTGAAAGAAATCAAAAGCTTAGAAATTCTTTGTAAAATTTAAAAAGTTCATTGGAACAATTATCTAATATAAATATGTTCAAGGATCCATCTCCGTGACAGATCAAAAGACTTGACATCGTTGTGCACCATGGCCAAACAATTACATGTATTCTGAAAGTAGTTCCCATAAGTTACTCATACTTAACAAACCATAATTTTTATAATTTCACAATTAAGGCTCTTGCTACAGTTTGTAACGATATCGTGCTCCACATGAACACCACACGTAGACCCCCGCCACATCCCTAAGCGCCCCTCACGCCATGATAAAACATTTCTGTTTGCATTTGTGCTTGCACAAAGTGACTGTGGTGTGGTCTACAGCCTTAAACTTATCTGAAGTCTGATTCAACGCCTTCACTGTTAACACTTTCACTAGTGCCAACTGCGTCTTATGTCCAACTCTATGGGAACTTTTCCTTCTGGCAATTTTCGTAAATGTTCATGTGAATATTTGCACGTTCTTTTACTCGTCAATGATTTCAAAATATACCTGTTTCCGTCTAAAACCTCTGTCACCAAAAATGGACCTCTAAACTTAGGATCCAACTTCGATCTTCTCTTCATTTCTAAGCAAAACGTATTCACCAACATTATGTTTAACAATTTTAGCTTTGTTTTTATCAAATCTAGATTTTTCATAACAAGCATGGCGTTCCATATTTTCCAAAGCTCGAGTTCTTACAAATGAAATATTTACAGTGTTTTCTTCATCATTAATTGGAATAAGCCCTGGTGGACGTGCCTCTTTGCCAATAAATAACTCTAAAGGACTAGCCTTAGTCGCCCGATTAGCCGTGGAATTCAAAGCCAATTGTGTTTCACATAATGCATCTTGCCAAGACCGTTTACTGTTTTCAACAGCGGTCAGAAGATTTTTCAACGTACTCATTATATGCTCAACTTGACCTTTAGCGCGACTTGCACCGGTAGCAAGTAAATGCAAATCTATTTTTTGTGAAGTAAAAAAATCACGAAAATCTTTACTAGCGAAACATCTACCCTAGTCAGCAATTACGCGCGATGGTACACCAAACACCGATATCGAGGACTTCAAAGCTCTAATGCAATTAACTAAATCAATAATAACAGTGTGATGTAAATAAACAAACTTAAACTATTACGTATTCTTTCAGGTCATTTTTACCACTTAGTTTTACTGTTATATCAATATGAATAGCATGCCAAGGTAAGGCGGCCTTGGGTATAGGGTGAAGCTCTGCTTGTATTTTACCAGACGGCGATTTTGTTAGCTTACAGGTAATACAAATTTCTACAAATTTGCGAACATATTTGGACATATGTTTTAACCAATAATAGTCATACACTTTGTCTAACGTTTTATCCCAGCCCAAATGCATAACAGCTTCGTGCACATGGTTTATAACTGACCACCTGAAAGACCTTGGTACCACAGGTAAGCATCGCGTCTTTCCATTTCATTGTATCTTACGGTAGAGTGTTCCCGCTCGTAATTCATACGTTCTTGCTAGATCATCAGATAGTTTATTACTTTGTAATTTAGAAACAAGAGTAGTGATATGAGAATCCCTTTGTTGTTCGGCGAGGAGCCAATTGTCAGACATTTCTGCTAAATTTATACGTTTTTCAACAGTTTTATTCTTTTGATTATTCTCTGTTGGTAACAAATTATGCGAAAAAAATCCACATGCGCCATTCTCTTCCCCTCTCTATACTCAACATCAAAATCAAAAGATTGTAAATATGCCCACCACCGGTGAACTCTTGGAGTCAAATCTATTTTAGTGCGGGAAGCCTTTACGGAGTTGCAGTCTGTCAAGATGTTGCCTGAGCATAAGTACGCAGCGCGGCAATGAAATAAGCCGTCGTGATTCACCTGAGTACGCTCGCATCTGGCACGACCTAGCTCCTCGGATTGGGGTGGGTTTTTGGTGATCACCTTAGATGTAAAATTGCACCGCGTCAACAATAAAAAGAATCGTACCCCTTCACGTGACGATGGATCTCCACCACCATCGCTATCCCACCTGGCCTTGTGTTCAACAACTGTTTCAGTCCCCTAAACACCACAAAGTGCCGAGCCTGCAACTAATGTCGAAAATTTTTTATTGAATTTTCCACGGCCCTACGTTTCTAATTCATACAAGAGATACCTAGATTCAGCGTGCGAAGTTCTTTTACTGTAATACTCAACTACATGTGGTTTATTTTCAATTTTATGCAATAAACTAGCCCCATATCCTTCGGAACCAGCATCAGTATGCAACTCTTTACGGTATTGTGGATCAAAAATTGTTAATGCAGGTTTGTTTGTCAAAATCATAATAACTTTTTGACGGTTCCCGTCTATAGAGTAGTATCAAGCACTAATAAATATGTGAAGTACAAACACCTTGCCATGTTGCTTAATAGTATAACCACCTTGTAATGTTGCTGAATAGCAACAGTTTTTGGCTTGTCATTGTTTTTCCTTAGTCGTTCTTTTCATTCCATTAGATACATAAATGAATAAAGCATCGTTTATTACACCGGCGACGAGGTTAGCGGATCAATAGGCAAAAAATGTCTTCCACTTTACTTGGATTAGTGCCTGATTTTGATTGTGACCATAATCTTTGGCACATTTTTAAGTCACAGCTACAACAATTTTTCGCTGTTAACGACATTGATGGCACTCAACACAAAGCGATTCTTTTGACGGCAATTTCGGAAAAATCTTACATACTGCTGCAGAATTTACTACACCCTCAATTAGCGGAGGCAACCACCATGACTTATGCAAGTTGTTTAGAAGTGTTGGACAGGCATTTTAGGGCTCCAACATCAACATTTGCAGAACGATATAAGTCTTATACTGCAAGCAAAAGCTCATCAGAATCCATAAGTGATTGGGGAGTACGAGTAAGAGCACTGGCGATGGCGTGCAAATTCGGTGCAATGTTAGATTTGGCAATGCGCGACAAATTCATAATGGGGTTGGAGAATGGGCCAACTCGTGGTAAACTGTTCCTGGAGGATGCAGCAGCGGTGGATTGCACCTGGCAAAAGGTCTTGGACATAGCGAAGGCTACTGAGTACATACAGCAACAACACGAGATAGTTGTAAAGAGCGAACCAGGCGAGTTGATGCACATGAGGAATAATAAAACGACGAAGAAATGCGACCAACACCAACAGCACAAACAACAGCATCAAGGACAGCGTAACGATCAGCGATATGGTGATAAACAACAAGTTCAAAAATGTACGGTATGCGGTTACAGTAACCATACGAGTTCAGAATGTAGATATAAAAGCTATAAATGCAAGAAATGTGGAGTAATAGGACATTTGAAAAAAATGTGTAGAAATAGCGGCAAAGCTCAAGAACAGAAAAAATCATTTAACTCTGTAAAAGCTAGCGAAGCTATTTTATATACATTAAACAGCAGTGTAGACGCACCCATTAGCATGCAAGCGAAGGTAGAGAACATACCAATCGAATTTGAACTTGATACAGGGTCCACTTACAGTGTCATGTCGTTTGGTATGTTTACGAAATTTTTTAACTCGATAACATTAAATTCAACCAATATTGTACTAAAGTCGTATACAGGCGAGGCTATTACACCAACTGTAATTTGCGATTTGGAAGTATGCTACAATAGGAGTTGTATTAAATTGCCATTTTTGATCATTAAAGGTGGGGGGCCACCCCTATTGGGACGGAACTTTTTTAAAAAATTTGGACTATGTCTTTCGGAAATAAATCATTTTTGCGTAGAATCCGATAAAGATAAAATTTTGAAAAAGTTTAAAAGTTTGTTTGATGGTGGACTGGGGTGTTTTATGAAGGGTAAATCAAGGCTGCAGTTAAAAGATAATGCGTTACCTAAATTTTGCAAGCCAAGACCAGTGCCACTAGCAATACAATCGAAGGTCGCAGAAGAGATAGACCATTTAGTGCGAATTGGTGTACTTAGACCTGTTGATTGTAGCGATTGGGGTACATCGATTGTGTAAGTTTTAAAGAAAAATGGTCAAGTGCGAATCTACGGTGATTTTAAAGTTTCAGATAACCCCCAATTGGTAGTATAAAAATACCCCTTGCCGCGAATCAAAGACATTTTCGCGAAATTGAACGGGGGAGTAGAGTTTAGCAAGTTAGATATGCCAATGGCATACCAGCACATTCAGTTGGATGATAATTCTAAAGAATTAACTACAGTTTCGACATCAAAAGGCCTCTTTCAATACAATAGGTTGGTGTATAGCTTATCATCGACACCCGCTATCTTTCAAAAGTTAATGGATAAGTTACATACAGAAAGACTTTGTAAGGTTTTATCGTTGCTGAAAGATGCTGGATTAAAATGAGCAGCAGAAAAACTCAATTACCTGGATCATATATGTAATTGACAGGAAGGGGTTGCATACGTGCGTCGATAAGGTAAAAGACTTTGTTGGCATGCCATATCCGACAAATGTAAAAGAGCTTCAAAGTTTTTTAGGAGTAATAAATTACTATCGTAAATTTCTGCCGAATGTTGCAACTACAGGCGCACTATTGTATAATTTGTTAAAGTCATCCGAGTCTTATGATTTTACTGAGGAGCATAGAAAGGCTATGGAGAAATTGAAAGATAGCTTAAAGAAAACTACATGTTCAGCTTATTTCGAGCCTAAGCGTCAAACTAAAATTACAGTAGATGCAAGTCCAATCGGGGTCGCAGGTGTGCTATCACAAATTTCTGGCGGACAAGACGCACCAATAGAATTTGCTTCGCGTAAGCTCTCTGATGTGGAGCAACGGTACTCCCAACTAGATAAGGAAGCTTTGGCAATTTTACTTGGCATAAAGAAGTTTCACCACTATGTTTACGGGCGTCATTTTACGTTAGTAACGGACAACAAGCCATTGGAATATATTTTTGGTCCGGAAAAGGGTGTGCCAATAATGACAGCAAATAGATTGCAACGTATAGCAATAGCGCTTTCAGGTTATAACTTTGACATTGAGCACGTAAAATCGCAGGCAAATGTAGCAGATTATTTTTCAAGGCACCCGATGGGGTGCGCTAACACCGAAGATCTTCCTGAAGACATAGCGTTCAATTATTTTAGACACAGTAAATAACCCATTAATTTTGAAACGATACGGGAAATGACAGCTAATGACGCTATTTTAGAAAAGGTTAAAAATTTTGCCAACACTCAATGGTCTGAAATGTGCGAGGAGAGTGAACTGAAACAGTATTTTATACGAAAGCTGGAAACATATGAAGAGAAAGGATGCCTGTTCTGGGGTTATAGGATCATCGTTCCGAAACTCCTTCAACAGGATGTCTGTAATTTCCTACACGAGACATACATGGGTATTAACAAAATCAAATCTATGGCTAGGGAATGTTGCTGGTGGCCTGGTCAGACCAAAGATCAAGAAGACGTCGTAAAAAATTGCGAACCTTGCTTGTTAAATAGAAACAATCCACCAAAAAATGAATTGATAAACTGGAAATGGGCAAACCAACCGTGGTATCGTATCCATATCGATTTTGTTGGACCACTTGCGAAGCGTTGGTGCCTTGTCGTAATTGACAGTTACAGCAAGTGGATGGAGTGCATCGATATGGGTACGAACACGACAGCGCGAAACACAATTATTGTTCTTAAAGACTTATTTTCGCGAATTGGGTTGCCAAACGAAATAGTTACCGACAACGGAACTTCTCTTGTATCTAAAGAATTCAAAGAATTCACAAAATTAAATGGTATTAAGCATACAACAACTCCAGTTGGCCATCCTGCCACAAACGGTCAGGCCGAAAATATTGTTAAAACTATCAAAAACGCCTTGAAAAAGGGCTTGCACCAAGCTAATATATCAGAGTTTGAAACTATTTTATTCAGATTTCTTCTGGACTACCGTAACGCAAAGCATACTAGCACTGGGGTATCACCTGCCCAGATAATGTTTAAAAGACAGCTCCGCACCAGATTAGATCTCATGAATCCTAAGCGCAAAACAGATATTATAAAATTACAAAAAATTAAAGAGAATGTTTTTGATAGTCAAGAAAAACAAAGAAGAAATTATAAAGGGCACAAGAAATTCACATTTCATGTAAACAGTGTTGTTATGGCTAAAGTTTCTCAAAACCAGGTAAAGTTTCGCGGACTAAAAACAAAATTGTAAAAAAATTGGGAAGCCAACTTATCTGGTCAAACCGTGTAATTCTAGCAAAACTTGGAAAATACATGCTAACCAAATGATAAAATGTAATAAAAATAAGGATCCTAAGAGCACTGTATACAACTCTAATATTTTAAATGATTTTACACAGCCGTTAATGTTAGTAAATCTAATAATTCCACTGTTATTGAAGAACAGTGGCATAGTCGGGGGGTGAGAGAGGAGGGGGATTTGGGGGGATAGATCCTCCCCCCTTCTTCAGTGAAATTAAACTTTTTTTTAATTAATAACACAATACTATTTTACCCTTCCGATTTATAATTTTTTTATTTCAGACTGATGACAAATTATCTTTTAATGAAAATATAAAATTACCGGTTGGTGGATTATGTATTTGAATATTTGCGAAATACACTTGGCCATTTTGCTTAGTTCCCCACAGTGTTGGGAAATAATCTATAATCTATACAAAAACTGTACTTTTCGACTGCAAATTGTATCGACTTTTTAATTTGCTCATATGCATGCATGCATATATAGATTCCCTTCAAGACCAACGATTTGATGGTATTCACGGGAAAGTTTATGTAGGTACATTTACATATTTTCCACTTTTAACATAAATGTCAAGGCAGATATTTTAAGATAACTTCTTAACAAATAAATTTTTTTAAGTTATTATGAATGGATAAAAGAGACATCTTCTTTGAATTCAGTACTAAAACTTGACATTTCAAGTGCTTATCAAAACTTTATACATGTTAACTAGATTCGCCATTTATCTTAAAATTGTATAATTTTAATTATCTATACATATAATAAAATTGTAACAGGTCGATGTCTGTACATTATAGATATTACAGAAAAATTAATGTGGGGGTCTTTATTGGAGCACCAGAGGCCAAATCAACCATTTAAGAATTTTTGTCTGTCTGTATGTCTGTATGTTTGTTTGCGCATCACTCGAAAACGAATGCATGGATTTGAATGCAGTTTCCACCGATGTATTGCTAGAGATCTAACTTAAAATATAGGAAGAAAAAATTAGAGATTTGCCACCTGTTCGAAAATTGGAGTTTAAGTAAATTGATAAGAAGAAAATAATTTTGCAATATGGGCGTCAAAAGAAAGAGGCTGAAGAAGGCTTACAGAAAAAAATATTTTTTTAGAGTTACCACCTGTTTGAAAATTTACACTTAATTTAATTTATAAGATAAATTGAATATTGCAATATGGGTATCAAACTGAAGGGGTTTAGGAAATTTTATTGCCGAAAATATTTTTAGGGAGGGCTGCCACCTATTTGAAAAATGTTATTGTATTAAATTGATAAAATAAATGAAATCTATATCTACATCTATACATATAATAAAATTGTAACAGGTCGATACCTTAAGCTGGGATCCCACGATTGCCGCAATACACCAATTATTGCCTCATTTTATGCCCCAATCGTGTGATTTCACAATACATTGACTCATGCGGCAATAGAGGCCGATATTGTGCTTACTGTGCCCAATCAAATACGGCCCGTGTGCGGCAATCGTGTGATATCTCGATTGGCAATCATGGGGCAATGAAAATTTCAAAATTGCGGCAATATTTATTGTATTCTTGTGCGGCAATTGAAGTGAACAATACACATCAATATTTAGGCTGTTTATTAATAATTTACTTTTTTGCTTCCTTATGTGTCCAAAAATCACTGAAATTAATATCCTTGTTTTCGGAAGCAACATAACTTTTAATTTAATTTGTAGTGAAATTATAATTTTTCTTGAAGTCCGATAACGGAATCTTTGCCGCGATATATACCACCACAAGCAAAACTCATACGAGAAGAATACGAAAGGTATTTTATGTCACCAAATGGCAGACTGCCATGACAGTATAAATTTATTAAAAAAAAAAAATTAAAAGTTCAATACAGCCCACGACAAAGCAGTAGAACCTCAACATTTTGACCAGTCTTGACTGTTTTTCTTTTACTTATTAAATCTTCTATTTTCGTATAAAAGTATAGCTCATTGTCTAACAAAAACTGCATAAATCCAAATTATACAAAAATTATAAAAATTTCTTAAACTTTTGAACACAATCCCACGGTTTATAATTTGGATTTCTAGAAAAAAATGGTTATTTAGTTTTGTAGCTCATTAAAATTTAGTACAATAAGGTGCAGGTTTGAAGTTGCTAAAAGATCCTGTTGATTTTTTATAATTTTTTTAGCTGACGGTATTATGCACTTTCTTCTCTGTAAATTACTTTGTAAACTGCAAAACAAAATTTTTTTTAGAAACTCAAATTAAAAAACATTGAATTGTGATCAAAATTTTAAGAAATGTTTATAATTTTTGTATAAAGTTTGGAATTTGGACTTATGTGGTTTTTACTAGACAATGAGCTATGGTTTTATAGGAAAAAATTAACATTAAACAACAGAAGAAAAAAGTCAAGACTGATCAAAATGTTAAGGTGCTATCTTTTGTTGCGAGCTGTACATATAATTATAAAATTTAATTCCAAACATAAATTATGTAAATTCGCAGCTTTTATTTAAACAAACATAACTCTTTGTACCAATTTTACTTGTAATGAATAAAAAAAACCTCTACGTAACAAAATTAAAAAGAAAACTGTTGCAACTTGAACTCCACATACGTTGCAGTTATCGTCGAAAAATAAAAAAACTATACAATCAAACTTCTAAATAAATGCGTGAGCTTTCGTTGGGCACAAGTTTTTTCTTCTTTGCTTTCAAACAACAACAAATTTGCACAAAATGAGCCCGCAATATACAAAGCAGATGCAATTGATTTATTTCTTTTTTATTAAGAATACGCCATTTTTACACAACAGAGAAAAAAACAGAATTTAGAGGTCAGCGCAACACTTTATGGTCACAATTGCCGCATGCTCGAACAATCGTGTGATAAGTTTGGGGCAATTATTGTCACTATATTGCTTTTCGCCAACTTACGGCAATGAGAATTGTATAAAAAGAGGCAACCGTGTGACTACAGAATTTCATTGGGAAAATTTTTTTATTGTGCTCCAATACAGCACAATAAAAATTGTTCCAGATTGGTCCATTTGCGGCAATCGTGGGATCTCAGCTTAATAGATATTAAAGAAAAATTAATATGGTGGGTTATTATTAAAGCTACAGAAGCCAAATAAACAATTTTAAGAATTTTAGAATCTCTGTCTGTCTATATATTTGTGCGCGCATCAGGTGAAAACTAGAGATCTAGCTTCCAATATAGAAGAAAAAATTAGAGAGTTGTAACCTGTGTTTAAAATTTCAATTTAGGTAAATTGATACGGTAAAGTGAAAACTGCAATATGACTGTCAAAAGAAAGAAATTTACAAAGGCTTACAGCTGAAAATATTTTTGAGGAAGGTTGCCACCTATTTGAAAACTTTAATTTAATTTAATTGATAGCATAAATTAAATATTGCAATACTGGCATCAAACTAAAGAGGCTAGGAAATTTTAATGCTGAAAATTATTTTAGGGATTTGCCAACTGATTGAAAAATTGTATTCATTAAAATTTGCAAAATAAATGAAATAATGCGATACGAATATTAAACTAAAGAGGATTAGGAAGCTTTCTTTTGAAAATATTCTTGAAGCGGGCAACTTGATAAGTGGCAACTTATTTGAAAACTTTAATTCGGTTAAATTTATAATATAAACTAAGTGTTGCCATATGGGTATCAAACGAGAGTATTTGAGAATAATAATTTTGCAAAAGGCCGATATCTGTACATAACACAGGTCTAAAATGATTTTGGTGCCGCTAAAAGTAAAACTGATTTTAAGTACATTCGGTACCCTGATAAAAACTTGATACTTACTTTTTTAGTGCTACGTGTAGTTTTCGCGATTTCGTGTAAGAAAATGCATCCCTATGGTCTGTAACATTGGCAACCCAAACGCGGTATCATTTTGAGTAAATACCTTTTAGCTTTGTATTAACGATAGGTATACTACTAAAATAAATGAATTGCTTGAGAACGGTCGTGTTTAATTTCTACCGTATGAAATTACATGGGTTATGGGCCCAGATCACGTGGTTCAAAAGATAAAGTAATATTGGTTGTCATATATGTAAATCGTTAGTCGGTTTTTTTGTATCCTTAAAAATACAATTTACACGCGAAAATGAGTTCGTCGTTAACTAATATAGAAAAGCTCAACGGCGAAAATTATTCAACGTGGGCGCTGTTGATGCGGAGTTTGCTGGTAACGCAGGATTTGTGGTACGTCGTCGAAGAAACTCTTAAGGTGGAACCGTCAGATTTGGAAGCAAGGGCATGGAAGACAGCCGACCAAAAGGCATTGGCAATGATACATCTGTGCGTAAGACCGTCGGAGTTGATTCACATAAAAAAGTGCGAAACAGCAAAAGCAGCCTGGAGTCTACTAAGCGATCTTTACAACGCAGACGGTCCAGCTCGAAAGGTAAATTTGTTTAAGAAATTGGTACAGTTCAAGCTGAACGCTTCTGAGAAATTTGCCCTTCAAATCAACGAGTTCTGCTCGATCGTCGACAATCTTAGTGAAATTGGCGTTACTGTACCTGAGGACTTGCTCTGTATATTACTATTATGTAGCCTACCAGATGAGCTAGAAAGCTTTGTAATAGCAATCGAAAGCAGAGACACGTTGCCGAAAATGGAAACATTAAAAATGAAGATATTAGAAGAAGAACAAAGGCGAGGGCAACGATTTTCTGAAACTGAAAAAGTTCCAACAGTGCTGAGTTTGTTTGATTCAAACGTTCGAAGGTTGGAAGGTGAGAACACCTGGATACTCGATAGTGGTGCGTCGTCTCATATGTGCAGTGACATGACATTATTCACTTCTTTGCGCCAGTCTACTCAGAAAGTATTTTTAGCATCTGGAGAAGCTGTTCACGCAGAAGGAGATGGGAAAATAATGCTCAAATCCGGTTTCGGTGATATCGCGTTGGCTGATGTGTTGTACGTACCAAAATTAAAAAACAATTTTTTAGCGGTGAGCAAAATACTCAGTAACGGGAACGAGGTACATTTCAAAAACAATAAGGCAATAGTTAAAACGAAAGAAAGCAAATTAGTGTTCATTGCTGAAATTCACAACGGAGTTTTTTGTATAAATTTGACTACGCTGAAAAACAGAGAAAATATTAATTCAATAGTTGAAAAGAACAATGACCATACCCAAAAGTGGCATCGACGGTTCGGTCATGTAAATTATAAAGACTTGTTTACGCTGTCGCAAAAGAATATGGTGCGTGGATTGTATATCAACAACACTCTAAATATCGACTGTGACATGTGCGCGATGTGCAAAATAAAAAGAAGCGCTTTCGCTAAATATACTAATGTACAATCATCAAAATGTTTAGAAATTATCCACTCGGACATTTGTGGGCCTATGCGTACAACGTCGCAAGGCGGGTCGCATTACTTCATTACTTTCATTGACGATGTTTCCCGCTTCATCGATGTACATTTTTTAAAGCAAAAGTCCGATGCATTCGAGGCATTTAAGCAATTCGTAACGCGTGTAGAAAATCAAATTGGCAACAAAGTAAAATGTTTACGCAGTGACAACGGGCGCGAGTATTTAGGTATTGATTTCCAAAATTACTTAAAAGGCAAAGGCATTGTGCACCAAAGGACTGTGGCTTACACGCCAGAACAGAATGGCGTGGCCGAACGTGCCAACAGAACTTTAGTCGAAATGGCGCGCTGTATGTTGGCTTCGTCAAATCTCACGCAATCGTTGTGGTCCGAAGCGGTTAACACCGCCGCATATATACGAAATCGGTGTCCGACGAAAATTTTGAAAAACAAAACACCTTATGAATGCCTTCGAGGGTACAAACCGAGTGTGAGCCATTTTAAAGTGTTTGGTTGCGAAGCGGTTGTTCTTCACAAGCAGCCAGGTAGATCGAAATTCGATTGCAAAGGCTCAAAGGTACGCTTCGTAGGTTATGCTGATCATACCAAAGGGTATAGGCTTTATGATCCGGCAAAGAAAAGCATTATAATAGCTCGGGACGTCATTTTTTTTGAAGACGTTTTGCCAAAACTTGATAACGAAAATTATAACACTAATACTGTTAATGTTGAATTAATATATGAAGCTGAAAATAAATGTACTGAAACGAATGATAACAAAAATGAAACAGAAAACTCAGAAATTGATAAAAATTTGAGAACTATCGATATGGTAAGAGACGAAGAGGGTAATGAGCAAACAGACGAAAATGCGGAAGAAACTGCTTCGAGTGATGAAGGCGAGATCGTGTTGGGAAAAAGAAAACGAGGAAGGCCTCGGATATGCAGAACGGGGAAAGTGGGTAGACCAAGGAAAAAGTATATGATTGATTACCCGGAAGTTTTGAATTTGGCGTGCGAAAACCCCACTTCAGTCGCAGATGCATTGCAGTCCGAGGAAAGTTCGCATTGGAGAGGTGCTATGCAGGCGGAATATGATTCTCTAATCAAAAGCGGCGCTTGGACTCTTGTTAACCGTCCACCTGAAAAAAACGTGATTGGTTGTCGGTGGGTGTTCGTGAAAAAATTCGACGAAGATGGTAAACTAGAAAAGTATAAGGCGCGCTTAGTAGCGCAAGGCTGTTCTCAGAAGCCTGGTGAAGATTTTTCTCTTACTTACGCACCAGTGGTCAGACATTCGACCATTCGCTTGATTCTTGCGTTGGCGGTTCAGTATAAGCTGTTAGTTAACCACGTAGATGTCGTAGCAGCATACCTTAATGGAGATTTGGAAGAGGAGTTGTATATGCGACAACCTGAGGGTTTCATTAATGAGAATCATCCTGAGAAAGTATGCAGACTTCAAAAATCGCTGTATGGCCTTAAGCAGGCCGGAAGGTATTGGAACGATAAAATAAACAAGGTGTTGTGTGACATTGGTTTTAAGAGATGCAAAGCAGACAACTGTGTTTACATCATGTGCGAGAATGGTGAAATTAACATACTGAGCATATACGTTGATGATATCTTGTTGGCATGTTCGTCAGAAAACACGATGAATAAAATTATCAAAATGTTGAACGAGAAAGTGGAAGCTGTCGATCGTGGTCCAATTCGTTATTATCTCGGCATGGAGGTCAAACGAAACGGTCTTCGTGGAAATATTTCTATTCACCAAGGGCGGTATGTAGACGAGTTGCTGAAGCGTTGGAATATGGCAGACTGCAAAGGTGCTGCGACGCCTTGCAGTAGCGGCACGATTCTTGAAAAATGCAGCAGTAAAGAATGTTCGGGCTACCAGACACAACAGTACATGTCACTCGTTGGTGGTTTAACGTATTTGGCTATAATTTCTTGGCCGGATATAGCACACACTGTGTCCAAGCTGGCACAATTTAATAGCCATCCACACAAGGAGCATTTCGTGGCAGCCAAGCGTGTCCTAAGATACTTAAGGGAGAAGCCGAAGGGTATGATTACTTATAAAGCTAACCGTCAAAGCTTAACTTCTTTTTCAGATGCTGACTGGGGTTCAGACTCCACAGACCGCAAGTCGATTAGTGGTTATGCAGTGTTTTTGGGCGATGGACTCATTGCATGGGAGTCAAAGAAGCAACATGTCGTTTCTCTCAGCACAATGGAATCGGAATATATTGCGATGTGCAATGCAGCAAAAGAAGTATCTTTTCTTCGAAGTTTGTTGACGGAAATGGGTTTTGAGCGGTATGTTAGTGCACCATCCAAAATATTGTGTGATAACCAAAGTGCACAGTTCGCAGTCAAAAATCCTGTTGCACACAAGCGTAGTAAACATATCGATATCAAGTTTCACTACATACGCGAGAAGTACGTCCAAAATGAAATCGATATTGAGTACGTCCCGTCGGCGAAAAATGCTCCAGATATATTTACAAAACCTTTATCGGGTGATAAACATAGTGCTTTATGTAAACTGTTAAATATTGTTTTTGTATAACCTGAATTAAGTTAAAAAAAAAAAAAAAAATATGAATTTTTCTTCTGATTTTGTAATAGAACTTTTCTTTGTAAATCGCATTTGGGTTGAGGCGGAATTTGTAAGAAAATGCATCCCTATGGTCTGTAACATTGGCAACCCAAACGCGGTATCATTTTGAGTAAATACCTTTTAGCTTTGTATTAACGATAGATATACTACTAAAATAAATGAATTGCTTGAGAACGGTCGTGTTTAATTTCTACCATATGAAATTACATTTCGCAAGGGTAAATAGATTAAAAAGCATTTAATTAATTTATTAGAGAACAAAAGAACATTTAATTCAAAACATTTAATTACATCTAATTACACATTATTTTACAGATTAGAAGCTTCTCTTTTTAGATTTTCTCCGATGGATGTCTTCAGGACATTCCCGTGTAATACTCCAACAATAATCTGCCATCATATGCTCATCCCAACGACCTTGGTATCTATCTTCCATCACTTTTAAATCTTGATGAAAACGTTCGCCTTGTTCTTCGCTATACGCTCCAAGATTTTCAGGACACTTGTCTAAATGATTGTCCAAATAGTGTACTTTTATGCTAATATTAGGTTAGGTAAGGTAGCAGCCCCGTGTAACCGGAGCTCACTTAGACAATGTAAGATTGTCCTTTGTGATACCACAATTTGGAAAGGCCCCCTAAACTTTATCGTTAAAACGCTCCAAGCCGATTATGTATTTACTAATACGGCTGATCTCAATGCCCCAGAGCTCCTCGGGGCTGTTTAGAAAGTGAGAGCCAAAGTACTTCAACCTTAGCCTCGCAAACGCTGGGCACCTAAGAAGGTAGTGTTGAGGTGATTCTACCTCGTCATCTTCCAGGCAACAGCGACATAAAGGGTCCGGCAGAATGTTCAGCCTAACTGCGTGGATACCAATAGGACAGTAACCCCTTAAAACCCCCACCAGAAGTGATAGCTGTGGCTTTGTGAGTGTGAGGAGTGCCCTCGATCGCCGCCGGTCCACCCTCGGTCAAAAGTACCTTGCGATCGCACATGTTATGGTATTCGCCCAGCGTTCGCTGAGCTGACATGAGGCCCATTTATCCAAGAGCGAACCGCAAGCAATCAATGGCACCCCAGCCGCTTTTTATTCGGTAGTAACGTTTCTCGGGTTCCTTCCCTCGCCAGCTCGTCAGCCACGCAGTTCCCCCCAATGTCGCTGTGTCCCGGAACCCAAATAAGCTTAATGCGGAAGTATTCCGACGCGACTGAGAGAGAGAGAAGACATTCTTTAACCAGTTTAGAGCGCACCTCTAACGAACTCAAAGCCCTGATAGCCGTCTGGCTATCAGAATATACGCTCACTTCCCTGACGGTTATAACGCTCCTTAGCAGTGAATCCACCGCCTCCTTGATAGCAGCTACTTCCGCCTGGAATACACTGCATAAGTCCGGGAGTCTGAACTTAGTGCTGATGGAAAGCTCTCGACAGAAGACCCCTCCGCCAACCCTGCCATCCAGTTTCGATCCATCCGTAAAGAAGTTCACCGCACCCCTCCTCCAGAAGTCCCGCCCGGCCCACTCATCCCTTGAGGGAAAATGGACATAGAAGACGCTCCTAGGAGCCGTAACGGTGGTGCAGTAATCCGTACGATCGGGGATGAAGTCGAAACCTCCTAGAACTCCAGAGTGTCCAGTCCCTAAGTTGATCAACCAATCGGTTTCCCTGAGTCGAATAGCCGTTGGCGCCGCGACAACTCTACCTGCAACGTCGACAGGC
The DNA here is from genome assembly GCF_013731165.1 of Rhagoletis pomonella. NCBI lineage: Eukaryota > Metazoa > Arthropoda > Insecta > Diptera > Tephritidae > Rhagoletis > Rhagoletis pomonella. The sequence continues at coordinate 116,003,674 of NW_023458555.1, forward strand.
GCTACGTTTAGCATTGCGTTCAGTGCTAATGTGGGGGCGGTTCGCAGTGCCCCACTAATACCAATTAAAGCACCCCGTTGTACGCGCTCCAGCTGCCTAGCCAGTGTAACCTTTTCCAGTGAGCTCCACCAGACTAGGGCCCCATAGAACATAATTGGCTTGACTGCGGTCTCGTATAGCCAATAGACAACTTTAGGGGAGATGCCCCATCTCTTACCAATAGCTCCCCTACTGCAATATAAGGCCACTGATGCCATTCTTGCCCTTTCCTCGATGTTTGGTACCCACGACAACTTCCTGTCCAGGATCAAGCCCCTAGTACTTGACCCTGTCAGACAGCTGTAAGCGCAGACCTTTAACCGAGGGAAGAGCAGCGGCGGGGATTTTATATTTTTTTGTGAATAAGACCAGCTCTGTCTTACTGGGGTTTACGGCAAGACCACTTTTGGCCGCCCAGTTAATAACTATGTTAATGTACCGTTGGGTCAGTTCATACAGAGTGTTCAGGTATTTACCTTTAACCAGGAGCGCCACATCGTCTGCGTAAGCAATTACCCGACAGCCGTGTCTCCCCAGCTCCACTAGTAGCTCATTCACCACGACGACCCAGAGAAGGGGTGAGAGAACCTCTCCCTGCGGGGTGCCCCTGCTCACAATGCGAGACAAGCAGGCGCTAACCCAGACGGCCATGACAGTTCTGTCACGCAGCAAGCTTTCGATGAGCCTAATGTGACTGACCTCAACCCCAAGCTTATCTAGCGACTTAACTATTGGGTCCGGCAGGACATTATTGAAAGCCCCCTCGATATCGAGGAAGGCTCCTACGGCAAAGTCCTTGTGAGTGAAGGCTTCCTCTATACACCTCACAATTGTATGCAGAGCAGTATCGACCGACCGTCCTTTACAGTAAGCATGCTGAGCTCTAGACAGGCGATCCCGAGGAATCATGCCCCTTATGTGCATATCAACCAGCCTCTCCAACGTCTTCAGCAGAAACGATGAAAGACTGATTGGCCTAAAGTCCTTGGAGGCAACATGAGAGCTCCTTCCGGCCTTCGGGATGAACACCACCTTGACGACCCCCCAGCCCCTGGGAATGTACCCGTATCTAACGCAGCTCGCTTAGATTGGGGCCAACCAACGGCGCGACACCTCCGCCGCCTTTTGCAGCTGCGCAGGTATGATGCCATCAGGTCCTGGGGATTTAAAGGGTTCGAATGAATTGATCGCCCACGCCAGGCGGCGCTCATCCAGGAGGTCAGAAACAGCAGCACAGTCTCCGCACACTTCCCCTAAGGAGATCTCCTCAGGGAAGGGATCGGAAGGAAAGTGAGTGTCCAGGAGCAGCCTAAGCGACTCCTCGCCACTCATAGTCCAGTGACCTGCCTCATCCCTCAAGTAGCCCAGCGGAGCAGGACTCCTAGCGAGAATATGCCTAAATCTCGAAGATTCATGACACCCTTCAACGTTTTCGCAGAAAGACCTTCATGAAATCTTTTTAACCTTTCTTATTTCGGACTTGTAGATTCCTAGTCCAACCTTATAGAGTTCCCAATCAGAAGACAACTTACTCCTACGGGCCCTATTGAAAAGTCGTCTGCTCGACGCTCTTAACTCAGAGAGCTCCACAGTCCACCAAAGGGGTTTCCCTCTGCCTTTCTGAAATCTCAGCGGACATGCGCTTTCAAGAGCTTCCCTGCACGCAGAGCTGAAAACTTCAACAAGCTCCTCCAGCGAGTCTACCGACTGCACAGAATTTGGTTCTGGCGCATCAGGGAGCACTCCGCGAAGGTTCCTGTTATACAGATCCCAATTCGTGCTCCTCAGGTTCCTGAAGGGCTTGCTACGTGGACGCGTTTCGTCCAAAGAGAATTGAATATACCTATGATCCGAAAAAGAGTGTTCGCTCAGAACCCTCCAATCCGAGATCAGAGGTGCTGTCTCAGATGAAGCCAGTGTGAGGTCAAGAACCTCCTCCCTGGCAGCAGTTATAAACGTAGGGGAATTCCTCCTGTTACAGATATGTAAGTTTTCACTTAGAATAAACTCAAAAAGTGACTCACCTCGCAAGTTTGTATCCGAGCTGCCCCAAACTGAGTGCCTCGAGTTCGCATCAGACCCCAAGATCACGCCAGCTTTCCGTCGCTTGGCTTCCGCTAGAGCGCTCCTCAACAGCGTTGGAGGTGGCTCCACCTCGTCATCGTGCGGCATGTAGGCGGATATGAGCCAGAGTTCTCCAGCCTCTCGTTCCAGCCTAATTGTAACCACATCCTCATTGCTGAAATTATGCAAAATAAAAGCTTTTAGTTCACCTCTGATAAGCAAACAGGCCCTAGTTCTACCTACGTTGTTCGCCGCTATCAGCTTGTAGTTCCTTGTTCTGATTCCAGAGATACCATTACTGCTCAACCATGGCTCCTGTATCAGAACCACGTCAGCCCCACCTTGCTCAAGGTGGAGCAAAAGATTGGCGGATGCCGCCTTGGAATGTTGGAGATTAATCTGCAAAATCTTCATTCTCCAGAATATCCTCCATGAGCGCTAGTTCCGCGCTCTCACCGCGGACATCGACCCCACCGAACAGCCTCTCGAGACTGAAGGCGGATGCCCCGGCAGAGGAGCCGCCCCCAATGCACTCAGCATCCGATTGAGCCGAGTCTCCCAACTCCATGCTGGCGGAGTCAATGGCCTCTCTTCCTCCCTCCGAAGTAGCTGGAGGCAGAGGGTCATCTGCTTTGGCTTCGGTCGGTAGAATCCGTAGAACGACCTTCTCGAAGCCATAGTATATGACCCCCTTGGTATCGCCGAGAGCACCGAGGGACTCTGCATTAAGCAGTATCAGCGCTTGCCGATAAGATTCCTCGGTGCTCTCCAACCAGATAACCCTCCAGTTATGCGTCGGGAGAGAAGGATTACAGTACCGAAGTATTCCTTCGATCTCCTCTGGAGAGGTAAGCTCAGTAGGGAGCCATACCCGAGCCCGTGGACGCATCGGAAGTTCCGCCTTGTCCACGGCCACTAGATCGGCACCCTTCCAAACCTCCCCCACCAGGGAGACTGCCTCCTTGTGTAAGGCTGCCGACCGCTCATCGGCGCACCTCGTGAGCTTATGCAGCCCATGGTGCCAACCGGCACTCTCACACCTAGGTGGTGGCGCCGTCTTCCCTGCTGCGGTCCATGACCCCTAACTCCACTGAGCCGGCAAGATTAGCGATTTCGCTAAACGTGGGGGCCGGCCCCGTACGAAACCTTTTCACGGTCGTGGTTTCCCCCTCCCGTGATCTCTGCCGCTTCATAGTCGACAGCGCATTCGCACCATCGGCTACCTTCCCTTGTCGCAGCCTCCGCATCGCCGACCACCTTTTTGGCCCACTCGAGCGTTCGGGCATGCTGATCACTCATTTGACCAGCACACTGACCGCCGTAGCGTTCCAAAATTTTGGCGGCCATGCGACGGTCCGAGCGATCCTTTCTCGCCGCGGTGGCGCGCCGTTTAGGATTTCCCTGAGGTGCCCGATCCGTGGTGCTCGAAGCTCCAAAGACACGCGGCGAGAGACCCTTGCTGGTGCTGGCGATTCCGCCACGCACCGTACCCCCAGATGCTCCGTGCGATTTCGCACAGGCTCTACCCACTACCGGCAGAATTCCGCGACCTTTACTACCAGAAGGAGGTGGCTTCGACCCCCCTGGGGCACCGGCCGTGAAGGCCCTGCTTAAGCCCTTAACGCAGGGCGATTTCGCCTCTGCAGGGCCAGAAATCCCACCCGGGACAGAGGCAGCTATGGGTGTCGACTTCGACCCACCGATGCTCGAAGCTTTGTCGATAGCCAGCTCCGGTTTCCCAACGCCGCTGGCCGTGCAGGCCCCACTCGTGGCCTTAGCCGGAGATGCCTTCGCCTCCTCAGAATCCCCAACCGGGGTGGAGACAGCTTTGGATGCCGGCTCCGACGATCCTCCGCTGCTCGAAATTTTAGTTTTTGTTATTGTTTTTGTTTTATTTTGGTTTGTATTCATCTTGTTCGTAAGCAATGTAAGGGGAAATTAACGGTCCACCACGGCAGCGCCCCATGCCGCGGCAATGCCACCGTTACTCCCTGAGGCGGCCTGGTATCAGGAAGGCGCCGTTATAATACAGCCGGTCTGGTAAACCCCCTGGCTGCAAACCATCCAATGGGCACGGTGTCGCATAACACCCTGGGTTAGGGGGGAGGAGTTGGGTTGTTGGGATAGGAGAGATAAGGAGGGATGAGGGCAGGAGTAATCGTCGGTACGGTAATCTCCATATAGGAAACTGTGTAAGCTCGTGTCTTACGCAGGTTCTCATGCGGAGCCTCCCTCTTAGTTCATGCTGACATAGAAGCCCCTCAAAGCCCCAATGTCACCACTTAAGCCTCATCCCCACGCCAAGGAGACCAACATCGATGAGGACTCATGCTCATATTACATCCAAGATTTTTAAAGCTAATTAAGAGGTTTTGGACTAACTCTTTGTAATTTTCGGCCTTCTGATTTCCTAAGAAATTTTTTACTACAGCAACAAAAGAATTCCAAGCTGCTGCTTCTAAATTATTCATTGAATGTATGAAATCGTTGTCTTTCATTAAAAGTCTTATCTGGGGACCATCAAAAATACCAGCTTTTAGTTTTTCATTACTTAAACCGGGAAACTTTCTTGATAGGTATACAAAACATAGACCAGTTTTATCTAGTGCCTCAACAAATTGCTTCATAAGTCCCAATTTGATGTGTAATGGAGGCGAAATAATCTTATCTCTAGAAACTAAAGGCGGGTTTATAATATTTTGTTTGCCAACCATCATGTTATTTCTCAAAGGCCAATCTTTCTTGATCCAGTGGTCTTTTTTTGCTCTGCTGTCCCATAAACATATGAAGCATGGAAATTTAGTGTACCCACTTTGTTTACATAATAGAAAGTTAACCATTTTTAAATCGACACATATTACCCATTGTTGCTCCGAGTACTTAAGTTTTTTTAAAACAAGATCCACGCACGAATGCGCAATAGGCACAGCTGCATGTTTATTACCAATATCTAGTAAAACACATTTTAAACTTCGCTTACAGCTGTCCATAAACAATCTCCATTCTTCAGATTTGTACCTTGAAAGCCCCAGTTTCATTACAAGACCACCAATGTTATTACAATAAACTATATAATTTTCTGAGCTAAAAAACGGAAGAAATTATTTTTCGCGATCACGATAAAATGTTATTTTTGTACTTTGAGATAGCAAATTTCTTTCTTCGAGTCTAGATGCTAGTAGCTCAGATTGCTCTTTCGAAAGATCAAGGTCTCTAATTAAATCACTTAAAGCATCTTGAGAAAAAGTGAAGGCGCTGTTGACACTTTCAAATCACTGTCACGTTCATCAGAAAAAACTTCCACCATTTCTGTGTCTGCCAAATCTGATTGATCTGAAAGATCTTGACTAATAGGAGATGGTACGTCATCTGAACAGAGTCGAGGTCTTTTAGCAGACGGTAAGTCAGGATATGTCATTTTTCTTTTGTTTATACCATGTAATTCTACAGCACAAAAATAACAGTAATCAATATGATTTTTCGGTTCCGTCCAAATCATTGGCACACTATACTTCATATGATTACGTTTACCGTTTGCCCACTGTCTTAAATGTTCACTACACAACTTACACACAATGTTTGGAACCCACGGTTTGTTCAGAGCCTTCATCTCTATATTAAAGTAATCAACATATGTCTTCTTCACTAAATCTGTTATAGGTTTTCTAAACTTTTTCACTACATATTCACCACAAATAAAACAAAATGTATTTGGATTATTTACACAACACCTTCTTGACAACGACATATCGATATTATTAATCAAAAAAAGAAATAATTGATTATGATGACATGAAATATGATAAAATACATTTTTTAGGTTATAATCGATCGATACAAACCTGAACGTAGCTTCAAGATTTTGACAGCTTCGCACGACGTTTTGTGGGCTAGTTAAGCAAATTATAACATAGAATTAGCGGCACCAAACAAACAATTTTTTTTTGTAGACCTGTGTAACAGATGTTAAAGAAAAATTATTAGGGGGTTTGTTAGATCAACAGAAGCCAAATATAAAATTTTGGTATATTTGTCTGTATGTTTGTCAGCGCATCACGCAAAAGCTAATGTATGGAGTTAAATGCAGTTTTCACCGATGTACATAGTGCTAGAGCACTAATTGAAAATATAGAATCCATTTTTTTCTTTGTTTTAGTTTATCGTCGATCATTATTCCAAGGTATTTGAACGTATTAACTTTTTCCAGTGCGTCGTTGTCTATATTTAGAGTTAGCAACGGACCGTTCTCAAAATTTCGCCTTGATATAACCACAAACTTAATGTTTTTTTATTTCTGTGTGGAAGGTTTTTCGCTAAAAAAAATAAAACTTTTCGTTGTTGCTGCCAAAAAATTAAGAAATCTGAGACGTCACGTTTTACAATTTCATACAGTTCTCTTTACAATGTATTTCACTAAACTACTAAACGGCTGAATCAACTTGGTTCATATTTGGCAACACCTTGAAAATAAATATTCTGACCAAAAATTTACTCGGTATGTAGCCCGGGTTATTCCTAAATTCCAAAACAGACTAAAACGTAAAAAACCAATATATCTCTAAAACCAATTACGCTGGGGAACTGAAACTTAGCACTGATGCATATATTACAAATGCATTGGGAAAGGGGGCGTGGCTCCTTCCTTCCATACAAACTGAACTTCTCATATAGCTTATCTCTGGATCTGCTTACGCTAACGTCCTGAAATTCTACACAGCTACACGTGTTATCAATACCGTATGGCGAAATGTGGTAATTATTGGAAAGGCTGGCTCGATATACATTTATGTAAACGCGCAAGTATCATTCGATTGGGAACCATTTTCTCCTAGATTTCTAAATCCCATTGAACTATTGTAACTTTGTCTTTAATTTTCAGTAAGGTAACATTTATGTGAATATTTTGAAGATTTTTTTTTGATTTTTCACAAAGAATGGAGCTTTGCTTTTACGAGTTTCGCTATAAACTGTCCTATCTACATACCTATTTGCATAAAATGATAGCCGTTTTCGTTGTTCGGAATAAACTCAAAAAACACTGAATAGAGTTCCGATAGATTACATGCTACTAGAAAACTCGCTAGGTGGTGCTGGAGTAGAGTTATTTATAAGAATCGTTCGATTTCGTTCCATTTTTAAGTGTGAGCTATGTACCTGTATGATGGAAAATTCTTTTGATTAAAATTTACCTGATTAGTGCCGCTGGAGTTAAGGTTGAATTTCATAACACGTATTCATTTTATGGCAAGCAATGGTTTTGCAGAAAATGAACCCAATGGATGGCGCTGCAGACGAAAGGTATAGAAACCCCGTGTGGTTGGTCTGCTTTGGCACTATGTTTAAGTTATACGAATTTAGTTTTCAGATGTCTAAATGAAGGATCGGGTTAAGTTTTTCTGACGCACGATCATGCGGTTTGCATCTACCCAGAAATCAGTTCATAAATTTTACCACGAATTGCAAAAGTGGTGAATTAACAAGGAAAGATCACCGTAGATATATCAATTGCTTCATTTGAAAGATACTTAAGAGATCACACGACTCGTTTAGCAATGTACCGGAAAACTTTTCATCCTGTGGGACATCGAGGATTCTTGGCCCTCCTATAACAGAAAACGCACTTCTATGCTCTTGAGTTTCCCTATAAGAACTTTTATTGGCATACGCATCGCACCAATGTTGTATTTGCAAGATCATACAAAAAGATTACGCATGCCTGGCAGAGATCTCACAGGTGAAAATAAGACCATCGGTAAAGCTCATGCCACTGAAAGGGATTGGTATTCCATATGCTATCACAGCGTTACTATTATTGGCCTATGTGTGAGGAGGATACTGCGCCATTTTTTTGATGAAGGCGTGGCTCATTTTCTTCATTAAAAAAATCGTCGAACATAATTAGATAATATGGAAGAAAATTACCATCGTCATCGATATGCCATACATCAACTGTAAATCACAGCTACTTTAAATTTGCACTTTATTAGACTAAAATTGAATGAGCTAAAAAACTGCAAAATATTAAGAGATAAAATTGAAATAGAATGTTCGAAATTTTTACGAAAGTTTATCGATATTTTTTTAATGTTGTTCAAAGATTAAACATATTTTCATTTAGTGTTTGTTAAGGAATAAACTATATTTTTATACACAAATAATTAGAATTAAAGTATAATAAAATAAATAGTCAAATCTAGTCAATATGTGAGTGTCGTAAAGTTATGATATTTAAGAACATCTCTTTCTTAATTAACGACGACACTGGTTCTATATGAAGCAGATTTCGACATTTTGTTTTAATAAAATTTAGTATCGAAAATATTCTTTCAAAACTTGCCTAGGAATGTGATATAATGGTTCGTTCAAAACCTTTTTTCAAATAAAAAAATTCCCGCAGTGAATTTTCAGATTCTTAAAACGGTATTGTAATTAAATTTTTTAAATTTAAATAAAGCATGAAGACCCCATGGAATAAAGGAGTAGATACAAAATATATAACGGTAAAACTGGCACATACATAAATATATGAAAGAATGCACTCAGGCGACACCTCTAGCCATTGTGTGTCACAGATTTAAATTATCGATGGAAATTTTTTTTCTCTGCTTTGGTTAGAACGTCTATGACTATTTTCAATTGCTCGAAGGCTTCCTCTTTAGTAGTAGCAACTACCATAATGTCATCCATATACACTACTATAAAAGAATCAGCAAGATCGCTAACATAACGGCGCGTTGAAAAACTGCAGGCGCAATTTTAAGACCAAACGGCATCGTCAAATATTCATACTGTCCCTCTGGTGTAAAGAAAGCTGTGCGCTCTATGGGATCAGGGATTGTGATGAAATCCACTTGCCATATCAAGGCAAGAAAAATATTTTGCCCCACGTAATCTAGCTATCTGATCCGATATATGAGGTAAAGGATATTTGGCAGCCGCAGTGTTCGAACTTAGTTCGCGATAATCAACACAAAGACGATCTGTACCATTTTTCTTTTTGACAAGAAGAATTGGGCTTGCGAAAGGAGAACAGCTTAAACGAATAATATTCAACTCTAATAGCTCCCCTTTTATTTTTCGAACAACCTCTTTTTCCTCTGAACTTAGTCTATAAGGTCGCCTCTGTACTGTTTTATTTGGGTCATTCAAACGTATCTCTAGCTGACCAGAATTTACACGAGTTTTCAGAATACCATCTGTTAATCAGAATATTCTTTCATTATTTTCAACAAACGCATCTAATTGAATATCATTTTTAATAAAATCTTCAAATTTTCCCGTACCGGAACACGTATGTATGGTTTTGATAAAAAGATATTAAATTTGTCAACCGTCATTACCACACCGAAACCTTGACTTAAAATTTCACGGCCAATCATCACGTCATGTTTTAAGTAACAATCTAAAATAACATGAAATAAAATTTCTAAAGCATGATCACCTATTATAACATTGGATAAAATTTTTAACGTACTACATACAGCAGTTTTTCCAATACCTTTCAAAATTGCAACATTATTACTTCGCTTTCCAATAAATTTCACTGAGATAGTTTCCTTTAAAAGAGAACATTCAGCTCCGGAGTCAAAACAAAATGGATACGACTCACTAAACTGGAAAAGAACTCCTTTTGGTTCTACCACCGTACACACATTCACTCTTTTCTCAAACGAGGTTTCTTTTCCACCGTTAGAAGACGAACTGCTACTCTTTGGACACTTCGTTCCAATATGACCGGCATCTCCGCATTTGAAGCAAGTACGCGGCAACCAATCTCTTCCTGTAGATGTACCACTCTGCAACTGATTACTGATTGAAGAAGATTTTGCGTTGTTCTTCTTAAGACAGCAGGCAGCGATTTTATGGCCAGTCTTACCACAAAAATGACACCTAACATAGGCTGGAAACTCCAGCTTCTTGTTTTCTGTGCCACCATCATTTTTGTCAGTAAAAGAGACCTTACGCTTACCAAATGCAAAAGCTTTCAACTCCAACTGTAACGGATTTCTAGTTTCAATATTTGTTGTAAATATTATCGCTGTAGTCGATCATCAAAATTTGCAGTGTGCGCAAGAACGAATGATATAGCATCGCGACTTCCATTGCGATGATAAGGACGTTACCAAACGACCACCATCTCTTGGACGACCATTCATAATGTTAATTAACTGGGCAGCCGGAGTCTCGACACCCGCAAAACGCTGCAAGAATAATTCTTTGAACTGGTCCCACGATATGCCGGCAAAACAAATTTGCTTGACTTACTCAGAGCAATAATGAGTCCACTACCCACTAACGGATTTTCCGACAAAATCATGTCCACCGTTGAATACTAAGAAATTGCATCAGCGCCAGCACATTCAGGATCAAACTTTGGCAAAGCAATTGTTTTCACTTCTTGACTTGTAGATTTTTGCATTTGCAAGGTCTTTACCAGCTCAAGGAAGTTTCGATTTTGTATCTCCAATTAGGCACGCCATTGATCGTTTTGATTTCCTTGTGGGAGAGTCCATCCTACTTCTGATGTCGGAATAGCGTCGGCTGCTTCGGTAGTAATATCCTCTCCGATAGATTTTCCAGGATTCTGGTTCTTATGCATTTCCCTTTTAGTTAACATCAGAAGCATAATAAGTTCCTGAATGATGTGTTCTGTTCGCGGTATATAATTCAATTAATAAATCACGCCACAATTCTATTGATTTTATATGATTTGTTCCGAAAAGTGTTTTTCCAATAAAACACACACTATGACACATCATTCAGCACCACATTCTGTAGAGTCTGAAGGTGCTAACCCAATGCAGGCTTGCTTTGCTTGCTTCGCTGAGAGAAGTGTCAAAAATTATTTGGAATATACTAAAACGTATATAGGCTGGCCAAATGGCAGCTTTTCTTCACTTGCTTTAACCCTAGAACACACACCCAGAAAATACCACGTAAAGACACACCCGGGTTACGTTTGTACCCGGGACCTTATTTTGCGGTTTTTTTAATGCTTATTCAACCGATTTCTATGATTTTTGAAATGTATATTTTAATATATAACAAGTATTTTGTCTTTTGTTTCATTCGAATATTCCTACTGGTTCCAGCGATATGGGCAAATAAAGTCAGGAAATGCAACAGTGGATTTTTGTTTTTGTTGTTGTCCTGATAAATGCAAAACAAAATAATATAATTTATAATAATATACTTTTAGAGTAGCAACGAATACACATTTTGGTTTTTATTTCATTGAAATATTCTACCTGGTTCAAAAGATATGTGCAAAAAGGTCGCGCAAGGTATGGGTACGTAGGTAGCAAATACACTGGTATAACTGGTTTTTGTATTTTATATGCAGCTGCAAGGGTTGTTTTCACACGAGGTGTTGTTATAAATGCTGCCTGTTGATATTTTCATTATTGTTTTGGTGCTCAAAAGTGTAAGAAGTGAAAATATGAGTGAAAATAAATATAACTGAAACTATAAATAACTGGATACGAAATGACTTCAAGAAGAAACGAATATTTATCAAGTGCAGCATATAGAAGGTAAAAAATGTAAAATAAGCAACAATGTAAACATATACTAATTTTTTTTATTATGCAGGCTAACTGAGGAACAGCGAGAATCATATATACAATCTTTATTTGATGAAATTTGTGACGATGACGCTCCCTATGACTTTGACTCAGAAGATGAAGAAGAAATTCAAATCAATGACATTGAAATTGCTGATGACGATGCTGAAGTTTCGCAAAGTGCCGCAGAAGTATTACCTGATTATGCGGACTATGAGGATGATGAAGAAGACGATGAAGAAGAAGAAGTAGAAGAAAATAATGAATTACCTGCTAGTGCCGAAAAATTTGTTGCACGTGATGGTACTGAGTGGATGAAAGAACCAACTGTAAGTCGTCAGGTACTCAGACAAAATATTATAAGAGAACGTTCTGGACCAGCTAGATGCACTGAAATGTTGTCAATAGAGCAAACATTCAAATGTTTCATGAACGTTGAAATGGCTGATATAATTATGCGCCACACAAATAAGTTAGCAAAAGAAACTTATAATGCTTACAACAATGCGCATCCAAACACAACTCCTAAGTCATGGACGCCTGTGTCAATAACAGAGCTGTATGCATTTTTTGGCATACCTATTATGACTGGTGCGAACCATAGCAATGGAGAACATGTTCGAGATTTATGGAGCGTCAAAAACTATCCTTTATATCGCGCCACAATGGGAGTCAACCGTTTCTGTTCGATATTGCGGTTCCTAAGATTTGACGATAAAAACACTCGTGCAACACGCTTACTAACTGATAAAGCAGCACCGATCAGTGAGTTGTGGACGATGATGAACAATAATCTTGCTGCACATTACAAGCCCAGCTCATGCTTGACGATTGATGAACAATTATTTCCTTACCGTGGACGCACACGGTTTACGCAGTACATACCGTGAAAACCTGCTAAATATGGTATCAAGGTTTGGTGGTTTGCGATGCCACAAATGCATATCCACTGCATGGACAAATATATACTGGCCAAGCAGAAACTGGTAGGGAAACGAACCAAGGCGAACGAGTGGTGAAGGATTTGTCTGCCAAATACCAAGGAAGTGGCCGAAACATTACAATGGACAATTTGTTTACGACCTTGCCAGTTGCAGAACTGCTTCTCACCTGGAAACTCACGATCGTTGGAACTTTGCGCAAAAACAAATCATATATTCCTCAAGAAATGAAGCAGAACAAAAACAGGACAATTGGTTCAACGACATTTGGCTTCAAAAATAATGTGACAATGTGCTCTTATGTTCCCAAAAAAAAAATAAAGCAGTAATTTTGCTTTCGACCATGCATAATGATGCTGAAATAGCTGACAGTGGGAAACCTGAAATAATTGAATATTATAATCGTACCAAAGGTGGTGTTGATCGAATGGACCAAATGTTTGCGGAATATCCAACACAAAGACAAACAAAACGATGGCCACTAGCGATGTTCTTCAACATGTTGGACATTACAGCTCTTGCAGCCTACATTGTCTACGATTTGAATAACCCTATGTTGCCTTGGAGAACAAACAACAAGCGTAAGCAGATCATGCGCAGCTTGGCTGAAGCATTGTGTATGCCCATTATTGAAGCCAGAGCCATAAATCGTCAAGTGACGCGAAATTTTTCGACTAAAATTGCTATTGAAGCATATTTCAACCGACCGGTGGAATCAATGGTGTCAACAGCAGCATCAACATCTGCCGCAGCGCGCACGCCAAAACCTGTGTCCGGATCTTGCTATTTATGTTACGCACAAGAGGAAAAACGCCGTAGAAAAACCAGACAGCTGTGCGACAAATGTAAGAAGCCAATGTGTCTTGAACATTCGGTCACATCAACAAATTGCTCTATTTGCCATGATTTTCCTTAGATATAAGATGCATTTTTATAATTTTTATAATAAAAGTCAATAATATAATGTGTGAAATGAATATTTTTAATTTTTCAAATAAAAAAATAATATAAAAAATGTTTTTTTTTTATTATTATGAGAATTTTTACTATTGGGGTACAAACGTATCCCGGGTGTGTGTTTACGTATATAATGTGTTTGGAAGGCTGTAGCTCCTGAACCAATGGTCCGATCTGGTTCAAATTTTGAATTTGAACTCAAAACTAAATAATCTTCCTAGATCCGAAGTTAGCGGTATAGAGGTATAGCGGTTCAACACTTCAAAGTTGAAAGTGGATACATTTGTACCCGGGTGTGTGTTCTAGGGTTAAGCGCCTCAAAGTTTGAATTAGGTAAATGTTTTATTTGAAAGCGTTTTTAAGGCTTTTGACAAAGAGGTATGTTCCTTTCAAAATGCATAAATTCAAACAAAAATTTGCTTACTTAAATTAAAAAAGACACAGAAAGTGGAGGTAATTCGAAATGAAATAAAAATTATTCATTGTTTCCATATTTATATTTAACATATCGTTATCTTACACTCAGAAAAAAGTCAGCCAAATATATTTCTACCAACACATGATTTGGTAACTATAACCAAATAATGTGACTATAACTAAATCATGTGTTGAGAAAAAGATATTTAGTTGAAGTAACTAAACTCTTTTCTCAGTGTAAAGTAAAACGTTGCAAAGCCCACTTTTACAAATTTTACACAAGAGAAAAAAACTTCTTCTTCACGTAAATCGCTTTATTAAGTTATAGTTTTTTAGTAAATGTAGATATTGATATGTCTGTATCATTATTGTCATTTCTTTAAAATACAAATTTTATTTCGCATTAATTTAAAAATAAATCTGAAAGTTTTTGATAAATTTTTTAGAGTTTTCTAGGAAATAATTATTAACGTTAAGGGATCAGACATTGACTTTTCAACCAGACAGCTGGTTAGATAGATAGATATTAATATGAGGTGTGCACTGCGACCTAGTGATCTATTGTGCCCTCTTCGCTTCACATCACTTCATCTAAGCCCAGCTCCCTCGGAAAGTTCAATAGTGCCTTGGCGGGTAGGGAGAGGATGTGCTCAAGCTGTGGTCGCAACGAGCCTAAACTCCTCTCACGTCTTCTGAGACAGCCTCACATTCGGTGAGAATGTGAAGCGGCGTCTCACTGGTCAGGTCGGAGAACCTACAAAGATCATTCGACCATATTAGGTGACCCCTCAGTCTGCAGTGTCCAGTAAGGAATCCTGTTATAATTCTAAGCCTCTCTTTTTGTTTGTTTGTTTGTTTATTTATTGATGTATCCTAACACAACAATTTTACAATTATTTTATAGTGCTAGTCACGCGTTTACAATTTTTTGATTAAATCTAAAATAACATATGTATATGATACGGTATACGGCAATTTAGAATATACTTATGTATTTGGAAAAGAGGCGCGGGAAACAGAAGAAAAAACAAATAATAATAAGTAGAAAATAAAAAGAAAAAGAAAAAAAAAGAAAAAATAAAATGTATATAATAATATGTAGGAATTTCAGGTACACACAGAGTAAACAAATTTATATATTAATTGCATTCATTGCTATAATAGTTAGTTATTTGGTTTTTAAAAGGCAGCGCATTTTTCAGTTTTCTTAACCTAATAGGAAGAGAGTACCAAAGACGTATGGAATTGATAAAAAACTGACGTTCGGAGACAAGGGTTCGATATTTGGTGTGTACTAAAAGTTCAGACCTCGATGATAGGAGAAATTGAAGTCTTTCGTACAAATAACTAGGCTCCTTAGAATTTATAATTTTGTGTAAGGCAACAAGTGTTCTAACTTTTAATAGGTCATCAAACGAAACGCTGAATAACTTTTTAGAAAATGCTTAGACATGGTCAAGTCTTTTTAGCCCGTACACATATCTGGCAATGTTGTTATAGACAACATTTAACTTTTTCTTACATACACAGTCACAATTTGCATAAATTTCACATCCATAAAGAAGCGTAGCTATTAAGTACGCTTTAGCTAATAGTAGTCTTATATTTATTGGAGTGAAATACTGTACTGACCAGAGTGTACGAAGCATTCCATACACTTTACCTACTGAGTTAAAGATGTGCTCATTCCATGTCAATGTGTTGTTAAAGATGACGCCAAGATTTTTAGCCCTGTCAACATATTCAATTTCAGATTTATCTAGCCTAATTTTGTCGAGATAATTAATATCGAGATATTTTTTATGAATTACAATACATTTAGACTTTCCCGGATTAAGGCATAAACCATTCATTGAGGCCCAATTAGCTACACGAGACAAATCGGAATTTAGGTCACTAATACAATTACGGACACGACTAACAGAACAGCTTACATACAATTGCACATCATCAGCATAAATGTGTACATTACAGTTTTTCAACACTTTAGGAAGGTCATTAATGTATAGGACGAATAGAAGCGGGCCGAGGATTGACCCTTGCGGTACTCCTTTAGATACGGCCAGGAAATCTGACGTTATGTCGCCAATACTCACAGCTTGAGTTCTGTCGCCAAGGTAAGATCTGATCAGAGCAGTTGCGTGACCTGAGAAATTAAATAAGTTCCTCAACTTAAGGCATAGAAGTTTATGATCCACAGTGTCAAAAGCTTTCGAGTGGTCGAGAAGTGTCAGAAAACTGATGTTGTTGGCATCAATTTGCGATCTGATGCTCTCCGTTACATCCAAAAGAGCCGTGGTGCAGCTTCTACTACCTCTGAAGCCCGATTGGCGGTCAGTCAAGAGACTGTTATCATACACATATGCACAGATTTGTTTGTGCAGAATACGCTCGATTACTTTTGACAAGAAAGGCAAAACAGATATAGGCCGGAACTCATTATTTGTCTTCCGAATAGGTATAACCTTAGCGACTTTCCAGCATTTCGGAAAAACGCAAGTTGTCAAAATAGAATTGATTAGGAAAGTCAAATGTGGCAGAACCTTTGGTATAATAATCTTAAGAAAGACTGAGCTAATTCCATCAAGTCCAGCTGCTTTGGACTTAATGGAGAGTATGGCTTGGACAACATCGCAATCATCAACACCGACAAAAACAAAAGGACTAGCATTAACATTTACACGATCACGGTAGTACTCATAACATATATTATCACCAGATTTTTGTAAGACAAAACTGTTTGTAAGACAAACTGTACAAAGGACTTATTTAGCTCATTGACATCCAAAGTAGAGGGAACATTTTCAACGGATTTGCCTACTCCAATCTTCTTAATAGTGTTCCAGGTTTGCCTGGAGTTTACTGCAGTTTCGAATTTTTCTTTGTAAAACATTGACTTAGCCGACTTTACGGCTTTGTTAACTGCAACACGGTCTCTTTTAAAACGACTTAGTGTTTCCGGAGATCTATACCGTTTCCATCGCGAGTAAGCGTGATTACGAGTGGCGATCAAGTTTTTTATCGCAGAATTAAACCAGGGTCTGCTTTCGTTTTTTAATAATTTCAGCTTAACGGGAACGAAGTTTTCGAAAAGCATATTTATTTGATTTTGCAAGAACAACGTCTTTTCATCGATGGATTGCAAGTCCCCAGTCAACCGAATCGACCGCAGCTGCAAGAGAATTATAGTCAATGTTTTTAAAGTCGCGATATGAGAAAGAAGTTGGCGATTCGGATATTTGGAAATCAAATATCAGAAATATTAGGTCATGTTTTGAAAATGTTGGTGCAGATAGTTGATTGTAATAGAGGGATTTCCGCAGATCACTTACAAAGAATACATCTAAAAGTGTGCTGTTAGTAGAGGTGAAATGCGTTGGCAAGGAAGTATTTGTCGGGAAGAGCCCCAGCGACTCCATACTCAATCTTATACTGGTATCCATGAGCAAGTTACTATTAAAGTCTCCTGCAATTAAAATGTCATTATAGTTCACGAGTAGAGGGTTCCAAGAAATCCGTAAAGTCCGTAAAGTTGACACTACGGTTAGGCCTATATACACAACCAACAAGAATTTTTTTATTGTTTGAACATACGTCAACGAACACATATTCGACCAAAGCACCACAAGACGACACACAATTTAATTTACAAGACAGACCATTTTTTACATATATTGCTTCACCTCCACCATGACCATGCCTATCAGCTCTAAAAAGTTGATAACCATTTACATGCAAAATATTATTGTTGTGGTGCGAGGAAAACCACGTTTCGGATATACACACAACATGAATATCTGAATTTTCGATGAGATATCTAAATTCGTCGAGTTTTTTAAAAAACTTTGCGCATTCAAATGTACTATCTTAAAGCCTGTGGCACGCTTGCTAATAATACGCAACATGCTGTATAAACAGTCTTTGGAACTCGTTCGCTTAAAAGCTAAGGGCGACATCATAAAAGTTGTGTAAGTTAACTATGGCACTGCATCTAGGTTCTAAAAAGTTAAGCAATGAAAGATATCCGTAACATTTACAAGATTTGTGTACGTAAAAGGCAAAAGAAAGATCGTGACAAAAGACGAAAGCAATATTTAAAAATATAAAATACAAATTAGTTAGTAACAGCATACGAAGTTCGCATTTAAGTTGAAGTTTGTTGCGTTGATATGCTGCTATGTTCTTCGGCTCTGGCGTCACGAAAGGAATGTTCCATTACGGCGGCAGGACTGGTGTTTTCTAGATTGCAAAGGTCGCCCATGGTATATATAACTTGCGGCCTATCACTGCCCAACCGTTTGACCATCCCCCGTTTTGTAAAACACGGCGGCAACTTTTTTTCGCTTTTTCAGATGGAAAGCAGATTTAAATATTTCGTGGTTATGAGACTCATTAACATAGAAGTGGGCGTCCGAGTTAATACCCACGAGTGTAAGCTGTAGCGGTTTCTTGTTTATACGTCTAAAATTTGATATGGTTTTAAGCAAACCGTTCTTCTCTGTGGCAGTATTAAACTTTATAATTATGGCAGGGTCAGTTGTGGAGTTTTCAGTTTTTCTAGTCCGAAAAATGCTTTTAATGGGAGGTGGTTGAGTGTCTAACGAAAAACATAGGTGATGGAAAATGTTTTGCAAGTTTTCACCTTCCTCATGAGGTATCCCCGTTACACGAACATCGCAAGCGGAAATTATACTTTCTTGTCTGGAAACTTGTATTTTTAAAGCAGCGAGCTCGTCTTCGAGAACACCAACATGACCGAACGCCGCCTCTAGGCGTGTGACTCTATCATTTACAGCGTTCAGGTCACGTTTGATACCGTCGAATTTCTCTTCGAACTTTTTGCAGAAAAGCTCGATAATTCTATCCTCGGATTCCTGAATTTGTTTTGCAAGCAGGTCATTTAATTTTGCGAGACGTTGGTCCATGTTTCGCAGTAAATTCGGTGAAGACACAGATATCCTTGGAGTTTTCGCAGGTTCCAGTTCCGTAGGGTTATTTTCGCGGCCTCGCTTGCCAGCTCCTGCTGCCATTCTAATTGAAATGATCTCAGAACAGCGTAGAAAACGTATGCTGGCAACACAGTTTTATGAATTTATGATACGGGCCTACAGGTGGCGCTGTAGTCGAAGCTTAGCAGATATTAACAAAGTCACGAACCTTTTCCGAAAAAAGCTTATGAGCGTGTAAGATAGAGTTGTTGGTATACCGCTCGAAGCCTATTTGTTTTGCAAATTGATGCAATTGGAGCGCCTTTTCCACTAACTTGCAGTTTCTCGATGCTGTACAGCCGGAACCAAGTATTCGATGCTGCTTACGTTAATGAACGCTTAAAATCCAGATGGAACGGGTAAACAGAAGTTAATAACCCACTTAAACACGATTAAAATTTAAAACAATATGACCACAGAAACTTTTGATTGTGCACGCCAGGGTTGCCAGGTATTTGGGAGGTTTATTAAGCCCTGACATCTTTTATTGTTAAACCCTCCAAGTAAACTCTTTGCCTGGCGCATTCCTACCGAACTGCGCCAGTTAAAGTTCCTTAGTGTGAGCCTCTCTCTCCTAAGCTCTCCCTCTATGGTATTGGCACCCACTAGCAGGAAGGGCTCTGGGCCAACTGAGGTGATGTCTGCCGCCTCTCTAGCGAGGCAGTCTGCAACCTCATTTCCCTCTACTCTGTGGCCGGGTACCCACGCTAACCTGATGTTATTGTGCCTGTCAATGCACTCAAAGACCAGTGAGGATTTGACTTCATAAGATAGAAGAGCCTTGAGTGCCGCCTGACTATCACTCAACATTATAATTTTCTCATTTCTATACCCTCTACTCATGATTGTTTCCGCACATATGTAGATAGATTGCATAGACTTCTGCTTGGAAGATGCTCGGGTATTTCCCCAAGGGAACAGAGATTCTTGTTCTGGGCCCAAGGACTCCTACTACTACTATTGTTTTTCCTATGTCATCTCTAGGGGACAGAGCAAGCGGGATTGAGGCCCCTAGCTTCTCCATATTCCTAGAGGATATGACCTTACCTTTGCCACATCCCTCTCTAGCAAAGCTGAGCAGAGTTCTTTTGGCTGCCTGCTCTATGGTTATGTGAAGAGGCTCGAGTTCGAGGACTACTTCCAGCGCCGTCGTCGGACATGTGCGCATTGCTCCAGTTATGCATACACAAGCCAGTCGCTGTAGCTTGGTGAGTGATTGTCTCACCGTGGTCAGAGTAGTTCTTGAAACCCAAGCCAACGCCCCTTAGGTAATCTTTGGCTACAACCCCAGGATTTTCCTACTAGACGCCTACACACCATTAACGCTTTCGTGGCCTTGGAGGTGATCGCGTCCACATGCTTCTTCCATAGAAGTTTGGTGTCTAGGATTATTCCCAGATACTTCACATCGCCGACCACGACCTTCTCGAGGGTTATGTCCAACAGGGCTTTTTTCCTGGTAAATGGGATGGTGGCGGTTTTGGCCGGATTGATGCTAAGTGCTAACTTAGCACACCATCTATTTGTTAATTTTAAGCCTCTTTGAATAATGTCGCAGAGGGTGCTCTCAACCTTCCCCCTGGAAGTGATCGCTATGTCATTCGCATAGCTTTGGAAGCGGATATCATTTTCTGAGAGAAGCTGCAGGAGTTCATCCATCACTAAGCTCCAGAGAAGAGGGGATAGAACCCCTCCCTGTGGGCAGCCCTTTGTTGTTAATAGCTGTACCACGCTGTCCCCCACTTTGGTTTCAGCAATCCTAGTATGCAACAACGTATCCACCCAGTTGCAGATCACTGGCTGCACATTTCTCTTCTCTAGTGCCCTGCGCACACCCTTGTGAGACGTATTGTCGAACGCTCATTCTATATCGAAAGCGCAGAGCACTGTTTCTCCGCATTCCAAAGACCCCTGAATTTCGGTTGTCAGTTGATATAGGGCTGTGTCCGTGGATCTTCCAGCTCGGTACGCTTGCTGACAAACGTGTAGGGGTTTTACCTTCAGAATGTTAGATCTTATGTAATTATCCACTATCTTCTCCATTGCTTTTAGCACAAAGGAGGTAAGGCTTATAGGTCTGAAAGACTTTGCTAGCGAGTAGTCCCTATTTCCCACCTTCGGGATAAAGATTACTCGTGCCCTCCGCCACACTTGTGGGACATAGGCCTCCGCAAGGCTGCTCCTCATTATGTCCGCTAGGTGTGGTTTTAAGTTCCTTCCACCCTGCTGCAACATGACTGGTCGGATGCCATCTACCCCAGGGGCCTTATATCGGTCGAACGATCCCAGCGCCCACCTGACTGAATCCTGGGTGAAGATACTTCTTGCCAGTTTCCAGTCATCTGGCGGCGGTCTAGTTCGCCGGACCTCCGGCCCCTGTTCTAAGGTAGTGG
Source organism: Rhagoletis pomonella (assembly GCF_013731165.1). Classification (NCBI taxonomy): domain Eukaryota; kingdom Metazoa; phylum Arthropoda; class Insecta; order Diptera; family Tephritidae; genus Rhagoletis; species Rhagoletis pomonella. The sequence goes on from NW_023458555.1 coordinate 116,025,036, forward strand.
ACCCGGGAAGTGAGCTGCAAGCAGAGTGGTTGCGCTCTCATCTAAGCTGTTTGTATAGGTGTCATCCGGACGCTTTAATGCTAATTCCGATTCCACCGTTCCTCTGGAAAGAGCCTTGTGTAACCTCGCGGCCGCTGGAGTGTTCGAGATGCCTTCACAGAAGGTCCTGAAACTTTCTCTCTTGGCCTTCCTGATCTCCTTGCTGTAGCTAGTTAGTTTAGCTGAGTATTCCTCCCAGCATCCCGTACGCTTGGCTTTGTTGAATAGCCTGCGCACCTCCTTCCGGAGAGCTGAGAGTTCCCGAGACCACCACGCAGTTCTGGCTTTCCCCTTCGACTTGGTCTCCGGGCAGCTAGAGTTAAAGGCGTCGGTCAGTATGTCCGTCAACTATACCGGGTAGGTTGAAATCTAATAGTTTCATATATTTTTCCCAGTCTGCATTCCTGGGGTTCCTCACAGGAGGACTGACCGTGGCCTCCGCTCCGAGCACGAATTGAATAATTCTATGATCAGACAACGAAGGCTCCGTGGACACTCTCCATTGCGTTATCAGATCATTACCCAAGCTGTTGCTCAGAGTGAGGTCAAGGAGCACCTGTCTTGCTCTGGTGACAAACGTCGGACAATGTCCAACATATTTTATACACATATCTTCGCTTAATAGGTACTCTAATAAGGACTCACCCCTTTTATTCGTGTTGGTGCTCCCCCACTCCACGTGGTGCGCATTTGCGTCGGATCCGAGGATAAGAGGAAGTCGGACCTTCCGGCAATGCGCCACCAATTGTTGTACCTCTGCCGGGGGTATGGTGTTGCTGTCCCCGGGCAAATTTGCATCAGCGAAGACTAATTCCACGGGCCTTCCATCCACCCGAAGCGTCACCTGCACTGCTACCAAATCTTGCGTTAAAAACTCTGTAATGTAGAAATAATTAATATCGTTTCTAAGCACTACGCACGCTCTGGGCCTCTCTGCGGCAAGGTCCCATATTACCTTGTTATTTGCTCCTTTGAGGCCCCTTACCTGGCCTCTGTAAGTCCACGGCTCCTGAATGAGTATAATGCCCAGATCGTCCGTAGAAAACCTGCTGGAAATCGCGGCATAGGCTGCAATTGCATGGTGCAGGTTTATCTAGGCAACTCTCAGGGGCGAAGGGTACCTCATCGCTCGTCGCTGGTTAATTTGACAGCGTTGCAAGCCATCATTCGGCCAAGCAAGTTTTCGAGGTAAATCAAAGCAAATTGAAGTCAGCAAGGCGCGCAAAGCAAGCCTGCATTGGGCCAGCGCCTTGAGACTCGCACCTTGCTTCCAGCAAATTTGAAACAGAACGAATAAAGAATATTTTACAAAAGTAATCATGATACTCTGCTCCAAATTTCCTTACATAACACAGTACAAAAGGTACAAAGTAGCTCAATATAAAACTATACTATTCAATACGCCGACATATGTATTACGAGGTGTTGAAAAAAAACTCTTTTTGGAAATTCATAAACGCTACATCAAAGTATTGGTATTTGTGAGAGAAAAAAAGAAACTTTTTTTTATTAAAAAAAAATTCTGGAGGTCGCGCTAGTCGGTTTTTTATAAAACTGCTGATGTTTGCAATTTTTTTATTTTCGTGACATGTTATAGGGCAGCCAAAAATATTGATTTTACAAGTAATTACTCAGGTATTATTGGGGTATATTCCCTCAATTACATACCTGTTTTGGACAGTTAGAATGGGCTTAGTGCCCGAAAATATACTTTTGAAAAGAGACTGCTAAAATTAAAATGTTGATACTAAACGTTTTAAGTCTTGCCATGGGTTCAAACTCGTTACCAGGGGGTTTCTGGGGGCGCTTATTACGCATCTTATATCAGTTATTCAAAACTCAAAATGGCGGTACCAATCTGGCGATAAATTTAAAAAAAATTTGTGGATTTGTTTGAAACTCGGTACTCGGTGGTTTTTGGGGTCGCTGATTACAAATCTAAGTAAATTGTTTTAAATTCAAAACGGCAGATCCAAAATGGAGATCAATTCCATAAAAATTACTAAAATTAAAACGTTGAAACTGAACTTTTTGAGCATTGTCATGGGTTAAAACTCGTTACCAGGGGGTTTCTGGGGTCGGATCAAATATGGCGATCATTAAAAAAAAATGACTAGATTTGGATACACTATTTTTAATTTTGAAAATCTGCTGGCATTAGATTCTTTCACAGAAACACCTTGGTAACAAGTTTTAATCCATGACAATGCTTAAAACTTTCAGTATCAACGTTTCAATTTTAGTAACTTTTTAAGAATTTGATAGCAAAATTGGATCCGCCATTTTGAACTTTAAAAATTGACTTCAGATTCGTAATCTGCCATTTTAAATTCTGAAAAACTGACATCAGATGCGTAATCAGCGACCCCAGAAGTCCCCTGGTAACGTGTTTGAACCAATGGCAATATTTAAAACGTTCAGTATCAACGTTTTAATTTTAGCAGTCTCTTTTCAAAAGCATATTTTCGGGCATATGATATTAATTAACTTGTGATTAAAAAAAATATATATTTAACTTAATACGGAATACATAATAAAATTTTTTTATAAATGTCTAGCTCATTATATATATAAAATCGCGCGACAGTAAATTTTAAACACAAATATCAATATATTCGCGAAACCATGGGCCAGATATAGTAAAATTGCTTTTTTAGTTTTTCACTCTGACGTCAGTAATTTAAAAATGATTTAAAAAATTCAGAGAAATGTGCTTAGAGAAGAAGTATGGGTATAAAATTAATGAGGAAATCCTGTAGAATTTAAACAGATTCATGTTTCTTGTGCAGAAGGACTGGTAAATATGGCAAATGTCATTTTAAAATTGTATCCCTGAAATTTCGCAATATTTGTTTTTGAAAAAATTATAAGTTAAGGGCTTATATAAACTCGATAACATCCTCGAGTTTCGTTCTTCTAACTTTGTCAGCTTAAAAATTACCTATTCGCCCTTGTGAATCCAAAAAATTTAAACTTTAAATTCTCAAGGAATTTTCCATTACATTTGTAACCCATATTTTTATTCTACATTGCATTGAATTTGTTTAACAGTTTTTGGAATAAATCATATCTTTGAAATTACAAAGTCCTTCAAAATAAATCCTGCGGTCGGAGAGAGAAAAAAAACGCCACTTTAAATAAAAAGTTAAGTTTCAAACCCATTTATTATTATTTATTTCATGGTAGGAGAGCTTCTCAGACAATATAGAAGCAATTTTTTCGATTCAAGTTGTTGAAAAGTAATGAATATCTAAATCCCGGAACTAATCCCGGGATTATGACATCGCCATCCCGAAAATCCCGGGATCGGAAAAAGCCAAAAAATTAACATCCCTAGTACATACATATGTATATGCATGTGCGTATGTTTGAAAGAGAATATAAATAAAGTCTGATAAAATGCAATACTTATGTATCAGAATTTCGGTGAATTATTGATGTGTATACATCTTTGGTTTCGGTAGGGGTAAAATTTGCGAAGTTGTAACGCATGGCTCAGCAAAAAATTTCGAAGGGCTAGACAGAGACGAACACATGGTGTTTGTGGTCCAGTTGGACCAAAATTGTTAGTTTCATTCTCCGTTGCTAGCTTGGTTGGTTTGATGAAGCTTTTGGTAGGCAAAAACGTTTTGAAAATACAACCAAATTGAACATTAAATTTTGTTCGCTTAATTTGCATTTACGCGTTCAAAACACTGCTTTCACTTTGCTTACACGTATAAGATTTCTTTATTTTTTCTAATTTTATTAAGCAGCCAATTTTCTGCAAACAAAAACTCACTTCCCAAAGCTATACCCGATTATCTGTTGAAATTAACGAGAAACGACCTATCTTCTTGAAAGAAAAATTGGTGATAGGCAATTTGTAAAGTGTGAGCGTATTGGTAAAAAGGGTGAGTGTATGCAAATTGAATCCAATTTTGGAAATTTTGTTATTGAAATGCATAAAATGTCTGCTTTTATTTTTTCACACACAAATAAAAAAAATTTTTATATGATTGAGTCAATCTCAAAGGTATTTACATATTTTGCAAAAGTTTTTTATACGATACGTTAATTCTTTTATTTAAAGGTCCGAATTTCTTTTGTTTAATCTTAAAGATTGGTGTGAGTGGTTAACCAAAACTGTAAACAATATGATGTTTAGTTTTAATTTTTACTGCTAATTTGTGTAGCTAAAAACCCCGAAAATTCGGGGAATTTTCGTTTTAATGATGAAAACATTTTGGTAGTTTGGAAACTGATTTGGTAGGCGTTTTGGCACCTAACAATATTTTCAAGTGGCAACACTGCCGCTGAGCAGTGCACACAGTCTGAGTTTTGAATCGTGTGAATGTGTTAGAATGCCGACCGCTGATTTAAAGTATTCCTCCTATACAAGCCTAACCCCAAAACGCCTAAAAAAGCCATAAAAGGCGCACCTTTGAATATATTAATATGAAATTTTATCCATATGTTTAAAATAATATTATAAGTGACCACTCGAACGTCGGCGTGATCCGTTTATGTATTTTAAAGCATGCTTCCCATTCAAACCTAACCTCAACAAGTAAAGAAGTAAAAGTTTGGGCGAACCCGAACTTGGTATACCCGGCGCAGGTATCAAATATCGTCGTTTCAAATTCCTCCGAACTACCTTTCCATGATAAGTAGGGGTGTTTACCCGATTTCAAACGTTTTCGATAATATGCACAGTTAGACTTAATGATATAATTGAACCTAGTTAGGTACAAATGGATAATGTGGTTACCGAGATACACCTTTGCAATCATAAAGTGAGCGGTACCAATTCCTAAAAGTCTATAGCAGTCTTATTTATTGTTAGGAGATTGTTGTAACTATTAACTTGGAGTAAATTAGCGTCCTTACTTACACTGGATCACAAATTTTAGTTTGGTTTTTGTTCTCCAGACGCCACTATCCAATTTCTGTGTAGAATTGCTCGGTGATTCCGAAAATCGAGTTAATTTTTTTTCTATGGATAAGTTTTTGAGATATATGCAATTTACCGTTATTCAGCTTGAAACAAAAAGTGGTTCCACTTAATGACGTATATCCTTCGAAACAATTCAACAATCTTAATACGAAATACGGCAAATGAAAGCTAATAAAATTCTCCATAAAACACGTATACATCACTTTCCGATAGGACTTATAATAGTTTCTGAAAAATTAATTAATCATTCCAGTTTTTTTTATTTTTTTATGAAAAATATCAAACTTTAACAAAAGAAAAATTTAAAAAATATCAGGTTCTGTGCCAAATTTTTGCATCTGTGCTAAAGCCTGTTCTGTTACAAAAAAAAACTGAGTCACTACTGAAAAAAATCGATTGATAAATAAAGAAATAATACTGGTCAAATGAAAATACGCAAAGATTTTTTGTATGAAAAATGAACAGAAAAGAAAGCTAATCATACGCCACGTACACCTAAGTAACACGCTTTACTGCTCATATTTCATACACAAAATATTTGCGTAATTTCATTTGACCACTATTATTTATTTATTTATCAATCGATTTTCTTCAGCAGTGCCTTGACTTTTTTTTGGAAGAGAATAGGCTTTAGCACAGTTGCAAAACCTGTTATTTTATTAATTTTTCTTCTGTTAAAGTTTGTTTTTTTTTTATTTTTTCATTAAAAAGTAAAAAAAACTGGAATGATTAATTAATTTGCCAGAAACTAAAACATCTTTTGGAAAGTGATGTATACATGGTTTATGGAGAATTTTATTAGCTTTCTGCCGTATTTCATATTGAGATTGTGGAATTTTTTCGTACGAAATAAGTGGTTAAGTGGAACCACCTTTTGTTTTAAGCTGAATAACGGTAAATTGAAAATATCTTGGAAACTTATCCATAGAATAAAAAATGAACTAGATTTCCAGAATCACCGAGCAATTCTATATAGGAATTGGATAGTGGCATCCAATGAACATTTTTGCTGTAAACCAGTGCTATTGAAATATCGGAGTTTTCATATTTCTGAAATTTACCATTATGCGGGAAGCGGGTGTAATTTTAGAACGATTTGAATAATTTTCAACAAATTGCTTTTCCGTACCAAGGTTATAAAGTGCAACGAGTTTGGTAGAAATAGATAAATCGGTTACCGAGATCCACATTTGTGGTCATAAGTGGGCAGTGACACGTCCATTATCCAAAAATTTATAATATTCTAATTTCCGGTTAAGTAGTTATTGCAATCATCGATTTTAAGTGAATTAGTGAAGTGGTTGTTGGCTTTGTTGGTTTTTGTTAATATTTCTATTATTAGAATGTTTGACTTTTAGGTGTGCTCGTCCTTAAGTTATTTGTTTTTGCTATTTTACGGCCTTATAACAATTATATTCAACAATTTTTATTGAGCTTGAGGCCGATTTTAATGAAAACTTATTGTGGAAAAGCAACAATAAGTTGAAAAAACGGTAGAAGTGATAGCTTATTCGGAAATCACCACATTTCCTCATCAAACTTCTTTCAGTTGGATTCGGACCGACGATCCCACTGACTCAGCCAGTTGCCTACGCACTGTGCTAAG